>NC_137685.1:30928137-31231097 GCF_963989245.1 Nansenia antarctica | reverse complement strand
AGCTGCCTCCTCTTTTACCTGTGCAGTGGATATAGCACTTGATCTACCACTTTTACCACTCCCACGACTTGGGTGGTCGCTAACATTGGAAGCACTGTCATGTGCACGAATATCATCCCCCTCATTAACATTTTCGACCACCTGCACAGAACCTTCTTTGCATGATAAAACCCACATTTTTGTATTTGTAATACATTCATTGTTGAACAACATTTTTGCCTTAAACCATGTTTCATGTTTTTCTTTTTCAACACATGGCAACAAATCAAGTATATTTTCATGCATGGTTTTTGCTTCATCACACACCGTTATCAATTCAACAAGAGTATTCTGTACCTGTGTTTTATCATCAGTACACACAGTAACCCTTGTAAAACACCTCTAATGCTGGTAGCTTTGCTTAGTTGAGCTTTTCTGCTCGTTTGCAACAAGTCCAACTTCAACGCAAACGCTTTAGCAGTAAGCTTAACCACACGTTTACCAGATAGTGTCTCATCCCCATTAGTGTCCAATTCCACGTCACGCATCTCCATGACGAATGATCGGTAGTCAGTAAAAACAGTTCGCCGCATGCAACAGTCAACGCAACGTCTATAATTGTCCCCTTCGCTTCAGTCACCAATGCATTGGATTTAATACCGGTGTGCACACATTAAATGGCCATTAAACAATGTAGCGCTACTCATACCGTGCGGTGGGCGCCATTGTAGTGGTCTCGTGGTCCGATGCTACAAACAGCTGGCTTTAGAATCGTAGCTCCTGCGGCTGCACACGTATCCAAACACGTACTAGGGATGCTCCGATCTGGATTTTTGGGGCCGATACCGATCACCGATTTTTTTCCTCAAGATCAACCGATACCGATACCGATTTAAAAAAAAATACATAACTGTAGGCCTACTGACTGGATAGCCTACATATTTTTTGCTTTTTAGACAAAAGTTTTGATCCATTAGGCACCAAGCAAACGCAGACCCATTTTTATGGCATAGTAAAGGTCTGGCCTATCACCCAGTTAGGGCCTGAAGCCCAAGTCAGTCGATATGGCTGTATAAAAGACATCATAAACGTGGCCTTCATGGTTGACATACTTTTACGTCCTCCTATGTTTTCTGTTCAGTTATCTGTCTTCCCCAGGAAAAAAAAAAAAAAAGATCGGTTTTTGTGATCGGCCATTTTTGCCGATCACCGATCGAGTCATTTGGAGTGAAATCGGCCGATTTAAATCGGTGGCCGATAAATCGGAGCATCCCTAACACGTACGGTATCCAAACGCCTCCGTTATATTCCAAGCGATGTTCCAATAGATGCATAGGTTTGACAATGTTAAAGGAGCACAGTCTAATACTGAGCTACTGAGATGCTAACCCGCGGACTCTGGTTGACGCGCCGTGCGTTCTAGTTTGATGTGTGCTGTTGGTTATACACGATCCGTAGTCATTTGCCCTTCCGGGGTCAACACCTGACGATAACAACAAATGTACTACCTTATAAAGACCTGCCTCAGGTATTGTGACAGCGCCACCCCATGCCCACACAGTGAATTACAACACATATGACAGGACCATAAATGGCTCTTACAACAAGCATAACAAAAAAATCGCTATTATGGCGATGTGCTGTGCCTATGCTGTTCCTCAGTCCAGCGGCAGTCAAATGCCGGTAGATTCGTGTCTTGCTCCCTTTAAGGCGTTTCCCTGGTGAGAGATCTAAACTATTAGAACTGAAAGCGGCAGGTAACAGGCACGTAACATCCATATGCTGTATATATAAATATACAGTATATCTCAAAAGTGAGTACACCCTTTAGATTTTTACAAATATTGATATAACTTAAAGTAGTCAGTGTGCTGCATGAATAACAGTATAGATTTATTGTCCTTTGAAAATTACTCAGTACACAGCTCTTAATGTCTAAACAGCTGGCAACAAAAGTGAGTACACCCCATAGTGAACATGTCCTAATTGTGCCCAATGATGTTGTTTTCCCGCCCTGGTGTCATGTGACTCGTTAGTGTTACAAGGATTCAGGTCTAAATGATAAGCAGGGCTGTTAAATTTGGTGTTTTGGGCACAATTCTCTCTGAATGCTGGACAACATGGCACCTCATGGCAAGGAACTCTCTGAGTGGCTGAAAAAAATGATTATTGCGCTTCACTAAGATGGCCTTGGCTATAAGAAGATTGCCAACACCCTGAAAATGAGTTGCAGCACAGTGGCTAAGATCATACAGCGGTTTTCCAGGACAGGTTCCACTCGGAACAGGCCTCGCCAGGGTCGACCAAAGAAGTTGAGTCCACGTGCTCAGCGTCATATCCAGAGGTTGGTTTCCAAAAATAGACGTGCGAGTGCTTCCAGCATTGCTGCAGAGGTTGCAGAAGTGGGATGTCAGCCTGTCAGTGCCCAGTGCTCAAATCGGTTTGTATGGCCGTCGCCCCAGACAGAAGCCTCTTCTGAAACCGATGCATAAGAAAGCCCCCAAACAGTTTGCTGAAGACAATGAATCCAAGAACATGAGTTACTGGAACCATGTCCTGTGGTCTGGATAAAGCAACAAGCCTTCATTGTCTTGACACATGTAACTGCATCAGAAAAAGCCATATATGCCTATATTTATACATACATATTATATTTATGTATTTTACTATTTTATGCCCCATTTTCTGGTCACACATCAAATGATATAGCAACATACTTGATGTGTGTGTGTTTTATCCTAGTAACAGTGAGTGTGTTCATGTCCTCCCTGTTAGGTTGTTGGTAGAGTTACTCCCAGGCTGGTTAGAATGACAGGTGGAGGGAGTAGAGAGTTTAGTGTCTGGTTAGAAGGGTTAGGTGTCTGGTTAGAAGGGTTAGGTGTCTGGTTAGAAGGGTTAGGTGTCTGGTTAGAAGGGTTAGGTGTCTGGTTAGAAGGGTTAGGTGTCTGGTTAGAAGGGTTAGGTGTCTGGTTAGAAGGGTTAGGTGTCTGGTTAGAAGGGTTAAGTGTCTGGTTAGAAGGGTTAAGTGTCTGGTTAGGGGGCGTTCACACTTGACGTCTTTTTTTAGAAAAAAGCGCCGCCTTCAGCGCCTTTTCACCGTCTTTTTACATACAACCCATGGGAAAAAAGCGCAGCCACCGTCTTTTTCCCAGAATGCATTTCGCACCGGCTAGCAGCGGGCAATTTAAATCGTCCATTTTAACTTCCATTGGCTAAAAGCTGTAATTTTGGCAATACAAGTGTCATTTTATGAATTTTTTATATGTTTTCAGGTGTGAAAGTAACCATATACATTCCCAAAATGTGTCCAGTTTATCAAAATAACCTGTTTATATATCTGATCTGACATTTTTTTCGTCTTCTGTTCGCTAGCTGCGTTCGTAAATTCGCCCTGGAAATCTGATCAGCACTCATGGAATGCCTCTTGTCCAATCAAATTACCTGGTCCCTTTATGACGTTGAACCCAGTGTGCGCTCCTGCGCTCTCAGAGCGAATTTACGAGCGCACCCTGCGTTGCTTATATACCTTCAATGCGGAGAAACTTCGTAACATAATTAGGGATGCACGATATGCATTTTTCCCAACCGATACCGATACCGATATTTACCCGCTTCTCGTGGCCGATAACCGATATGATAACCGATATTTATTTAAAAAAATATCTTTCCTAGCACCAGGGGAGCCCCCCCTCCCAAATTTCGTTGTTTGGTACCTGTACTATATCAATGACAATAAAGACCATTCAGATATAATTTCACAGTTCATAACCTGTAGTTCATGCACACCTGAAGGTAAGAAAGGCTATGTAGTGAGCAAAGATTGATGATTTAATATTCCATAGTGATCTCACCAAATCTAACTTACATCACTATTGTTAACACAACAAAGAGAACACTTCTGACTCTTCAAATGTTCATTTATTATTTCCTCTAACAAACAGAATCTGTTATAGACAGTGCACAATGCTTTTTTTAGCCAAGATCTGGCCTCCTTTTATAAAAACAAAAAAGGCTCACCTAAGCCTTCTCCAAACATGGTTTCAAAAGCCCCGCGGATGGCTCAAGTATCGATCAGACTATGGATGTGTGTGGCGACTGTATCATACAGAGCAGGCAGGCACACGTCTGCAAAATAGCGGCGACTTGGGAGTGTATACCGGGGCTCTAAATGTGAAATTAGCTGGCGAAATCCTTTATCTTCTACTACAGAGAAAGGCTGGTCGTCGAGGGCCATCAACTCCATTATTTTTTCATTGATTGCTTGAGCCTTTGAGCTGTCTCTCGAGTGAACTTCCTGCAGTTTTCAAATGCGTGTTCAATAGGCACAGCAGCTTTTTTTTTCGCGGCTAGGCTACTAGGCTACTAGTGTTGATATTCCTTCCATACAGCGTGCTTGCAATGGTGAATCTTAAGGTGAGATTCGTTGTGTTGTAACTCGTAGACCTTTGCCCTCCTCTCCGAACTTTTGTCGAACATGTATTGCAAATTGCAAACGCACTCAGAAACTGTGAAGAATGTCCACACCGGGGAGCGAATTTGCGGAACCTAGGATGGTAGGGGAAGGTAGGGCAATACCGCTACCTGATTGGTTGGCGAAGCACTCGTGAAGAGCCCCCTCATTGGCTGCCGACTCGCCTTCCCTGCTTCGCCAACCAATCAGGTAGCGGTATTGCCCTACCTTCCCCTACCATCCTAGGTTCCGCAAATTCGCCACCGGGGAAGGCATGTTTATATTTCCGGCTTCATATTATCGGTTAAATATCGGCTAACATTTTATAAAACCGATAAATACCGATAAACATTAATTTCCCATTATCGGGCCGATAAATATCGGTGCCGATAATATCGTGCATCCCTAAACATAATTATAAGTTGTAAAATTATTTGGGGGGCCAATATCTTTAGCTAGCTAAAGCAACTAGTTTACTTTATTGTTGTCTTAACAGTTGGTAAAAGAACAGGATTAAAACAAAAATATCAGCAATAACATTGTGCTCTGCAGCAAGCACAATTACAACCCAACTGAAGCCACAATACTGGGACCATTCGTGACTGACAGTCAGTCAAATACTAGGTGAATATGTAATAAACTTGGATTTCATGCATTTCAAGTGGCATCTTTGTAATCATTACGATGTAGTCATGTCTAAGAGGCAGACAAGGCTTCCCTTTAACTCCCCGAGGCTACGACTATGCTATGTCCTGTGCCTATGCTGTTCCTCAGTCGAGCGCGCTTCGTCATCCCCCTTCTAAAACCCCTTTCCATCCCTTATGTCATTTTATCAATGAACATTGTAATACTATTACTGTTATTTCAACATTCAAGCCTCTTTCACACACGGAGATTGTATGAGCCCCGCGTCAGTCAGCCTTTCCGTAGAAATACATCGCTCCGTTATATATATAACGTTACATGTTTTAAGGCTGATCTGTGCATGATAGTGCTGCATTATGTTGATCTATTTATATCGATCTATTCTTGTCAATTCCTTATTACCAGTGGAAAGGGGGAAGGCTAAAACATTTTGAATGGAATAGATAGGACTTTCCGTTCAATGGAGGAAGCATGATACTCGCGAGTTCATCTCGCTTTCCCCCCGTTGATGTATTAAACAATCTAAGCAATCTAATCAGAGCAGTTGTTATTATGTAATATTATTGTTGGATGTGCCATTTTTGATGGAGAGCAGTGAGCGGATGACTGGATGTGAGCATGTATTTGACTAATGCCGATAGATTCGTGTCTAGAAAGGATTTTACAGCGTTCCTTCAAACTATCGTAATTCATGAACTATATGCCCAATCTAAAAAAATCAAACAGTTTCTGAAAGCAGAGAAGTTGCTTACGGATATGTAATAAACTTGGATTTCATGCATTTCAAGTGGCATCTTTGTAATCATTACGATGTAGTCATGTCTAAGAGGCAGACCAGGCTTCCCTTTTACTCCCAGAGGCTACGACTATTACCAAGTCTATCGCTGGGTATATTTACAAGGTGTGTTGTGTTGAACTGGGTATATTTGCAACAGTGTTGCGGAAAATGAAGATTTCTGCCGAATGCTGCTAACACTGGAACCACGTTATGAAACACCAGTAGCAATCACGAGTTCATTCTACAACATTCTACAACATGTGCTACATTGTGCTACATCTTGATGGGTCTGGCGTCTTGGAGTTCTTCTTAGTTCTTGTGTTCTTCGCAGTCACTGGATCTGTATCCAATACATTTACATCCCACATTCCCAACTAATTCAGTTGAGGTGTGGTCTTGTGAGTTATTATTTAAAGAACAAATAAACTATACAAATATACAATACATATAATATTATGTTTATTGTTATTTTATAAATAAAATTAACAATTAACAATTAACAAATTAACATACAAAACATGTATACATACAAAACATATACAAAAGGCAAGGCAAGGCAAGGCAAGTTTATTTGTATAGCACATTTCATACAACAGGGGCAATTCAAAGTGCTTTACATGCATTATTTAAAATTACAGCAAGAGGAGCATAAGAAAATAAAAATTACAATGAATAAAAGCAAATATAAGAAGTAAATAGATAAAACATTTAAAAAGACAATAGTTAATGGAAAAAAGACATTGATAGAAGTATTTCTGTTTAATCATAACTGGTGCAAAACATGAAGGTTTTGAGCTTAGATTTAAATATTTTAAGGGTTTGGGCCTGTTTGATTTCTTCAGGGAGTTTGTTCCAGGAGCATGCAGCAGCGTGGCTGAAAGCTGCTGCACCGTGTTTTGTTTTTACTCTTGGAATTATTAGCTGATTTGTCTCAGCTGACCTTAGGGACCTTGCGGGAATATAGGGTGGGAGGAGATCTGATGTATTTTGGTCCAAGACCATTTTGTGATTCGTATGTAATTAGGAGGATTTTGAATTCAATTCTCTGAGAGACTGGTAGCCAGTGCAGGGATCTCAGGATTGGTGTAATGTGTTCAAATTTCTTTGTTTTTGTTATGACCCTAGCAGCGGCGTTTTGGATGAGCTGCAATTTACGAACAGCTCCTTTAGATAGGCCTGTTAGTAGACCATTACAATAATCAAGTCTACTCGAAACAAATGCATGGATGAGTTTTTCAAGGTCTTGCTTGGACATGAAACCTCTCATTCTTGTTATGTTTTTCAGGTGATAGTAGGCTGATTTAGTTATTGAGTTTATGTGGCTGTTGAAGTTTAGATCGGAGTCTAGAATTACACCAAGATTTCTGACCTGTTTTTTACTGTGAAGAGAGAGAGAATCAAGTTTTGCACTGACTTTCGATCTTTTGTCAGGTGCACCGAATACAATTATCTCTGTTTTGTCCTTGTTTAGTTGGAGGAAGTTTTGTGTCATCCAGGCGTTTATTTGCTCAATGCAATTACAGAGATTGTCAATGGGACTATAGTCGTTCGGTGAGAGGGCTATGTAGATTTGAGTGTCATCCGCATAGTTGTGGTAGGCAATTTTGTTCTTTTTTATGATGTGTCCCAATGGAAGCATGTAGAGATTGAATAGAAGGGGGCCAAGGATTGACCCTTGGGGAACCCCACATGTTATTTTAATTTGGTCAGATACAAAGTTGCCAATGGAGACATAGTAGCTTCTGTCCTGTAGGTAGGATCTAAACCAGTTTAGGGCAGTGCCCGAAAGTCCTACCCAGGTTTTTAGTCTATCTATTAGAATGTCATGGTCTACAGTGTCAAAGGCAGCACTAAGATCTAGTAGTACCAAAACTGAGATTTTTCCGGAGTCTGTGTTTACGCGAATGTCATTAAGGACCTTAATAAGAGCCGTTTCAGTGCTATGTAGGGGGCGAAAGCCTGATTGAAAGTCATCAAAGAGATCATTTAGGGTCAAATAATTGCTAAGTTGTTCGTGGGCAACCATTTCAATAATTTTTCCTGTACAGGGAAGGTTTGATATGGGTCTGTAGTTGTTTAGTACAAATGGGTCTAGGCCGTTCTTTTTTAGTAGAGGCTTAATAACTGCAGTTTTCAGGGCTTCAGGGAAGATTCCTGATGAAAGGGAGGTGTTAATTATTTGTATTAGTTCGCCTGCCATGCAGCTAAATATGTTTTTTAAAAAGCTTGTTGGCAGGACATCAAGGGCACAGGTGGATGGTTTAAGACGTGACATGATTTTATCTAGGGTCTTGTAATCAATGGTGTTAAATTGTGACATGGTTGTTATGTCCGCCCTATTTGGGGTTGTTAATGGGGACATGTTTTTCATGCCTGACACAAAAGACCTAATGCCTTGTCTAATGGTTTCTATTTTATTGTTAAAAAAGGATGCAAGCTCATTGCATTTACTAGTTGAGTGAAATTCCTGAGCAATGGGTGTTGGGGGATTTGTTAGTCTGTCAACAGTTCTGAAAAGGATGCGGGCATTATTGATGTTATTGTTTATGATCTTAGAGAAAAATGATTGCCTGGCACTTCTTATTTCTAAGTTATAGTTCTGAAGATTCTCTTTATAGATATCATAGTGGACTTGAAGGTTTGTTTTTCTCCATCTGCGCTCTGCTTTACGACATTCTCTTTTTTGGGTCTTTACGGATGGGGCAGTTCTCCAGGGAGCTTTTTGCTTACCAGAGATGCATTTGGATCTAATGGGTGCAATATCATCAATGGTTTTTGTGATTTTTAAGTTCAAATCGTGTAGAAGGTCATTTACTGAGGTTGGAATAGAAGTTTGGGGGGGGGGGGGGCTAGGGAAAAGGCCTGTGTGAACAGTGCACTGGTCTTTTCATTGATATATCGTTTTGAAATAGTTTTAGACATAGTTTGAATAACAGGAAAGATAGATACGTCAAAGAATATGCAACAGTGGTCAGACAGGGCAATGTCAGTTACAACAACATTTGAAATATCTAGGCCTTTGGTGATGATAAGGTCCAGAGTGTGACCTCGATTATGAGTAGGGAGGTTCACATGTTGTTGAAGTTCAAAAACATCTAACAGAACAGAGAGTTCTTTGGCTTTGTTGTCCTCTGAGTTATCTACATGAATATTGAAATCACCAGCAATGATCAGACCATTAAATTCAGTAGTAATGATGGAGAGAAGCTCTGTAAGTTCATTAAAGAAGCTAGTAGAGTATTGGGGTGGTCTGTATACAATTCTAAAAATAATTCGAGTGGAACATTTAAAAACAACTGAAAGATATTCAAATGATAAAAATTCCCCGAAGGATTTCTGTTTGCAGTTAAAACTGTCTCGGAAGAAAGAGGCGATTCCACCACCTTTTTTGTGGGATCTAACGACATCTAAGGTTCTAAAATTGGGGGGTGCTGACTCAATATGAATTGGTGTCTCGTTATCTTTATCTAACCAGGTCTCAGTGATAAATAAGAAATCTAGTTCATAGGAGCTAATCAAGTCGTTGATTAAGAGAGAATTATTAGCTAAGGATCTGGCATTGAAAAGTGCTAGCTTGAGTGGTTTTGTGTTTGGTCTCTGTGTGGGCTGTGTGTGGCAGGGTACAGAAATTAAATTTGAGGGGTGTATAAAGCATTCAGACTTGCAATTAACTGTTCTGTTACTGATATGAACAGGGATAGCAAGAGTTGAGAGTCCCAGCTTTATATCAGGAATGTCAATGGTATCAACTCTATGGAAGCAGGGACTGTTAGAGCATCAACTGATTCTGGGTGTCATCCGGGGGATGGGGATGGGTGTTGTAGATAGCATCCTGTGGCGGGGTAGGGCGATGGGTATTGTTGATGAGGCTGGCATTGTTGATGAGGCTGGCGTCACAGGGAGTGTGGGGCCAGGTGTTGTAGAATGGAGAGTTGCCTGAGATGGAGCAGCTTTCGGGGTGAGCTCTACTCCTGTCTTCACCATTTTCTCTAACTTAGCTGAGAAAGGCAGGAACGGCGTGAGTTGGAGGAAGGAGAGCTCAGTGGACTCAGTGGATGAGTGTCTCTGGGAGTTGGGGGTAGAGTGGTTTGGGGGGTCGGGGGCAGAGTGGTTTGGGGGGTCGGGGGCAGGGAGGGTGCTTGCATACCAGGCAGCTAAAGGGACAGCCCCTGCCTACCTGAAGGAAATGGTAACCCCCCAAACCCCTGCCCGCTCACTCCGCTCCTCCACCTCGGCTGGCCGACTGGCCCCACCTCCTCTACACAGCAGTCGGGCTGCCCGATCACGTCTCTTCACAACACTGGCTCCCCGCTGGTGGAATGAGCTCCCCACGGCTGTCAGAACGGCAGAGTCACTACCCATCTTCCGTCGTAGACTGAAGACCCATCTCTTCAGGTTACATCTTAACTGCTCCTCCTGAGACATCTTCTGACCCTCACCACTACGTCTCCTAAAGACACCCGCTTTCCCCTCTTCTGTGTCCCTAAGAACTTCTATTGCCCCCCTTGTACTGTTTCTCAGTTTCTCCAGTAATATAAAAAAAATAAAAATAAAATAGTAGAAGGCGATAATAGGGAGAAGGTTTTTCCTTCTATCAGTGGCCCCGGGCCCGAGCTAGAGTACTCTTCCTGCAACGAATGGTGGACTGCTGATTCACATGCTTAGTATTCAATAGGGATGCACGATATTATCGGCACCGATATTTATCGGCCCGATAATGGGAAATTAATGTTTATCGGTATTTATCGGTTTTATAAAATTTTAGCCGATATTTAACCGATAATATGAAGCCGGAAATATTTCTGCTTCCGGTTTCCGCGCTCATGCTGCTGCGCCTGCGTACAGGCACGCAGTGTATAGACGAGACGAGAGCGAAACATGCCTTCCCCGGTGTGGACATTCTGCAGAGTTTCTGAGGCAGATAGTGCGTTTGCAATTTGCAACACATGTTCGACAAAAGTTCGGAGAGGAGGGCAAAGGTCTACGAGTTACAACACAACGAATCTCATAAGTCACCTTAAGATTCACCATTGCAAGCACGCTGTATGGAAGGAATATCAAGCACTAGGTAGCCTAGCCGTGGTGGTAGCCTAGCCTTCAGAAGGTAGCCTAGCCGCGGTGGTAGCCTAGCCTTCAGAAGCAGTAGCCTAGCCGCGGTGGTAGCCTAGCCTTCAGAAGCAGTAGCCTAGCCGCGGTGCCTATTGAACACGCATTTGAAAACTGCAGGAAGACAGCAGACAGCTCAAAGGCTCAAGCAATCAATGAAAAAATAATGGAGTTGGTGGCCCTCGACGACCAGCCTTTCTCTGTAGTAGAAGATAAAGGATTTCGCCAGCTAATTTCACATTTAGAGCCCCGGTATACACTCCCAAGTCGCCGCTATTTTGCAGACGTGTGCCTGCCTGCTCTGTATGATACAGTTGCCACACACATCCATAGTCTGATCGATACTAGCGTAAGCCAGATACGTTTTACCACGGACATATGGACTTCTGACGTTAGTCCAGTCAGTATGCTTAAATTTGACGGCCCAGTGGCTGGATGAGGACTTCAATATGAAGAAGACACTGCTGCATGCGCAGGAGTTCTCCGGTTCGCATACTGCGACAGCCATCCGCGGGGCTTTTGAAACCATGTTTGGAGAAGGCTTAGGTACGCTACACCACAAAGACACCCAAGTACCTGTCAACATACTTCCAAAAAGCGAACAACGTCCACACATACAACACCAGAGGAAGCTCCACGAACCACGTTCAACCGTGTTGCACCACAAACAAGGGGTTAAACTCGTTTGCAAACTATGCAGTAAAAATGTGGAACGCCCTTCCTATAATCTTAAAGGAGTGCAAAACACTGCCCACCTTCAAAACCACTCTCAAAAAACATTTACAGGAGGCTGCAATCCGTAACTGGACCCTCTAAATCAAAAATCAGATTAAAAGACCCGAACTACCCACTGTACATACTTTGTGTTTTGTCCCCCGCCCCCACCTGTGGTGTATGTCCCCACCTGTCCTACCCGCTGTACATACCTTATGTTTTGTTGTATTGTTCTTCCCATGATGGATGTATGTTTATCTTGTAGATAGTAATAGTTATTTGTCTGTATTATCTTGTAGATAGTACTAGTTTTTTTTGTCTGTCTTACATGTAACGATGAATTGAGAATCAAGGACCCCAATTGAAATAAGCCAGTGGCTTTCTTGGGTTTTTATCCTGTTAGTTGACCTTGTATGTAATATGTACTTTCATGTACCTACTTCTGCAAATCTTCTAATAAAGTTTTCAATCAATCAAAGGTGAGCCTTTTTTGTTTCATAAAAGGAGGCCAGATCTTGGCTAAAAAAAGCATTGTGCACTGTCTATAACAGATTCTGTTTGTTAGAGGAAATAATAAATGAACATTTGAAGAGTCAGAAGTGTTCTCTTTGTTGTGTTAACAATAGTGATGTAAGTTTGATTTGGTGAGATCACTATGGAATATTAAATCATCAATCTTTGCTCACTACATAGCCTTTCTTACCTTCAGGTGTGCATGAACTACAGGTTATCAACTGTGAAATTATATCTGTTCTCATATCGGTTATCATATCATGTCCATGTTTGAATGAATGAATGAATGAATGGTCTTTATTGTCATTGATATAGTACAGGTACCAAACAACGAAATTTGGGAGGGGGGGTTCCCCTGGTGCTAGGAAAAAAAATATATATATATATATATCGGTTATCATATCGGTTATCGGCCACGAGAAGCGGGTAAACATCGGTATCGGTTGGGGAAAATGCATATCGTGCATCCCTAGTATTCAAATGTATTGATTGTAAGTCGCTTTGGAATAAGGCGTCTGCTAAATGCCAAAAATGTAAATGTAAATGGAGGGAGGGTGGGGGGAGAGGAAAGGGGCTGGACCGTCGCCTTAGTGGGGGTTCAACGAGTTGGCTAATGATTAGTTTTGCCCTGGCGACTGTGGAGCGCAGTTTAGGCAGTTGCGATGGGGAGATTGATAAGTCATCTGCAGCACGCACTTCAGCCAGCTGTGATGAGTTTGGAGGGCCCTTTACTGTAGGCTGTGATGAGTCGCAGGACTGTGGGGAGAGTTTATCCACTGTGAGCAGTTCAGCTGCCTGTGCTGAGTCTGAAGAATCCTGCGCTGTAGGCCTTTCAGTTGGTTCAAGAGCGAGGGAAGGGGGAGCAGAGTTTATGAGGTTGAAGAGTATGTTGTTCATCAAATGGTATTCTCCCGATCTGTTTAAGTGGAGGCCATCTCTTTTGAATAGGTCTCTCTGCCTCCAGAATATGTTCCAGTGGTCAATGAATTTCAGCCTTTTAAGTTGGCACGCACCAGAGAGCCACGTGTTAAGGCTTAGGAGCCGGCTGAATTCCAGGTTACCTCTGTCAACAGTGGGTAGCGGTCCACAGATGAATGTCTCAATCTTAAGCTTGTCAAGTCTATTGAAAAGTTCCATGAAATCACGTCTCAAGTCTACTGAGCCCATTTTACGTGAATCGGTTTGTCCCACATGTAATACAAGACGCTTTGTGTCTGGGTTTTTAGACAGTGTTTCTTCCAAATCTTTTGTTATTTCTGAGACCGTTAGGTTAGGAAGACAGTGGATATGTAATTTTTTACCTCTTACGTTTCTGATCGCCGAGTCTCCAATCAACAAAGTATCTTTTGGAGGTGAAGTCTGTTTCATCCGCTGCATGTCACACAGAGAAGTAGAAGAAGGAGGGGGTGACCTTGAGCTCGTGTCTGCGGGCCGGGGAGTCGCCGGGGGGGGCCGGGGAGTCACGTGATTCCCAGGCCTGGGAAATCTTGGCGTGACTCTGATGTTCTTATCTCGGGCCTTGGGAGTCATGCCAGCTCGCTGCTCCGCGGGCCGGTGTCTCAGACTCCTATCTCGGCTCTGTTTAGTCATGCAAGCCCATGGCTCGGGACTACCTGTTGCTAATGATGCTAACGGTGCTAACGAGGACTTCAGTTGGCTGCTTTTCAGTAGTTTCGGGGGATAATTCATCTGTCCAGTGAATTTTGCAGCTGTCACCTGCCTCGTTAGCTTTGGGAAGTGTGAATTTTGATTTAAATCCTCTTCAAAGGCTTGCGTGGGTGGAGAACCATTAGCGTAGCGATTCTCGAGTGCGGAGAGTCGCCCCTGGAGAGTATATTCCTACTGAGTCTACTCTCTTTGAAAGATCCACACAACTTTGACAGATAGCAGGCATGGTAGGAATAACAGCTATATAAAAAAAATGTTACAACTATAAAAAAGAAGCAAGAAAAAAGCTGGAAAGCAGTGGTATGAGAGGAGCGAGGGAGAAACACGTCTAATCTACTCAGAAGCAGGAAGAAGAGGACTACATACAAATCTACAAAATATATACAAAACATGGCAAATGTACTATATACATATGTATAGGCAACTGTACAAGGACAATAAAGTCTATTATATTCTATTCTATTCTATACAAATGTACAGTATAATAACAAATTATACACAAATCAGACCAAGCACACACACACCAACATACACCAAAAATGAACACTACCTGATCAGTGAACTCACTACTCTCCAAATTCAATATCAAATAAGGCTTGTTTGAAGCGAAGCCTCACCATGGCTTGCTTTCGGGGGTCAAGACGATCTAATGTGGGTGCCAAACTGAGGAGGTAGTGTTCATTTTCGGTGTATTTGGTCTGTGCTTGGTCTAATCTGTGTATAATTTGAGCCTGGTATGGGGTCAGCTCTCTTGGAGGTTCTGGAGGAGAGGCCTTCCTTTTCCCCCAGCCACTAGACTTAGTAGTAGGGTCTGTAGGAACCAGGCAAGTAGGGCTGGGACGACGCGTCGACATAGTCGACGTAATCGACTACGTCAATACGTCGACTTGCGTAATGTGCGTTGGTGCGTCGCAAAAAAAAAAATCTAGCTACAATTGCGGCACTGCGCCGACGTGGTGGCGGGGGCGCTGTTTCGCAAATAAGTTAGCTTTCGTTTTTGCTACCGAAATAGCTGATAGTATGTTGACTGCTCAAGGAGAATACATATTTGAAAGTACAGAATGCCTTATATTAATACATACAGAGCCTTATATTGCATTATATTACATTATATTTTGAATGGTCATCTGGTGCCTGAATATTGTGTTTTCCTTTACATAAATAATGACATTTCCACCATAAATTGATGCAGAAAGGGCACAAATTGGTGCATATCAATTCACCAGAATGCAAGAAATTAAGTGTTTGATGTTTAAGGACCCCCAGACAGCCCTGCTTTATGGGTCCCCCCCGATGTCAAACACCACTGGTACCACCTCCGCCTCATTTTGAGCCAGGAAAAACCCTGATGGCCATGTTGGCATTCAAGTTGGCTAAACATAGCAGTGAGTCTGCCCTGTGTCTGGGGCTGTTTGACAGGGGCAGTTACAGTAGTAGTAGTAGTAGTAGTAGTAGTAGTAGTAGTAGTAGTAGTAGTAGTAGTAGTAGTAGTAGTAGTAGCAGGTTGCCGAATTAAAGGTGTCTGTGTTTAATTGGGGGCCCACAGACAGCCCCCATACATCAGCTGATCATTTAAAGGGGCGGCCGTCTGAGTAATGTGCATGTCACACGCTGCTTTGTTTTATAAGAGCAGCAGCTATTACCCAGAGTGCTTTATAAAGACACTGTTAAACAGAGAGAGACAATACAGCCATTATTTTGGGGGAAATTAAGTGATACATTAACCGAACAGTAAAAAAAATAATTGTTAGACTAATTGTTAAATTAGTCGGTAGACTAATCGACTAACCGAAAAAATAATCGCTAGATTAATCGTTAGAAAAATAGTCGTTTGGGACAGCCCTACAGGCAAGGACTGGTGTCACTGAGGGAGGCATGTGTAGATGTCACTGAGGGAGGCATGTGGTCTGTGGAAAGTAGACTATCCTCTAGGCCTAGGGAGTCCTCAGTTTGATCCTGTACGGAAAAACCCAACACAGCACTTGAACATTTACGTTTTCCAAGTTTATACATTTCTTAAACACCCGCCTAATCATACGTCCATAACAGGGCCAAATGCTGATAAAATATGAGAGTGGCTGGTAGATTTATTTCAGACACAAAATAATGATTTACTATTGAGTGGCTGGTGAATCTGAACGTTTATCTGTCAGTGGCTGGGGCCTCATTTATAAAAATGTACTTGGACGTCATCTTTGACTTGCACCTAAGCACATTTTTCTAAATGGTCGTAAGCATTATTGCAGGGCTTGACGCTTACCTTTTCCCCAGGTAGCACTGTGCTACCATGTTGAAAAATTTAGTAGCACACCAATAATTTCAGTAGCACAATGAAAATTGTGCAATTTTCGTCAACGACAACAAATTATCATAATCATAACATATCAAAATGATCATAACCGGCTCTTGGCCGTAATAAAAATGGAGACTCACACAATGTAAAGGGGAAGTAAGAATATTAATTTCAGTTGGCCCACGGTTCGGTATGAACCTCGGTTTTTGGGTCACGGTTCACGGTTCGTGTTTTTTATTTTTTTAAATGCTACTATTTATTTACAAACTGTTACTTTATTTTGCTTATACTTATGGAACTTTCACATTTAGACACATTCCATAATATGACTGGTAAATTGTATAATATAAATATATATAAACAAAAAACACTTTCAAATGTAAAAAAATTACATAAACACTTTCATATGTGACGTGTTGTGGATTGGAACTACGGATCATAAGCTTTCAAATGATGCGTCATACATTGAAATCCGAAAAAATATGAAGTTGGTCATTTGAATGTTGTTAGACGTCAGGCACATATAGGGTTAACCTCTTTGTAATGAAACCGGAAGCACACAGCGCTACGAGAGGAAGCATTTCTGCGACACGCGTTTCTGTTCACTGTTTTCATTCCCTCATCGCTTATACACATAAGTTTGACTGCGCATGACAGTAGTTCAGCAGTAGTCGCACTGGTGCGATTGAATGTATTTCCAAGTCGTACAGAAATATATTCACTCGCAAATGCGACCAAAACAGTCACACTGTCGAGCCCTGCATTATTGATAAAACCGCGCTTGTTTAAAATTGCGTACGTACTTCCTTCTATAAATAACAAATATACTTGAAATTGAACGCAGGTGAATGAGCCTTGTATTTACGCCCTGTGATAGCGGCTCAATTATAGCGGCTGAATTAAGCCAAGTGCTATAAATAGGCTTAATTGAGGTGTTGTGCAGCACCTTTGACGAGTTCACATGTTGGTAGACAAACGAAAGAAGAAAAACTTTACTGAGGAGGAGATCGACAGTCTTTTATCAGAAATAGACGCGCGGTTGCAAACGCTCGCCCCCGAATTCCCCCGATCACATCATGCGGATGAAGGAGGGCTGGGATATACCCGACCGCCTTTATCACGCCTCAATCTAGAATGATTACATCATACAATAACCTATTGGCATATAAAGGAAGACTGAAATACAATCATAAACATCAGTTCCCTTTAAATCTCGAATTAAACTAATTTTCTCGGCTGATAAAAACATCGTTAATTTTATTACGAGCCGTCGCATGAATTACAGTAGGCAGTGCAGCTCACATGCCTGTAATAACTCCGCATAACCAGTAGGTAATGTGCGTTCGTCAAGTCAATACCTGACGTAGAGCTACGATCGTTTCCACGTACGACACGGGTAAGATCAAATTTGATTCAAAGTACTTTCTATAAATGAGGCCCCTGGTCTTTGTCTTTTCATTGGTCCATAGCCCACATACACAGTTTTTCTGCAAGACACATTACTAATAGCCTACTTAACTACTTCTCCTATCTCTGTTGGAGATTCAAAGTTGGAGGTGGTCTCCCTATCCTGATTGTAAGGCTCGAGGAATGCTAGGATGTCCATGTACTTCCACTTCCTCTCCTTGACACCACCCTCAGCACCACTCCTGGCCTTCTCCTGCTCTTCTCTCTTCCCCCTCTTATATTTATCTCGGAGATATTTCCATTTGCTGCTGCATACCTTTCCTATCTAGCGTTAATTTAGCAGTTAACTACCTAGCTGTCAGTGAATGAGTCCATTGTCATTACTTACCAGAAAAACCCAAAGATCTACCGATCTGTTCCCAGATTGAGTCTTTGATGTGAATGTTGCTGTATCTCTTGTGACTCATGTCATACAACTCGGTGTAATGTGAAACAGCAATCACGAGTTGCTCAACTGATACATTGTTTTTCTCCATCTTGATGGGTCTGACGCCTTGGAGCACCGGTTGCTAGGAAGTTGGTTACTAGGGAAGGTACACGCGTACCTACTCTCCTCGTCCTGATTGGTCAGCTGTCAGAAAGGCGCTTGACGACACACAGCGCCTTTCTGAAAAGTTAAATAAATTCAACTGAAAAAGGCGGCGGCAGCTGCGCTTTTCTCACGCTTTTTAAAAGGCGGATGTTTTTTCCTTTTCCCATAGGGTTGTATGTAAAAAGACGGTGAAGGCTGTGCTTTTTGAAGTCAAGTTCAGTTCAACTGAAAAAGGCGGCGGCAGCTGCGCTTTTCTCACGTATTTAAAAGACGGCTGCTTTTTTTAAAAAGCGGCATTTTTTTCCCTTTTTCCCATAGGGTTGTATGTAAAAAGGCGCTGAAGGCGGCGCTTTTTTCTAAAAAAAGACGTCAAGTGTGAACACCCCCTTAGAAGGGTTAAGTGTCTGGTTAGAAGGGTTAGGTGTCTGGTTAGAAGGGTTAGGTGTCTGGTTAGAAGGGTTAAGTGTCTGGTTAGAAGGGTTAAGTGTCTGGTTAGAAGGGTTAGGTGTCTGGTTAGAAGGGTTAAGTGTCTGGTTAGAAGTGTTAAGTGTCTGGTTAGGGTTAGGTGTTTGGTTAGAAGGGTTAAGTGTCTGGTTAGAAGGGTTAAGTGTCTGGTTAGGGTTAGGTGTCTGGTTAGAAGGGTTAAGTGTCTGGTTAGAAGGGTTAAGTGTCTGGTTAGAAGGGTTAAGTGTCTGGTTAGAAGGGTTGTGTCTGGTTAGAAGGGTTAAGTGTCTGGTTAGAATGACAGGTGGAGGGAGTAGAGAGTTAAGTGTCTGGTTAGGGGTTGTTGTTGTTGGTATTGTTTGAGAAATATACTCTTCACTGTTTATGCTTCCTTTGTTTCCACTGCACAGATCCACCTCACAGCCCAGCTACCATGTCTGACCCCAGGTCCACACAGTCCCCTGGTTCTGGCTGTGGTTCTCCAGCCCTGGAAAGCACACACGGCCGATGGATGGTGGCAGTGAAGCTGGAAGACTGCAGGAAAACACTCAAACTCAATGTGGCAATTAAAGAGGAGGAGGAGGAGGAAGGAGGAGAAGAGAAGAAAGATGTGATGGTGAAAGAAGAACAGGAAGAAGGAGGAGAGGACGAAGAGAAGAAAGATGTGATGGTGAAAGAAGAACAGGAAGAAAGGGGAGAGGAAGAAGAGAAGAAAGATGTGATGGTGAAAGAAGAACAGGAAGAAGGAGGAGAGGAAGAAGAGAAGAAAGATGTGACGGTGAAAGAAGAGGAAGTAGAGGAGGAAGATGTGGTGATGGAAGAGGAGGATGAAGAGGACAAGGATGGTGAAGATGATGAAGTTGGTGAGGATGATGAAGATGGTGAGTTCATGCTATGTATTTGGCAAAGGCCAGGCCAGGTTAATGAGTAGATCAAAGGGCGCTGGCAGATATTTAGGCTGCATTTACACCGCAGGTCCAAGTGACACAATTCAGATTTTTTTCTCACGTTTTTTCTCATGTGGCACAGATGGGTTATGTAACATGCAGGTGTAAGCAGTAAACAAGCACATTGACTCTGATATTCTCAGATCCCATTCAGGCCTCAATCTCATGCCGGCCTCTATCAGATATGAATCTGATATGTGTCATGTCTACTGCGGTCTCAGCAGGCAGGTCGCATATACAGTGCTGTGAAAAAGTATTTGTCCCCTTCCCAATTCCGTGTGTTTTTGCATGTTTGTCACACTTAAATGTTTCAGATCATCAAACCAATTGTACTATTACACAAAGATAACCTGAGTAAATAGAAAATGCAGTTTTTAAATTATCATTCCATTTATTGAAGTCAAAGAGTTAGGGTTATACAGGTGAATAGTAGCATGGTTATACAGGTGAATAGTAGCAGGGTTATACAGGTGAATAGTAGCAGGGTTATACACAGGGGTGCACACAACTGGTGCGCCAGTGCGCATGCGTCGCCAAAATGCATGCTGCACGGCAGATCAGCCGCACGAAGGCGCTCTTGCGCACCAACAGCTGGAACCGCTGGGAGAGGAATTTACTTCCTCAAAATTAGTGTTGTTCCGATACCGATACTAGTATCGGCATGGCCACCGATACGCACAAAAATGCTGGTATCGGTATCGGCGAGTACTTTACAAAAACGTATATTTTTTAATTTATTTTTTACTTAAGTTTTACAAAAACTTTACGAGTTTTACAAAGGTTTTGAGCAGTGCCAGACTAAGTGTTAGCAATAATTTTACATCGAGGTTAGTATGCGGCTCAAAAAACATGTTTTTTTGTTTTGTTTTTTCAAACGCCGTGGTATCGGATCGGTACTCGGTATCGGCAAGTACTGCACGGTCAGGTATCGGTATCGGTATCGGGATCAAAAAATGGTATCGGAACAACACTACTCAAAATCCAACTGCTGACTGCTGCATCACTGAGGCACCCGACGAGCCGTCAAAATGTCCAAGAAGCCAGCCCCACTAAGTAACTATTTGCCGTCACCTCAGCCGAAGGCCTGACGAGTAATCCATCACAACAGTCGACCGACGACGACCACGGCGACTCCCCTCACAAAAACATTCGGAAAGTATCGTAACTCGTACTTTCATTCCGCGTATCGCGTATCGCACGGTTATCACGCCGCCACGTGAAAATTCAGTCCCGAACGACTCGTCGCTAAAAGGAAAAACAACACCAAGGGACTTCACGTTTCTTTTCTCTGAAGCTTTCAAACGTTCAGACGTTTGTTTTACAGCTTCATTATCGCACCTCGACCCCTGACCCAGGGAATATGGTTGGGAATTCTATTAGAAAAAAGAAAAAAAAGACTTTGTTGCACAATCAAAATAATGAGCTATTTAAAGTGATAGCCTATAACAGGGGTAGGCAACCTTTTTGATATGAAGTGCCATTTAAAATGTTCTTGTTAGTCAGTGTGCCAACCACAATATCAACATTAATTATGACTCGACATCAAACCAAACCAAACAGACCAACTGATCTGCATGAACAACAATTTTCAGCAAAGAGCTATGTATGCAAAGCCATGTATGCTAAATAAACAGGCCTAACAGTCAACTAACTGAAACTTGAACAAAATGACCAACATAACATCTAAGACAACTAAACTTTGTGATGCGTAGCACAACTTTAAGCAAATTGGAGCGCTCAATTTCTACCAAAGTTGCAATGCTAACTGCGCTCCCTATGGTTATCATTTTAATAAGTAGGCCTAACTGGATGGTGATTATACAAGGGTCTTACTTGTATGAATTATACTTTATATTTATATAATTATGTGGTTGTTACTTACATTTTATTCTTTTATTCCAACCACAACAAACTTTTTTTTTTGGTTGCAAAGAGCTATGTATGCAAAGCCATGTAAACAGTCCTAACAATCAATGTGATCCCTGGCCCTGTTTTCCTTTGCTCAACTCCATTATCTGGGGGTGGTACTTGGTCACTTTAACTAACATGGCATGTCATTCACATCTACGCTCTCATCAAGTGCGAGGCTAAACACCGTCGCATCTTTCAAACCAGCGGTCTGCTGCGCTTTCACGTTTTCTGCCATTTCTCCTATTCTTCGTTCCACACTTCTGGCTGACACTGGGATGTCTTTTATTCTTGATTTTATTGTGTCTTTGTTTGATAAGCCTTCAAACAAAACATCTGAGCTACAGAGGAAAGCCTCCTATTATTCTCCATCAGTGAATGGCTTTCCACGTTTCGCAATGCAATGAGCAATGCGAAAGCTTGCTTCAGTTGCGTGATTTTTAGCAGTGGCAAATGCTTTAAAGGTGCTGGCCTGCTTCCCATACCTTGACACAGCACGTCTTATTGATTCGGCCTTGTCTGTTTCATCCTTGAACGACTTCTGATGTTTGGTCTCTTAATGCCGTTTAACGCTTGAAGTTCGGCAAACAACATTCTCGTGACATAGGACACATACAGCACGGTCTTTCTGGGACACAAAACCCCACTCTTATTATATATTATTATTATTATATTGTTATGTGTGCTTAACAGTAACACTTGTATCGAATCGAATTCAGAATTTTACTTTGAAAATTGGCGCAAGAAATACGGCTCTCGTGGAGTGGAAGAGAGACTAGGGCTGCATTCGTAAATTCGCCCTGAGAGCGCCGGAGCGTCCCTGAGACCGCCTCTAGACTCTAGTCCAATCAAATTACTTGGTCCCATTATGACGTTGAACCCAGTGTGCGCGAATTTACGAACGCGGCCAACATAAAATAAAATAAAAACATTCTCCCATTCTCGCACTTATTGCTTGCGTGCCACTGTTTAAGCTGTCGCGTGCCACTGCTGGCACGCGTGCCATAGGTTGCCGACCCCTGGCCTATAACATCCTCTACCATGGTTGAAATTGAGGACAGTGATAACAGCAGTCAAGAGAGCAGTGATGATGATGATTAAGCTTGTAGCATAAATAAATGCTTAGGCTGTAACTTTTTGTTGAAAAGTTGATTTCAGTGTTTACAGAACAGAGCAGTGCTTTAAGAGATGTCCGTTTATTTCAGTGTGTTTAAAGAACAGACATTCAGTTAGTGCTTAAAGTGATGTCAGTTGATTTCATTGTATTTAAAGGAGTCTGACAGACTTTCATGCTTAAAGAGCAGTCATTTGAATTTGCATTTGTTTCTTTTGTTTTGCACACAATCATTTGTTTGTTCATCTTTATTTATGACTACATGTCGTTTTGCTAATATAAGTTATCCATGTATCCCTTTTTTATCCATCCTGTGGGACGGGTCGTGACTCGCGAGCTCGGGGAGCACCAAGCAGCATCACTAGGTGCTCCTCTGAGCACTGGCCCCAAAAAGTTATGTGCACCCCTGGTTATACAGGTGATAATAGAAGATTCTCTGATGATGGGCGGAGGCCGAGATTTGTTGATTCCCCAAAGTAATTAATTAAAGCTTGCTCAAAGTAGACAATTAAGATACAAGTTTATTCACGGCGCCGGGTGTGTTCAGTCGCAGGCACAGACAGAGAACGCACACAGAATGACATTCACAGTGCCTCCTTATAATCTAGATTCCTGCTGACACAGGAATCTGCTGTACCTTGCAAATCATTATTCTCCTGTCAAACATGTTGTTTACACTAAAGTTAGATGTACGTTCGGCTCGTCTCCATCCCATAACGGGTTGGTCGTCATGGCAATTCAGTTACCTGACTCTGGTCAGCTGACTGGCCGGTCCTAAATATACTGACCTATTGACCCAGTCTCTCCCCTGGCCCCTTAGTCAGGTTTCCCTGCTGCAAGGTATACTGGCCCCACTAGCCGTGGTCTAAATCTGGCTCCGGTCCAGTTACAGAGAAAAGCATGGTCAGTTTGTGCATGACAGAGACAGAGAGAGGTTTGCTCTATCTCAACAGTTTAGATATTACAACTTGATTATAATTACCAATGATACAGTATTTAGAATTTACCTATGCACAATGGAAAAACACATCCTATCAACAGGTGAATAGTAGCAGGGTTTCAGGGTTTTTCCTGCATAGAGAATTATGAGGCGGCCGCCTCCGTCATATTTCTTGCCGCCTCCAGCTCTCGTCAAAACTCTGACGGTCGTATTTTCGACAAGCGTTGCACTCGGTGGATTTCTGTCATTTCTAACTGCAATTGCGGCACTGCGCCCATGTGGTGGCAGGGGCGCTATTTAACCTTAACCCTGGTGGCGCTGTGCTGCAAATAAGCTTAGCTTTGGTGTTTGCTAGCGAAGACAAAACAAGGAACCAGCCAGCAACATGTGGAGCCCTGGGCTTGCACACTCGTCACTTTGTCAACTGTCAGAATAGTCTTAGGTCGAAACGTTATTTCATATCAAAAATCCTGAAAGTCACATTAGTTGGCTTGCTGTTCCATTATCCAGAATGACAAGTTGAGCCTATACTAGCGTTAGTCAGTGCTCCTTTTAATGTATTATTTGCAAAATGATCAGTTTTTAAGTCTGTCAGGGGTTTCAATTGCTGAAAAGTTGTATTAATCAGACAGTCAACAATAGGTTTTGGATTTTATTTTTTATTAATTTTTTATTAAAAGATTTAACCTTTATTTAACCAGGCAAACATGTAAGAACAAATTCTTATTTGCAAATGCAGCCTGACCAAAAAGCAGTGGCTCTTTGCGGGGGGGGGGGAGAGAGAATGACATGGTACTACTGTCATTAACAAGGACTAACAAACCGTCTCTGTCATAACCTCATTTTGTGGCAGGAAAAACCCTGAGTAGACGTTTTTGATGACGCGATCAAACAGTGCAATGCTGTTCTTATTTATTTATTTATTTCCAGTTATTGTGCTTATTGTGCTGTTGGTATAGCCTAATGTCTGCTGGAGTGTTCAATAAAAGTGATCAATAGTGAAATGAAAAACTGCCGGTACGCATTCGGTATTCGGACAAATGTTTCCTTAAATTCAGCTTCGGCCAAGAAATTTCAATTGGGTGCATCCCTAATTTAAATGACACAGTTCTATCAAGGATGGAATATTACAGTTTTCCATTACAGGTATCCTAACACTCTGAACACCTTATGTTCCCACAGCGTGTGCAGACTCCAGAGATGTGGTGTTACTTCTGGCACTGCTGAGTCTATGGAAGCAGCACTTGTTCTCATGTTGTTTCTAATCCTGTATATTTTCCTATTCTTACAGGAGAGAGCTCCAACCCAGACTCAGACATGGAGCCCAGCTCCTCCGCATCAGGAAGCCATAAACAACACAGACGGAGGAGGAGGAGCTCAAGACAGAAGAATCACCACTGTTTAGATTGCAGTGAGAGTTTCATTTGTCCAACTCACCTTAAATCACAACCACAGACTCAAGGAGGACAGAAGACTCACTCTTGTCTTCAGTGTGGAAAGAGATTTGGTTATATGAGCAAACTAAAGAGACACCAGAGAATACACACAGGAGAGAAGCCATTCTGCTGCCAGTGTGGGCAGAGTTTCAGTAAGGCAGGAAACCTAAAGAGTCACCAGAGAACACACACAGGAGAGAAGCCATTCTGCTGCTCCCAGTGTGGGAAGGGTTTCAGTCAGGCAGGAGACCTAAAGACACACCAGAGAATACACACAGGAGAGAAGCCATATCACTGCTCCCAGTGTGGGCAGAGTTTCCGTAATGCAGGAAACCTAAAGAGTCACCAGAGAATACACACAGGAGAGAAGCCGTTCTGCTGCTCCCAGTGTGGGAAGGGTTTCAGTCGGGCAGGTGACCTAAAGAAACACCAGAGAATACACACAGGAGAGAAGCCATATCACTGCTCCCAGTGTGGGCAGAGTTTCTGTGAGGCAGGATCCCTAAAGAAACACCAGAGAATACACACAGGAGAGAAGCCATTCTGCTGCTCCCAGTGTGGGAAGAGTTTCAGTGAGGCAGGATCCCTTAAGATACACCAGAGAATACACACAGGAGAGAAGCCGTTCTGCTGCTCCCAGTGTGGGCAGGGTTTCAGTCATGCAGGACACTTAAAGAGTCACCAGAGAATACACACAGGAGAGAAGCCGTTCTGCTGCTCCCAGTGTGGGCAGAGTTTCAGTCATGCAGGAAACCTAAAGAGTCACCAGAGAATACACACAGGAGAGAAGCCATTCTGCTGCTCCCAGTGTGGGAAGAGTTTCAGTCGGGCAGATGAACTAAAGAGTCACCAGAGAATACACACAGGAGAGAAGCCATTCTACTGCTCCCAGTGTGGGCAGAGTTTCAGTCAGGCAGGACACTTAAAGAGCCATCAGAGAATACACACAGGAGAGAAGCCGTTCTGCTGCTCCCAGTGTGGGAAGGGTTTCAGTGAGGCAGGATCCCTAAAGAAACACCAGAGAATACACACAGGAGAGAAGCCGTTCTGCTGCTCCCAGTGTGGGCAGGGTTTCAGTCAGGCAGGATCCCTAAAGAGACACCAGAGAATACACACACTAGTTAACACGACTGCTCCCAGTGTGGGAGGAGTTTAAAGGAGGCAGGAGCCCTAAAGAAGAAGGGGGGGGTCTGCTGGCTGCACCATCATATACTGTATGGATATGTACTTGTTGATCGGATCAGGGAGAAGGTTGTGTCATGACATGAGCCTTTTCTAGATTATTTTCTCTCAATGTCTCCCGTCCTCTCCTCCTACCCTCCCTTCCTCTCCCTCCTTCCTCCCCCCCTCCTCTCTATTTTACAATGTTCATACATTATAATATTATAACAGTTCTATCTGTTTGTACTCTTTTTCTTAATTATTATTCATTTAATTTCACTGAATTACTTTTTAATACTTGAATATTTCTTTCTTTTTGCTTTGAAAACTGATATCCTGTGTTAGACTACCTGTAGTACCACCCCACACCAGTAGGGTACCACCATAAGTGTTGGGCTTGAGTTACCTGGCGAAGCTTCAGTTTTTCTTTCTAGAAAATAGTTTGTCTTGGTAACAGTGGAGTCTGGTACTTTGCACAATAAAATGCTGAGAATTATACAGTTAACTGTGTCTGCTTGTTATTTCATGTCCCTCTCTGACATCGATTGAAGTTCGTTCCTGTAGAGCGCCATCTACTGGTGACAGTGTTGAACCTGTCTGCATGTGGCTCCTGTGATTAAATAAATGGCTGTGTTCGGAATAGCATACTAGCATACTACTCATACTAGATATGACGTAGATTTTGAGTATGTAGTACGTTCCAAACGTACAGTATGCGAGATTTGAGTATGCGAGAAATTTAGTAGGCGAGCAGTTATTTCCGGGAAATTTGAAGTCGGTTTTGATGGACACTATCTCGTCTCCTATTTCCCTAAATGCATTTCGCGTCCAGAATTGCAGAGTTGCGTCCAGGGTTGCCAGATGGGGCGGGTCACCGCCGAATGGGCTACTTGATTTTGAGGTTATAGAAAGTTTAGGCTGTAAATTGTCAATCCCATCTGGCAACCCTGTGCGCTTTCAGCCTCGTCAAACTGCGTCATACAAACTTGTCATACAGCTATTGTTTACATCGTCCGATAGCCTGGGGACCGAAAGCTTGCAATAAACATTGTTTTTTGCACATATTTGAGTGTGCAGATGCTGCTTTTTTGCACTCTATTTGATACTCTTCAGCTGCAGCACCCCAGCTAAGTCTGATCACGGATGAGCGGTGGTATTTTCACTATACTTGGAATTAACATGATGAAATGCATTCTTAGACATGACTACATCGTCATGATTACAAATATGCCACTTGAAATGCATGAAATCCAAGTTTATTTGTGTCTTACACACATGTTCGCCTAGTATTTGACTGTTTGTAGCCCAATCACGAATGATCCCAGTATTGTAGCTTCAGACGGACAAGTTGGTTGTAGTGCTTGTGTGACGGGGTGTATCTTTGCATGAATCACTCTCAGCTGGATGGCTCACGTTAATTTATTCTGTAGAAAACATACAGTGCATCAATTTGTGGACACGGTTGCAGGGTCATCAGGCTAGATTCCAGTCAGTGTTTTCAGATGAACTGAGCATACAGTAGTCACTCATACTACACAAATTATAACAATAATATGAAACAAAAATACAAAATGTGTAGACTACATAAATCCTCACTTGTGTGATCGTATAGTGGTATTTGAACAGTCAAACAATCAATTATATATATATTAACAATAACAATACAATGCATAGAAAAACAGCGCAACTGGAATACACGCATGCACACCACGTGCAACACATGGCTGCAACCTGACTGCTAGGTTAGCTGCGAGAGTGGTGCAAACTAGCGAGATGGAAAACCCAACCTCCTACAATACGGTCTACTAACTTTGGCAGAACAACAGACATACAATAGCACAACAATAATAATATTACCTGTAGAAAACATACAGTGCATCAATTTGTGGACACGGTTGCAGGGTCATCAGGCTAGATTCTAAAATGATGTTACACACGGACATTCACGTTAGCGCCATCATTGTTAACAACAGAAAACTCACATTAACAAACTTGTGATATGTTCCAAACTAAAATACTATAAATGGGGAAACTCAAAACAGCTATCTTACTTATCAACATTCAAATAAAACATAGGTACATTGATAATCTCTCAAACGATATTCGATCTCAGACCCTGTAGAAAACGTGACCTACCCAGTCAATGTTTTCAGATGAACTGAGCAGGATCATGTTGCGTCCCGCGCTATGCACTGTACAGCTGTATTTACATTAAACCCCTAGAGGGCGCAGTTTAGCTCTATTTTAGCTATAATTGAACTGTACTTTCTACTCCGTTACACTTGCCCACGATATGTTATTGCTCATATATATTTATTTTAATCATGTTATTTTACCAACTGTTAAGACAACAATATAGTAAGCTAGTAAGCTAGTAGCAGTATGCCGAGCAGTGTCGACATCGATGGGGGTCTCCAATCGAAGTGATTTACGATCCCGCCCCTCTCTCCTGTCCGGACACATTTGAATTTTCACCGTAAGCCCCGGTAAAGCGACGTTATTAACCCGCAAAGAGTGTGCCCCGGGCACCGTATTTGTCCGTGAATAACACCGGCTAGGAAGGTGGTAAAAACACAATACTACTTTGCTAACTTCACCATACGGTCATTTTGAGCCATCAACCACCCCGCTGGCACCCCGGGAAGTTATGTTTCGAACCCCGAGAGCATGCATAAATGTCTATCCGGAAAGAGTACACTCTCCTCGGCCGCTGCACGCGCCTCTCCTCGGTAACGCGGAGGAACGAAAAGCTTACAGCACCGTGTATTCCCAGGCGGTCTCCCATCCAGGTACTAACACGGCCCAACCCTGCTTAGCTTCCGAGGTCGGACGAGATCGGGCGTATTTATTTATTTATTTTTCTTTTATTATCAAAAATACATTTCACAGATAATTTTTTCAGTTGGTTATTTACATTATTCACAAAACACATACAGATACGATACGTAAATAACACAGTGAGACATGACAGACAGCACAACACAAAATGTGGGACAGACATAGAATAGACAAAAGACGACAACAAAAAAGACCAAGCAGCATACCAGGTCTTATCTATGCCTGGCAGCCCTTGGTAAAATCATAAAAATCATAAAATCAACATAACAAATAAACCATACGCAAAATAATCCAAACAAAGAAACAATAAAGAATGCTGCAACAAATAAAGAAATGATAAAACAATAAAGAATGATAAAGCAAAAGATACGACACATAAAAAACACTGTGATTCATGACAGACAGCGCAAAAAGTGGGACAGACACAACCCTAACCCTAACCCTAAACCTAAACCTAAACCAGAATAGACAAAACCAACATGAGACCAAGTAGCATACCAGGTCTTATCTATGCCTGGCAGCCCTTGGTCAACTCAGAAAAATCATAAAACAAACATAAACACTGACTCAAAACCAAACACAGATACTAATCACCCAGTAAATCCATGTATATCCCTTTTGTTTTCACATCCTCAAACTTGACCTCTAAACCTTTCCTTTCTACCCTTAATTCTACCATCCTTTTTTCCTCACCTGCCTCTCCCTGTCCTAACATTAAAGTTTTCCATTCCCTGCTTATACTGTCCCTAATTCTATTATACACTCCTGCAATCCCACCTATTCTTATATCCCTATTCACTGCCCTTATTCCCTGCACTATCTCCTGCTCTGTTTTGAAATTGTTCTCTGACACTAAGGGCCGGTTTCACAGACAAGGCTTAAGCCTAGTCCTAGACTAAAAAACATCTTCAATGGAGATTTTACATTGAAAGTGTGATTTAGTCCAGGACTAGGCTTAAGCCTTGTCTCTGAAACCGGCCCTAAATCTTTTACCTGTCTAAACCCTGCCTGTTCAAAGTGCTTACTAACTATCATCTTGCTATTATACTTTATCTTCGGGTTAAAAAAGATGGGCTGATTTAAAACCTCATCTTTCCCTACACACTTGTACCTTACCTGCTCTAAATATTTCCCCCATGCCTCAAACACCTCTCTATAAAACAGTGACATTCCCTCATACCGTGGTTTATTAAAAACCATTAAAAGACCATTCACACCACACCCCCCATACCTGTGCAAATAATCCTCAAAGAAACCCATCCAACAATATTCATCCCTACCATACAAAAACTTTTTCACAATTTTGACCCTAAGTGCCCTTTTCTTCACCTCTATATCTATCAATTTTAACCCCCCATTCTTATAACTATTTATTAACACCCTGTGCCTAATTAGTGCCTGCTTGCTATCCCACAAAAAACTATTTATCACCCCATTCAATTCTTTCGTGACCCACAAAGGTAAATCTAGTGCACTTAAAACATGGTTCACCTTTGATAGGATCAGGCAGTTTATTACCGTCACCTTCCCCCTTAGTTTCAGTTTTCTCCTTCTCCATGAATTCAGTGTTTGTTTCACCCTGTTCAAAATCCCTGTCCATGTTACATCCCTTGCTTCTTTTTCATTCACACCCACATTCACTCCTAGCACTTTTATCATTCCTTTTGCCACTTTCAAAGGTAAATCGCATTCACTCATGTCTACACTCCCTACACACAGTATTTCTGACTTCTCTACATTCATTTTGGCCCCTGATGCTTTCCCATATACTTCTAATAACTTGACTACTCTCTTCACACTATCTACGTCCCTAACTGTTATGTTTGTGTCGTCTGCATACTGATATTAAACTCCTCCCACCCCCTGGAATGTGTATACCCTGAATGTGTCTGTCTGATTTTAACATCGTCGCCAGTGGCTCTGCTGTAATGCTATACAGCAGACTGGACAACGGACAACCCTGCCTAACTGATCTTTCTAAACTAAAACTATCTGTCAAAACTCCACTACACTTTACCCTACTCTTTGCACAACTATACAGTAACCTAATCCACTGAACTATCCTCTCCCCAAAACCAAACTTCTCTAACGTCCTAAACATAAACTCATGCTCTACTCTATCAAAAGCTTTATTGAAATCTACACTCAACACTATCCCTCCCTCTTCCTTCATGTGTTTCACTGTATCCCTGACTGACCCTATTGTATCCGCTATATCTCTCCCTGGTATGCTATACGCCTGAGTCGATGACACTATGGACCCTACTACTGACTTAATCCTATTGGCTAAAATCTTCGCTAACACTTTGTAATCTGTATTCAATAAACTAATCCCTCTGTAATTCCCTAACTGTAACTTACTACCCTTCTTGTATAATAAAGTAATTAACCCTGTTGCCATCGACTCACTAACCTTCTCTACCCTTTCCATTTCCTTATAAACCCTCAACAAAATCTTACTAAGCACTGCACTAAAACACTTGTAGAATTCACCTGGTAAGCCATCAGAGCCCGGGCTTTTGCCATTATTTGAGCTCTGAATGGCTAAGTTGACCTCCCCCTCTGATAAATCCCTATCACACCCTTCCCTGTCACTATCCGCTAACCTATGCTCAACTGTCCCCAAAACTTCTCCTACACTGTCATTGTCTACACTACCTTTTTTGAATAAATTATCATAATACTCCTGCACTGTCTCCAAAACCCAAGATCGCTGTACCCCGTGAATTTGTGTTGTATATACCCTATTTCCTTTTCTATCCCCTCTGACACTAAACATAAATCAATTCTACTCTGCTTCAAAACCCCACTAACTACCTGTCTTCTCGAAAACTCTCTCTTACTTGTGTTCCTAACTCTCCACACATCTATTACATTTCTCTGCTCTATCATTTCTAATAACCCCCTCCTAGCTGAATCTGTCTTAAAACTATCTACTCTATAAACATCCATCTTAGTGCAAAATACATTAAAGTCACCCACCAAAATACAATTCCCTGTGCAGTGCAAACCCAGTTCTACAAAAAAATCCCTCTTTTCAACCTCTCTATTTGGTGCATACACATTGATTAATCTAAACATAACATTATTTATATTAAATTCTATCCCTATTACTCTACCCTTCCCGTCATTCAAAACCTCTCTTACATTCTCTACCCTATTCTCTTTAATTAATATTGCTACCCCACATGATTTGTTTGTCCCATTATTTGCAAACAGCATACCCCTCCATTTCCCCTTGATTTCTGTCATTTTGGTGTCTGTCCACTTTGTCTCCTGCAGTATCAGAAAATCAGATGTGAAAGTCACCAGCACCTCCTCCAGCTTCTCCATATTGTTGAGCCCATTGATGTTTATGGAGGAAAGCGTGACCATTGAAAACAAGTGTAGGAGGATAAACATGTTTACTACCATTTTACTTTTATTTCTTGTTTCCCTCCGCTTTCTGCTGCTTTGACTTGCGCTTTAGTTTCCCCTCTAACAGCGCCCTCTTCCTCCCTCCCACTATCGTCAACAGCTCAGACTCGTCTTGCTCCCCGCACCCATCGTCACTGACACTTGTTAACATCTTTTCAGATGTTTTCGGGGGGGGGCTTACGGATACGGCCCCTCGCCATTCCGACTCGTTGTTCATGGGGGTTCCCTCCTTTGATTTGTTGCCTGCCTCTTGTGCTTCTGTCGGGCGCACGACTCTCGGGGGCAAAGGCTCTTGTTGGGAACCTCTCCCCCCGGTCGTCTGTGCGCTCCCTTGCAACTCCGATGCCTGGGTTACCCCCATAAAGCTGTCGAGGCTCGACCCCATGCCCCCCCCCCCCCACTCTCTCCTGTCAGTCCCGACCACCTCGTACTCTGAGTTTCTGACACAGTCTGAGCTGTCAACGATACTCCCTCCTCCATCCCCTCTTCCTCCTCTCCCTCGCTCTTCTCTTCCTCTTCTCCCTCTCCCTTCTCTCCCTCTCCCTTCTCTTCCTCTTCCCCCTTTCCCCCCTTCCCTTCTTCCTCCCTCTGTCTAAAAACAGTGGATGGACTCGTCACTACTTCCTCTTCCTCCCTACACTTACATTGGGATTCCAGGTCCCCACACCCCCTGCACTTGTTTTCAAAAGTCGCGCATTCCCTCGCATAATGCCCGCTGAGCCCACACCTTCTGCACCTGAACTCGGGACATTCCCGTAGGATGTGCCCTGGCTGCAGACACATCCTACACACCTTCACCTGTCTGTCATGAATCACCCGAAAGAAATCAGACCCATTGTCCGTCTCGAACTTGGTCGAGTACGGCAGTGACTTAACAACATCATTGAATTTCACCTTAACAAAACGTGTACCTTCGCAAATGCTGGTCCCCGGCCACATCCTCCTCTTTATCGGGGAGACCGCTTGCACCCCCCAGTCCGATAGTTTCCGTAAAATGTCCCCGTCTTTGGTGTAGACCGGCAGCCCGATGAAGGAAACCACCATCTCGTCCCCGCACAGCTCCCTCGCCATGACCCTCGTCTCCTTGATCTTGAAGCCGTCGAGCAGCCTCTCTTTCCCCTTTGGATGGCTCATCGTGACTTCGTATTTGTTTAATCTGATGTAGCGACAGCCCACGACGAGCCCGCACACCTCCTTCGTCGCCCGGAGCAGCGCCATCATCGTCACCTTCTCCTCGCCGACCAGCTCCACCGCCACCGTCAACTCCTTGCTGTAGGCCGGCTCCTCTCTCTCCTCTCTCCTCTCTCCCTCTCTCTCCTCTCTCTCCGCATTCGCCCTCGCTTCCGCCGCCTGCTTCTTCCTCGCTATTCTCTCTCTCTCCTCTCTCTCTCCATCTCTCCCTCTCTGTCTCTCCATCTCCTCTCTCTTTCTCTCCTTCTTTCGCCATGCCGGTGTCCGTTTTCTTAGTCGTGTCGTCTGTCGTTCCGAGTTCTTTTACCATGTTTGAGCCGTCCTTGTACAAACAAAACGAAAAAACAAAAATATCCCCCCTAACAGCAAGCTGCTGGGGGAATAAACTCTTACACACTGACTCTCCTTTCACTCACACAAACTACGCAAATATTCAAACACCAAACTCTCATGCACACAATCATTTTCAAAACGCTCCCGCTGCTATCCCGCTCTACGACAGGTCGTATTCAGGCTAGTATGGCCGTGAGCAACAGGACCATGACCCTAAGCATCCATATGCCTGTGCCTGGAGCACTCTTGTTCATGGAACTTTATTATATAAGCACTCTATTTGTGGGTAGACTATGCACAAGGTGTCCTGGATGAAGGGAGAAGTTAAAATCGCTCTGAGAGCGCCGGAGCGCACACTGGGTGCAACGTCATAAAGGGACCAGGTCATTTGATTGGACAAGAGGCATTCCATGAGTGCTGATCATATTTCCAGGGCGAATTTACGAACGCAGCTAGCGAACAGAAGGCGCAAAAAATCGTCAGATCAGATATATAAACGTGTTATTTTGGTAAACTGGACACATTTTGGGAATATATGTGGTTACTTTCTCGCCTGAAAACATATTAAAACTTCATAAAATGACATGTTAACACTTGTAAAGCCAAAATTACATATTTTAGCTAATGGAGGTTTAAAATGGAGGTTTAAATTCGCCGCTCCCGGCGGATGCATAATGGTCGGCTGGTTTTCGGATACTACTATACTACAGTATTATTATGAATTTAGTAGGTAGTATGCAGTATATACTCATTGAGTATGCTAGTACGCTATTCCGAACACAGCCAATGTTTATCGGAGGAGAGAGGATGTGATGTCACCATGCCCTGAGCACTTCCTGTGCCCCCCTGAGACCACGCCCACCACTTCCTTATCATCTGTTGATGTTACCTCGATGGCGTTACCATGGAGATGTAATCTGTCAGAATATATCTACATTTATCCTCAAACTGACTCTAATCAAAGTATGGTTGCTTGCCTCTACCATGGAGAGGCTTCTATCACGCATGTCTGTGTTTTGATGTTTTCTGTTTCTAAATTTGGGCTGGGGTAGGTCGGAAGGACTTAGAGAGGTTGAAGATGCTTTTGACACTCGTTTCTAGGTGATGGGGATTAGTACCGCTCTCCCGCTGGTCTGCGCTAGAGAGGGTCACTAGTTTAAAGACTTCTGCCAGAGAGTCCAAATGTTAGTTCCTGTAAGGGGTGTCCATACTGTCCAATGAATCAGATCTTGGTAGGTGTGAAAGTCCTGTGGGGGGATTTGGGGGATGTGGCTAAGTTTCTCAATGGAGTTGTTTGGGTTGTTGAGTCTGGTTTTATGGTTATGAGGTAAATGGACAGAGTAGTTAATTTTAGGGACTAGGATTGTTTCCATTACTTAATTAGCAAATAAAGTAAATTAAACTATTAGAAAGTAAGCTTTACTTACCTATTATTGTGAATATATTTTTTTAAAGGTTGAAAAAGGCCAGGAAAATATATTTTTAATTGATTTTTGTGGACAGAAATGTCTAAGCTAATTCTTGTGGGAAGGTCTGGAATCGGTGGAATCTAAGTAATTGGGACTTTACTAGGCCTCTGAAGGTGTGGGGAGGATGGAAACTAGTTCGGTGGAGGAGGGAATGGGTATCAGTGTCCTTAAAAAACACTTTAATATCCAGTTTACCTGTTAGGGGGAAATTATTTCCTTTGAAGGTTGTGGTGTCTAGGAAATCAATGGAGTTAAAATCAAGGCTATGTTTGAGGGTAATGGATTTGTGGTGGGAATTTAGTATATTAGTGAATTCCTTGAATTCTTCCCTGTAGTAAGGCCAAATGCCCCAGATGTCGTCTAAGTACCGGAGGTAGTAAGATGGTTTGAGGGGGCAGAGGGGGAGGATGGTCCTTTCCCATTCTGCCATATAGATGTCTGCCAGGGCTGGGGCAAATTTTTTGCCCATGGCTACTCCCTTGATCTGCAAGTAGGTTTGGCCATTGAAGTTGAAATCATTTTTGGTAAGTGCTATTTCCAGGAGTCTCATAATTTGAAAGTCCGGTCGACCCACTACCGGATTCTCCAATAGGCATTTGCGGACTGACTCTAACCCTGGTGCAGTTTCGATGTTAGTATATAGGCTGTCTACGTCCATTGAAAAGAGTAGGTCATTGGGGCCCAACTGGGCTGATTTAACTTTGGCTATGAAGTCGTAAGTGTCTTTAACATAGCTAGAGTGAAGAGTAGCTAGGGGGTTAAGGAAATGATCAATATATTCTGAAATACCATAGGTCTCGCTGCCGCAGTCTGAGACTATGGGTCTGCCCGCTGGTATCTCAAGGGGCTTAGGCCACGAGGAAGGGGGTTTATGGATTTTAGGGAGGAGGTAAAAGCATCTGGCTTGTGGATCTACCTCACCGGCCAGGTAGCGTATTTGTTTGTCATTAATGTGGCCTGTGCCGTGTAATTCTGACAGTATGTCAAAGATTTCTAAGGCAGTGTTGGGGAAGATAGGTGCCGCTAGTTTTGTGTAATATTGTGGTAAATTTAATTGTCTTTCGGCTTCAGTGATGTATTGGTCTCTGTCCAAAACGACGACCACTGAGCCTTTATCTGCCGGTTTGATGATTATGTGTGGGTCATTTTGGAGTAATTTGAGGGCTGAGACTTCTTCTGGTAGTAGGTTGGGGGTTTCCCGGAGAAGGGGCATGGAGGAGATGGCTTCGTCATCCGCTTGCCTCAGACAGGATAGTAAATGGGGGAGTTGGGTGTAGGAAGGTTCCCAGGTGGATTTGGGTAGGAACCGGGGGATCTCTACTGTGTTTTCGGGGTCTTTATCAAAGAAGGCTATTAATTCTAGACGCCTGTGGTAGGAGAGAGCCTCCGTTTGTAATCGCGTGCGAGACCTCTTGGTTAAGTCGAGGGTGGGGATAAAGGAGAGGCCCCTTTTGAGTAGGGAAATTTGGGCTGGGGTAGGTCGGAAGGACTTAGAGAGGTTGAAGATGCTTTTGACACTCGTTTCTAGGTGATGGGGATTAGTACCGCTCTCCCGCTGGTCTGCGCTAGAGAGGGTCACTAGTTTAAAGACTTCTGCCAGAGAGTCCAAATGTTAGTTCCTGTAAGGGGTGTCCAATGAATCAGATCTTGGTAGGTGTGAAAGTCCTGTGGGGGGATTTGGGGGATGTGGCTAAGTTTCTCAATGGAGTTGTTTAGGTTGTTGAGTCTGGTTTTATGGTTATGAGGTAAATGGACAGAGTAGTTAATTTTAGGGACTAGGATTGTTTCCATTACTTAATTAGCAAATAAAGTAAATTATTAAACTATTAGAAAGTAAGCTTTACTTACCTATTATTGTGAATATATTTTTTTCAAAGTTGAAAAAGGCCAGGAAAATATGTTTTTAATCGATTTTTGTGGACAGAAATGTCTAAGCTAATTCTTGTGGGAAGGTCTGGAAGAAAGGGATGCTGCATGGCCTCCAGAGTGACAAATTCAAACACTGCTATTGGTTCCTTATGGCCCTGCCTCTTTTTCTAAGTATTGCATCATAACTGGGGATGCATTGTGTGAATGTAAAAGGCCAATAATGGCTAGAGGCAACAAGGTGCCATAGATGGTTAAAGACAGTCACGAGCACATGTCTATGTGACCACAGCGCTTTGAGTTGCATTTCATGTACGAAAGGCGCTATATAAATAAAGCTTTACTTACTTTACTTACTTACACAGTCGTGACCACATACTGGCGCAAAGTGCTGCACGAGGCAAGAGACCAGCCTTAGCTAGCTAACTAACAACCACTTTGTACTTCATACATTAGCTAATAGAGTCATCGTTGCTTCTGTAGTCTACAGTTAAAATGCATTGCTTTAGATGTATTAATTACTAACTGGCTAATATTATTGAACATTTAAACATTGCGTTAGAACAGGCGGCCTGTCTAAACTAGCTCGCTAAAATCACAACTGGTGGCAACTGGACTTGAAACCATCTCATGTGGCTCAATTAAAAGCTTATATTCTTTAATTACTTTGACAGTGATTATCTGGCAGCATGTAAGGTCATAAACATCGTGTAGCTAGCTCTATTTCCTCACAGAACGCCTTAGATGTACTTACATAGAAGTGACTTCTTTCAAATCTGATCAACTGTCTGCGATACGAATTGTATCAGGTCATTTGTAGGGCTTCTCACCCCTGAGTATCACTGCGCACGTCATACAATTCTCGTGTCATTCATTGGTTCACAGAATACTGAATTCTATAAATATGTTATTTATTGAATACACGGGCAGCATTTTCGACTCAAAGGAAGTAAAACAAATGTCTTACTAGACACTGTACACATACTCGTTGTATAGTTATATAGTAGGCTATACAGTTGGGTAGGAGAGAGAACTATATCTTGGTAGTGTAATGGCGCAGTAATCACTACGACCACGGACATTTCGGGGAGAGCTCTCTACCTCCCCTTTTCATAATAGTCACATGCGATTTGCTCCAATCTAAAATATGTCCACTAGTTGGTATAGTCCGGTTAATATGTGAAAAAATAGTTCACTTTTTCATAAAAGCACAACACTTGGTACACTTGTACAGTTTGGGCATTGAACTTGAACATGAACATTTTCAGACGTGGAGCACTCGCAAAAACTCCTCCTAGTGGCCATGGCGGGCATTTTCCTTTCCGCCATAGCCCAATTGTGTATTTTGCTTCATATCTCCTCAACCAAACATGATAACTTAACACTGAACAAATGATGTCTACCCCCATGTTTTGAAGGTCAAGGATTACAATGATACCATATACAACATCATAAAATGTTCTGGTGAATAGTTAGTGGTGAAATCAGTGACGTTGTGACTGAGAATGATTAAAATGAAATCGCAGTATCTGAGAATATGCATATTCAATTTTCATAATATATTTCATATAATAATTTATTTACTATAGTTCTCTAAGTCCAGAATTGTCTATTAGGCTATGAATGTAGGTATTTCAGTTGTTGCAGCTTACTTGGAAAGTGTTGACAGAGTGGATGTGGTGTGGGACTGTTATGAAGCAAACAGCTTAAAGTCCCAGACAAGACAGAAGCGAGGAACGGGCACAAGAACAAGAGTGGATGGAAAAAACAAGATACCAATGTATTATGTATTATGTATTATGTATTAAGATGTACAGTAGCATTAAACTAGAAGACATGTTTTGATGCTGCTTATGATTGCATTCCGTAGTCCCTCTCTGGTCCGTCTCATCAACATCATTTGTTTTGATGTAGCCAAGATCAATGGGAAATGCCTGTTTTTGTGGAAAAGCACATAACAGAGCTGAACATGGATTCTGGATGGACATACTGCATCTAATTTCCTCTGGATGTTCAAAGGGGAAAGTGAAATGTGTGGTTACTTTGCCCCAGAAATTGATGTTCTGAAGTCAATGTTGTGCTTGTATGAAAGATATGATTTGAATTCACTATGTTGGCTGATAAGGATAATGGAAGGAAGTTTAGACAGTAAAACTACATATATGTTACCTATGGTTGCCAGCCAATGCCCTCTTACTACTGAGTCAACTCTCTTTATTTGTGACAACCAGACTAGTGCAGAACACAAGAGGCAGATGGAGAGTAAAACCCAAAGCTGGGTGTATTTATTGATTCCGGGGAATAGGGGCAGAGCTTCTATAGTGAAGCAGGCAGATCAGGAGGGTCAGCAAGCAGGGCAGGTAGGTAGAGAGGGCAGGCAGGGCAGGGCAGTGCAGGCAGAGAGGGCAGGCAAGTTCACTCCAAAGTGCTCTTCAGGTAGCTGCTCCCCTCTCACAGGTAGTAGAGGAAGTCATCCAGGTTCATGTTGGGCTCTCTGTGGATGCTCTGTCCCACCAGGAAAGCAAGCTTGTGGGCATACTGGCAGGGTGCAGGCACTCGGATGATCCCCTGAAATAATTGGGGGAGACAAAATCAACGACAATTTATGCATCAAAAAACTACTTGCATGCCTGAAATGGGAAAACCATATGTAAATACAGTATGTTTGATTTCATAACCAATATGGATACATCAGTAGGTTTAAGATGTGTTTCAATGTGAACTACACCCTGTTCATGCCTGCATTTGAATTACTGACCAAGAGAATAGTTTAAGCAGACCTTTACCCTGTAATTTTGTGCATTTGTTGTTTTCATTATTCTAAAGTAGACATATCCACACACAAAGAATCATGTTATAAAACAATCTCTGAGTAAAATTATATCTCGCTTTGAATGCCCTGATGTTCCAAACTCCCAAGATCCCCCCCTCTCTCCCCGTCACAACAGACCTCACGTTTTGATGGCTATGATGCAGCTGCACACGAAATAATGAAAGTTCGGGTAAACCTCCCCTTTAAAACTACTAATGGTAAGACAACCCAGCATACCTGCCAGTTGAAGTACATGTGGCAGAGTTTGTAGGTCAGTCGCTGCATGTGGTCAGGCTTCAGTCCACTGCTGTCATACACCACATTGTAGTGGGTTGGGGAGACGCTTCCCTGTCTAACAGCTTGGCTGACAATGAAGAAGTCGTACCTGAAAATGGGAAATTGCAACTGTAGCCACCGTTTTAAGACTGGATAAAGCAGACATAGCACATCTCTGAAAAAACAACATATTTTCTGAATTGCGTATTGAATCGATACCATTCTGGGCGGGTGACCTCAGTGTCGATGACTGTTCCAGGGGGTGGGTTGGCCATCTTGCCGCCAATTTGGGCAAAGAACCTGGAACTGGCCCGCTTCTTCACAACCACCACTGTGAGTTTGGGTCTAGGAGGGGAAGAGAGAAAATACGATCAGAATGATTGGTGATTGAATGTGTTAAAGGGAACCCTGGTTATTAAGACTGTGCCCCACCCAAACATTTTAGCACCAGCCGCCACTGCGTCTTACCATCCGAGAGGAGGAACGGGAGTCTCCGTTCCCACACTAGCAGGCTCAGGAACAGCTTCTTCTTCCCTGCAACTGTTCCTCTGCTGAACCCCCCACCCTCCCTCCACCCCCCAACAAGAGGAACATGATCTCCCAGTATCAGTGTACCCCCCCCCCATACCTCTACTGGCTGCACACTCAGGACTTCAATTGAACTTTTTGTTGCACTACTGCTTGTTTACACATACCATATTTATTATGGTCATAATTATTGGTCTCCAATTATACAACTTACATGACATGTAACATACCTCAATACCTATTGCCCTTGTTCAGCTGTACATATCATATTGATATTCATCTCATGTATATATTATACTCATTTATTTATACTCACTGTAGTATCATGCACTGTCTATAATATCATGTCTTTTGCACTATGCCACTATCTGGTTGGATGCCAAACTACACTTTGTTGTCTCAGTACTCTGTACAATGCAATGACAATAAAGTTGAATCTGATCTAATCTTACGTTGCAGAACGCACACATAAGGTTAGTAGAAACTGTTGGACTCTATGTTGTAACAGTGCCCTCTAGTGGGAAGAGGTAGTCTCAGTTGTGAATGAACCCAAATTATACCATCAATGATATTATTTTTGAGATCTTTTCAAACAACCAAGTCATGATACACACATGATCAAATGTATAAGCCACATGATGTAGCCAAAAGAACACACGTCTTGCGTCATGCAATTGGATGTATGGCTCAGGGAGGCTGGTGGAGGTAGACGTCGGAGGACGGGCTCATTGTAATGTGATGGGATGGAATAAGGAACCGTTCCCTATTCCGTTCCATGCATTTCAATGAGCCCCATCCTCCGATGTCTACCTCCACCAGCCTCCACTGCTATGGTTATATGACTTCGTTTTGTAGGTCATTCAAGTTCATGTACAGATCTTACTGACGGGAAAGGCATCTTGGTATTACCATTATGGGATTACTCTAGTAGAGAACACAGGGATTACATTGAGGGCCAGAGAAGGATAGATGAGAAGGTAGTGTATGCTCCCTGCATGCAAACTCAAAAGATGAAGAGCTCCATTGTGCGGGTATTGATCCATTATATTTTAGGGGAGGAATATGAAGCAGATGGAGATTGGATGTTGGATGTTGCGGTTGATCAATGGTGGACATAAAATGGGATTGAACCATGAAGCGTGTACTGTATTGTTAGTCAAACAATCCAAGCAGGTGCATATACACTTTACAATGAAGAATGTATGTTTACGTGTGATGTGTAATTGTATGTAAAATAATGTTTGTTTTTCGTCCTTCTCTCCCTCTTCCCTCTCCCTCTAAAACCACTCCTTTTACCTTCCCCTCTTCACATCCCTCCATCTTCCATCTTCCTCTCATTTCCGACTGGATCTCTGTCTCTCTGTCTCTCTTCCTCCCCTTTGTTTCTCCCCCTAATTCTCATCATTATCCTACTCATCCTAAACAACATCCTTCTACCCTCCTCCCCTCCTCCCCTCCCCCCCCCCTACTCCCCCTTCTCCCCTCCTCCCCTCTCCCACCTCTCCCCCCTCCCCTACTGCTCTCCTCCCCTCTCCCACCTCTCCCCTACTCCCCCTCCTACCCTCTCTCCCCTCTCCCCCCTCCCCTCCTCCCCCCCCCCTCCCCTCCTCCAGAGTGTTCCCACCCCGGGGCCAGGGCTCAGGCGGAGGACAGGCTGCTGAACACTCTCTTCAGCCGCTACAACAATCTAGCGCGGCCCGTGGCTAACACCACTGACGTGGTCAGCGTACGCTTCGGCCTGTCCATCGCTCAGCTCATCGACGTGGTGAGGGACAATAACCCATTGATTTCACTCCTGTGATATTGACATTTACACTTTTTTGACAGACACCTTTATTCAAAGCAACTTACAACAAATATATATTTGTCTAAGTAAGTGAAACGTCTATCAGTCATCACAAGAAAAAGTAATCTATGCGAGGACAGAGGTCGCAGGTCGCAATTAGCTAGCTATGTTTTCTGTCTCACACTTTATCTGATTCAGTCAGATGGGGGTGGCATACTATGCTAGGCTTGCAGAATATAGTGTAACCGCATTATAAGTAATGAAATGCTTGACATAAACTATACAACAGGGTCAATAACTGGGGAAGGTTAATCCACAATGCATTTTCGTATTCACACTTAGTGTATATTATCATCATAGCATAGTAGCCTATGTATATCAGGCTATAATTAGGTGGTACCTTCCAGGCCCGTGGTCCTAGGGTACTTCGTAATATCATAGCTTAGTATTTCATGTGTTCAACTTGGCCCATATTAGGTGAGTGGTCTACCCCCCTGTCTGTCAATCTCACCCCATTTATGGTTATGGAGGCATATCTGTAGGAACACGCCCCATTGCCGTTTGCGGTTATATACAGTATATATATATATATATATATATATATATATTATTATTATTTATTTTTATTTTTATTGATATGTGATATGATGCATGATCATCATACTAGAGATACAGATGACTTTAAGACAGGGGGAGACTGGTGGAGGTAGAAATCGGTGGACGTGCTCAGTGAGTGTAATGCATGAAACATGTGTTGATACTGTTCCTGAATCCGTTCCATGCATTCCAATGAGCCCGTCCTCCGACTTCTACCTCCACCAGCCTCCCCTGCTTCAGGGATCCTACGTTCCCTTACTATAATGAATTGGTGTGGTGCTAATAGTATAGTATGACAGTTGAAACATGTGACCTTTCTTTTCGAGGGGTGAATTTGCACTTTATCAGTCATTTAAGACCGTGATCATACAGTACATATCCCCTTCCAACAGCCAACTCGTGAGCTTAGAATTATAAGGTTCTATCTCCGTTTAGGGTAGTTCAGAGATACTGAGCGTCAAAGTTTTTACATTCCATTATGTTTTGTGAGATGGAACCTTTGTATTTTATGAATTACTAACTCAAAAATGTCAACATTTTAAAAATAACACCACACAGGCATTAATAAACACCTAATGGATCAGATTATGTAAAAAACTAAATTTGGACAAAAATGGAGATAGAACCTTATAATTCCATGAGGATCCCCTCACAGCTCATCTGGAGACCGGACATCGTTCTGTACAACAAGTACGTTTAGGTTTTCACCCCAAAGTGTCATTATTGATCCACTATAGCCCCCGACTTCCAGGCTACCCACCACCCTCAAATACATATATGTATATACAGTATATACATATGAGGGAAGGCTGGTGGAGGTAGCTGATGCCTCAACCAGCTTCCCCTAATAGACATAAACTCCATCCAAATACCCTAAATACAGAATGCTGTACATATACATTCCATCCACATACTAACCATGGAGTTAAGATACTCTACCTCTCCATCTGCATACAATCTCACTCCAATCGAATCGTGCTTGTAGCTTGAATGTACAGTACATGTCGTGAGCTTAGAATTATCAGGTTCTATCTCCGTTTAGGGTAGTTCAGAGATATTGAGCGTCAAAGTTTTTACATTCCATTATGTTCTGTGAGATGGTACCTTTGTATTTTATGAATTACTAACTCAAAAATGTCAACATTTTAAAAATAACACCACACAGGCATTAATAAACACCTAATGGATCAGATAATGTAAAAAAACTCAATTTTGACAAAAATGGAGATAGAACCTTATAATTCTAACGTCACAATGTGTGATTCGTTTGGCTCCTCCCCTCTCTCTCCTCTTCAGTGCCGACGGTGACTTCACTGTCACCCACCTGACCAAGGCCCACCTCTTCCATGACGGCTGGATCAAGTGGGTCCCCCCGGCTATCTACAAGTCCTCCTGCAGCATGGACGTCACCTTCTTCCCCTTCGACCAGCAGAACTGCACCATGAAGTTCGGCTCGTGGACCTACGACAGAGCCAAGATCGACCTGGTCAGCATGGCCAGCAATGTGGACCAGGTGAGTGGCCAGTCAATGTGTACCAGGAGAGTAGGCCTGCACTGTGGACCAGGTGAGTGGCCAGGCAACATGTTCCAGGTGAGTGGGCCTGCATCGTGGACCAGGTGAGTGACCAGCACTGTGGACCAGGTGAGTGGGCCTACACCAGGCTGTGACGTTGAGGACACATCGTCTGTTATGGGTAAATATGAACGGAATGCCTTTCTCATTTCTCATCTCTCTCTCTCTCTTGCTTTCTTTCTCTTTTGTTCTCTCTCTCTCTTTCCCTCCCTCCCTTCCTCTCTCTCCCTCTCCCCGCCCTCTTTCCGGACCTGCAGATGAACTACTGGGAGAGCGGAGAGTGGGTGCTCGTCAGCGCCGTGGCCAACTACAACATCAAAAAGTACGAGTGTTGCCACGAGGTCTACTCCGACATCACCTACTCCTTCCTCATCCGGAGGCTCCCTCTCTTCTACACCATCAACCTCATCGTCCCCTGCCTCCTCATCTCCTGCCTGACCGTCCTGGTCTTCTACCTGCCCTCCGACTGCGGGGAGAAGATCACCCTGTGCATCTCCGTCCTCCTCTCCCTGACCGTCTTCCTCCTCCTCATCACCGAGATCATCCCCTCCACCTCGCTGGTCATCCCGCTGATCGGCGAGTACCTCCTCTTCAACATGATCTTCGTCACCCTCTCCATCATCATCACCATCTTCGTGCTCAACGTGCACACACTGTGTGTGTGTGTGTGTGTGTGTGTGTGTGTGTATGAGTGTGTGTGCGTATGTGTTGGAGGGTCAGCAAAGGCAGAAGACAAATATCAGCTTGTCCCCCCAAACATCGAAAATGCTCATTCTATTCTATTCAATTCTATTTTCATTGTATTTCATCGCAGAGCTTGAATGGTAAAAGCCTCAGTAAGCCACAGCCTCCTCTTTCCCAGAACCAGCCCCACCCCCTGGGGGAGGAGAGGAGGCAGAGCTGTCCTGTCCTGTGTAGGCGTCACACAGGTGGAGGCGGGGGTCCATACCAGGCAGACGTCACCAAGGCTGGAGGCTCCAGCAACTCCGGGGACGTCCAGGGTCTCCTCTCCCTGTCCCCCTCCCTGTGGAAGGCTGTGGAGGGGGTGCAGTACATCGCTGACCACCTCCGAGCCGAGGACATGGACTTCTCTGTAGGTTTTGATTGATTGATTGATTGATTGAGAATGTTTATTTTGGTCAATTCATAATACAGATATTAAACATTAAAAACATTAAAAACATAACAAATTTACACAGTCACAATGCGTAACACCAGGACCAAAAAGGTGTAGGCTGAAGCCATGGCTTATTGCGCCTACCCTTTTTACATGTATGGTTTTTCCCCATGAGTACATAATCAAAACATTGCAACTTTTATAAACAAAATTTCACTTACGCATCTTAACAGAAAACTCAAAAGTACCAAACAAAAAACTATATTAATGCGCCTACCCTTTTTACATTAGGTGGATGAGTGACTGAATAAGAATATGGTTGACTAATAACAGTATGGTGTATGTTTTGTGTTGCACGCTAACATGCTTTGGAAGAGAAATCAATTAGTTCACAACCTTATGGGTTCTGTGCTGTTCTACGTTAAAAAACTAGTTCTAGTGCGAACGTGGGAGCTGGTGTTAGGGGGGGGCGTGTCTGTAATATTAGTGCTCATTTTAAGGCCAGAATTGTTCAGTGTTCACCTGACCGCTATTCAGCCCACCTGAGTGCATGCGAGACAGCGCCCCCTAGCCTAGGACTGTGGTAATTTCACCTGTTACTGCCGACGCAAACTAAACAATACACCTGCGCTTGGACCTGCTTCCGTTATATGCCGGCTAAAAATAGAGCCCAATCATTTTTACTGTCTGTATGAAATGTGTATTTAATGATTGACCATCTATGTCACACACACACACACACACACACACACACCATAAATGATGCCAGTGAGTTCATGATGTGGCTACCTTTTTCAAGGTCACATGACCACTACAACAGAGTTAAAACCGGTTCACATAATAGGAAACATTATGATCATAATAACAGAACTAATAATCAACATTGTCTTGCTAATTCTCTGACTGGACTGAGACACGGATGTATTGTTGTGTCCATTGCCTTCCAGGTCAAGCAGGAGTGGAAGTATGTCGCCATGGTGATCGACCGCATCTTCCTCTGTGTGTTCATCTTGGTGTGCATCCTGGGGACCGTCGGCCTCTTCCTGCCTCCCTGGCTGGCTGGAATGATCTAGAAGCTCCATTTCTTTACTCAGGACTCAAGTTGTAAAAGACAATCAGGGGGGATGGTGGATTTTATCATATGGGGACAATTTTAGCATCCCCACAGCGTCAGTGACTTGGTAAAAATGTCATTGCATGTGTGCGTGCCCCCTCCCTCGCCCACAGTGTTTTACTCAATATGCGCAAAACTAAATGTTGAAATAGCAGTAATACCACGTTCATTGATAAAATGACATAAGGGATAGAAAGGGGGGAGGGCAGTTTTAGAAGGGGGATGATTTTGACTGTTTTTATTTCAGGGGGGCCATGCCACCCCCCCTCAACTTGAGTGCTGCCTTTCCTTATCTCTTTGTCTCCTACTGTTCTTCTGCACTGACCTTATAGACCTGAACAGATTAAAACCATCAGCTGAAAGTCGTCCTCCCTCTTGTCTTCTTCTGTCCTGTGTTTCCAGGTCAGTATCGTGAGCTTAGAATTATAAGGTTCTATCTCTGTTTAGGGTAGTTCAGAGATATTGAGCGTCAACGTTGTTACATTCCATTATGTTTTGTGAGATGGAACCTTTGTATTTAGGATATGTAGATAGAGAGAGGAGGACGCTGCTGCTTTAGATCATTGGGACGCACCTGGACTGGCTGTTGATACACAGGATATATTGAGGTCCATGAGCTATAAATAACAAATAAATGGCCAAAAGGACATTCTGAAAGTAAGTGAAATGTGTTCAAAAAAAAAATAAAATAACTTGCCCTCATAGCTGGTATTGCACTTTTGGGCTGAAATAACCTCAATTAAATCTCTGACACAGTTTTTCCCATTCCTCCGTGCAGAATTATTCCAGATGTGTGGTGTTTGAGGGGTGTCTTGTCTTGCATGCACAGCCCGTTTCAAATCACCCCACAGCATCTCAATAGGATTCAGATCCGGGCTTTCACTTCAGCCGTTCCAGAACTCTCCATTTCTTCCTTTTGAGCCGTTCGTTGGTGGATTTACTGGCATGTTTTGGGTCATTGTCATGTTGCATGGTCCACATCTGCTTTAGCTTCAGTTTTGCATGGTCTCACATTTTCCTCAAGCACCCTGTGATACAATATAGAATTCATGTTTGGATACTGGATTCTGATTGGCTAGCAACAGTGGTAAACACCCCCAACTCCCTTCAGTTCAGCTCCGACCGCATTTCCAGTATCAATGCGCCTCCCAATCAATCTGATTAAGAACACCTGTGCTGACTCCGCCCACTGTTTAGCCAATAGCTGTCGACAAATCTGGAGTATCATTCCAAGTTGGCTCAAAGCCAAGTGAATGTGGCCACGCCTACAATGCAATCGTTAATGTTGTTTTATGGGACTATATTCTGTGGCGGAAGGATATATGTATTCTGAAATGATAGAAGTTGTGGAACAGCAGTCAGTCTTCGTCAAACGAAGAAGTGAGAGAACGTGCTGGTATAGAGATGGTAAGTAAGCACGCAGGTCAGAAAGAGAAGATGGAAGTACATCGGCCACGTGTTGAGGAAAAGCCCGGATGACCATCAACGCACAGCCCTCAGATGGACCCCTGATGGACGAAGAACAAGGGGGACGCCCCAAAGAAACCTGGAGGAGAGCCGTCGAGAGGCAGCGGGACATGCCGGGTCTGAGACCCCGGGAGGTGGCGGCCGCTGTGGCGAGGGACAGAGACCGGCGGCGTCAACTCGTTGGAGGCCCTACTCTTCACACCCGAAGAAAAAGGACCTAAGTCAAGTAAGTCAAGAAATGATTAATGATTGTAAATAAATGAATTTAATGTTACAACTTACAACTGTGTATTTTTTAATAATGTTACATCTGTGTATTTTTTATAATATGTGGTAGCTTTTGTAGAAAAGCAATTAACCATTCGAGGGCAGGGGGTTGTGGAGACATTTACCACTAGGGTACTCCACAACTAGGGCTGGGCAAACAATCAACATTTCTTTTTCGATAATCGCAAGAATTAACGATCAATTATCGATTAATTGATACGCTTTTTTGAGCTTTTTTTTCATTTTTCATTTCATTATTTTATTTTTTTTATATATATAAAATCCCTTCCCAGACTCATAGGGCTTTCACACCGGCAAAGAACCGTGCCGGTTCGCGTTCGCGTTCGGAAACCTCTGAACCTTGGTGCTGTCTGGCGAACGAGCCCGCGTTCATACCAGTGTAACCTGAACCATCCGCGTTATCAACGCTGGGTGATGAAGGGGCGGGATAAACAAACATTTCACAACTAGATGGCAGCTACTTCACTGGAAATGAAGATAATATCTTCCACTACAGTATCTGAAATAAACAAAATTTTCTGTGAAACAAAACAAAAGACACTTTCTACACGCGTTCTTTTACTAATCAGCTGCTCCGTTACTGGAATAGAAATGGCTTACGAAATTCGCCTTCGCGCATGTCCGCGCGCGTGTGCGTGTGTGTGTTTGCTGAGCATGTGAGGAAGATAGAGAGAATAATGACACTTTTGATATTGTTTTTGATCACCAATGATTAGATTTACATTAGATTACATTTTGTCTACTTCCTCCTTGCTGGTCTCTGCAGCCTAGAATATGACACCCACTGACGACGTGACTGTTCTACGTTTTGGTTCACGCTTGAGAACCACAATTTTTGGGTGCCCGCTGCGAACCAACTTTTCAGGTTCCGAACCAATTGAGCTTCGGTCTGAACGCGCCGGCCGGTTCCAGACTTCGAACCGGTGTGAAAGCCCTATCATACACATCTACAACCCTCTTTCTGCAGGCCTCAGAGAGCTCGATTTATCTCTCCATGGTGACACCACTCACTTCAACAATCAAGAGCAAACCAAACTAAATGTCTGAGGTTTAAATAAGACAGGCTCCTCCAAAATCCTCTCTAACAATGTTCTAATCATTTACACACAGAGTAGCAATACACAAAGTAGCAATACATGTGGGGGGTGTCTTGTTTTTGCTCACAAGAAAATTGCATTTCCATTAATTCCATTTTACAAATAGATTAAATATTTAAGAAAATAATAATTTCTGTTTCATTTGATTAGTTATATTACCTCCATCCATCAATATTGTTCAAATGAAAATCAAATGTCCATATGTTTAAATATGTTGAAAAAGACAATGGTTTTCATGTAGTATCCTATCTTTTTCACATGACAGCTGCCACTAGAACTGGGATACTTGTCTTAATTAGTGTTCCTACTACTACTACGTAGGAACAGTATTGTTATTGGTGGTATACTCCTTATTATTCTTTTTCCCCGCTTTGGTCAAATAGCTCAGTCCCTGACCGAAAATGCTATAAATGTGCATGCCACAACTAGAGAGCATCAGTAACTATGGCAGAAAGAATGACCATGATTAAACCATAGGTGGCGCTATAATAACCAAAAGTAAATAATTCACTTCAGAATGCTGGCATTTCCACCCCGGATGTATGAAACTTGGTACGTATGTGTCTTTCCTCATGGGGAACATATTTGCCTCAAGAACCGATAAGGTCCGCCATGATGGATTTTTCTGAAGGTGCAAAATCTGGCCAAACTTATAAAAATTAACTTAAAATCCCCTGTAAGTCTGATTGGTCCAACATTGCATATGGACATGCATGGTGCATGTCTCTCCTTAGGGTGTTAAAGGATAAGAGATCCATTCCAAGTTGGCGGAGAAAATAGCGGTTAAGTCATTAAAGCCGAGCAGGTGATTTTATATAGAAGGTGATCAAATACCAATATTGTTATGTACGACAGTATGTCATTGCAGCACTTTGTTGCACTTTACGACGTCACGTTCTGTTAGAGCTTTACGACTGTGTGTGTGTGTTGTCAGAATGAATGGCACTTGACAGTAAACGGATCTCAGTTTGTATACCTGTGTGGATCTACATTTATTAGCATAACACAAACATAATAAATTAGATAGAACAACCCTGTTCATTAATGTTCATTAATGCTTGAGTTCATGTTCATGTTCGCACTGTTACTGTGTTGTGTGCCAATGCACCCCTGTGATGCTGTGTGTGTTATTGAGACCGTTGGGAGAGAGAGCTCCGGTGAACTAAGAAAGTTGTGTATGAGAGAGTTTACAATTAAACGCACAGATTACATGAGAGAAGCTATCTGTCATTATTTCAACCACTGTCCAAGTGGGGACGTTACAATACTTTCGTTTTAGAACGAAACGTTAGGCTAGCAGCGTTTAGCAGTCACCATTCTTGAGCAAAACATGATACAAACAAACATTAAAATACTTGTGTCGTCTTGATTTTTTTTTCGATTTCAATGTATGACGCATCATTTGAAAGCTTACCATCTGTAGTTTCAGACTATGTAAACAAACGAAAAATTACGTAAGCAAATGGTTATTATTTATCTGGTATAGATACGACTTCTGCGCCGAATGTACCGGCACAAATCCGCACCCGACTGTAATTACCGTAATTTCTAAACGGTTTGTGCTATCGAAAAAAATCCAACTGTCACTGAAAGCTGAGATGTTGCACTTCAACCAACATATAGGGTATTACGGTAAAATGTGACGTGAGGACATTCTCAGTCAGTTTACTCACAGTGATTGGCGGAGCGTTCAGGGACACATGCTTTTTTTCAGTTCTCCGGTCATAATAACTCGCTGCCTTTCTGCGCAGCCTGAATCAAAGTGGACTGTCTGAATCACCAATAAATGCATATAGAGGAAACACTGCTCTCTCTGTCCATCTGTCTCTCTGTTTGTCTGCCTCTCTGTCTGTCTTTCTCTCTCGCTCCTTCTCACTCTATCTGTGCATGTCTATGTTGTTCTTAGGTCGTTCGTCTGTTTCTCAGGGGGGTAGTTGCCAGAGAGACTTGTGTGTGTCCGCAGTACAACGTCCCCCTGCCCGGTCACCGCCACGATGACTCAGCAGACACTAAACCTTGTCTCTTCTTCTTCTCTCCTCTCCCCTTCCCCCCCCCCCCACCACCGCCTCTCTCCCAGGTGTGCACCCTGACAAAAGAAGACAACCGCAAGGTGGGGGAGATCCCCGAGGACGAGCAGCTCCATGTGCTGCCCCTCTACAAGGTCTCGCTCACCGACGAGCACGGCAGCGAGGAGGGCCAGCGGCAGAAGATGAAGTCCGGCGCCATCCAGGTGCTGGACAACTTCTGCCGCGCCGTCCGCAAGCTCCCCGAGCCGGAGAAGAAAACCGCGGTCGTCAAAACACACAATTTCCTGGACCCCAACATCGGCGGCGTGGCGGTGGCCCCGGCCCATGGCTCCATCCTGCCCGGCGCGAGCTGCATGCCACCACGCCGCTGAAGAGGCCCGACCGCTCCCACCCCACGCGCATCTCCCTGGTCTTCTACATGCACAAGAACCTGAACCAGCCCGTCCACGGCCTGGCCGTGTGGGAGGCCACGCTCACAAGGACCAGAACAACCCCTGGACAGCCTGCCTGCCCTGCCTACCCTCCTGCCTGCCTAACGACTACTCCTCCTGCCTAAGCCCCTGCCTGCCTAACGACTACTCCTCCTGCCTAAGCCCCTGCCTGCCGACTACTCCCCCTGCCTGACCCCCGCTTGCCCTACGCCTACGACCATTCTCTGCCTAACCCCTTTAATAAATATCCTTTGTTATTACCCTAGTCTCTGTGTCCGTCTGTTCTGGGGTGCTGCCACATTTGACCGCTTGATTCAGGCCTAACAATATTACTATTATCCATATTCTCAAATGCGTAATGGTTTCAGGGAGGAAAGGAGCGTTTTTGGATTGTGGCTCTTGCAAAAATATTTTTTCGTCAATGTGGCTCCTGATTAGGACATGGTTGAGTACCACTGATCTAGAAGCTCCATTCCTTTATTTTTTTCTGAGTGGCTCATATCCCACTCATATTTTTTTTTTTTTTTTATTGACAGTTACAGTGAAGATTTAGACAGGAAGGATGGGTGAGAGAGAGAGAGGAGGGATGACATGCAGGATATGTCCCCGGACGGAATCGAACCGGGGACCCTGCAGTTACATGGTCAACGCTTAACCCGCTATGCCACCTAAGCGCCCCCCTAGAAGCTCCATTCCTTTACTCAGTACTCAAGTCGTAAAAGAAAATCAGGGGGGAGGTGGATTTGATCATATGGGGACAATTTTAGCATCCCCACAGCGTCAGTGACTTCAGTGTCAGTGACTTGGTAAAAATGTCATTGCATGTGTGCGTGCCCTCTCCCTCGCCCACAGTATTTTACTCAATATGCGCAAAACTAAATGTTGAAATAGCAGTAACACCACGTTCATTGATAAAATGACATAAGGGATAGAAAGGGGGGATGGCAGTTTTAGAAGGGGGATGATTTTGACCGTTTTTATTTCAGGGCCTCAACTTGAGTGCTGCCTTTACTTATCTATTTGTCTCCTACTCTTCTTCTGCACTGACATTATAGACCTGAACAGATTAAAACCATCAGCTGAAAGTTGTCCTCCCTCTTGTCTTCTGTCCTGTGTTTCCAGGTCAGTTTGTGAGCTTAGAATTATAAGGTTCTATCTCCGTTTAGGGTAGTTCAGAGATATTGAGCGTCAGTTTTTACATTCCATTATGTTTTGTGAGATGGAACCTTTGTATTTTATGAATTACTAACTAAAAAATGTCTCAAAAATGTCATTTTTTAAATGACTCAAAAATGTAATTTTAAAAATAACACCACACAGACATTAATAAACACCTAATGGATCAGATTATGTAAAAAAACTAAATTTTGACAAAAAATTCTAACGTCACGAGTTAGGATAAAGGACATGTAGATAGAAAGAGGAGGATACTGCTGCTTTAGATCATTGGGACACACCTGGACTGGCTGTTGATACACGGGATATATTGAGATAAATAACAAATACATGGCCAAAAGGACATTCTGAAAGTAAGTGAAATGTGTTAAAAAAAACAATGAAAACTAACTTGCCTTCCTCATAGCTGGTATTGCACTTTTTGGCTGAAATAACCTCAATTAAATCTCTGACACAGTTTTTCCCCATTCCTCCATGCAGAATTATTCCAGATGTGTGGTGTTTGAGGGGTGTCTTGTCTTGCATGCACAGCCAGTTTCAAATCACCCCACAGCATCTCAATAGGATTCAGATCCGGGCTTTCACTTCAGCCGTTCCAGAACTCTCCATTTCTTCCTTTTGAGCCGTTCGTTGGTGGATTTACTGGCATGTTTTGGGTCATTGTCATGTTGCATGGTCCACATCTGCTTTAGCTTCAGTTTTGCATGGTCTCACATTTTCCTCAAGCACCCTGTGATACAATATAGAATTCATGTTTGGATACTATGATGGTGAGCAATTACCTCTACAACAGCATGTTTGGATACTGGATTCTGATTGGCTAGCAACAGTGGTAAATACCCCCAACTCCCTTCAGTTCAGCTCCGACCGCATTTCCAGTATCAATGCGCCTCCCAATCAATCTGATTAAGAACACCTGTGCTGACTCCGCCCACTGTTTAGCCAATATCAGTCTACCAATCTGGAGTGGCATTCCAAGGCACCAATCACGAACAAGTTGGCTCAAAGGCAAGTGAATGTGGCCCTAGCCTACAATGCAATCGTTAATGTTGTTAATGGGACTATATTCTGTGGCAGAAGGATATATGTATTCTGAAATGATTAATGGTTGTAAATAAATGAATTTAATGTTACGACTGTGTATTTTTTATAATGTTACGACTGTGTATTTTTTATATTATGTGGTAGCTTTTGTAGAAAAGCAATTAACCATTCGAGGGCGGGGGCTTCGCCTCGTGCCACAACCCTGTACCAGCGTGCCACAACCCCCTTCCTCTCATGGTAAGTTGCTTACATTTCCACCCCCAGGCTTCACAGCTGGTATGAGGTTCTTGTGCTCAAATGCTGTCTTTGGTTTGTGCCAAACAAGTCTTCTGTTACTGTGCATAAATACTTCATCCAGAACACATTGTTCCAGAAGTCATGGTGTGTGTTTGTCTACGTGTTATCTGGCAAACTTTAGTCTTGGCCTTACTGCAAGGGTTTCTTCCTTGCACACCTCCCATGAACATCAAACGTGTGCAGACTTGTGTAGTCTCTTTCTGGTAGATGCATGTGCTTTGACCAGGGGTGCAAACTGGTCATGGTCCAAAAAGGTGACACTTTTTTGCCCGAAAACACGACCACTTTTAAGATAATTTAAGACCTATTGAGCAAGTATTGGTATTAGATTGGTTGATTCGTTCAATTACATTCGTTGATTCTTTTCATTAGCAATGCTGGGTGATCTGTTCTGTTGCATATAGAACCTGTAAGTTAGCCTACTCTATCAATGTCTTGATTCATTTCCATTGCTTCTCAACACAATACTAGATATAATAGCATAAATAACAGAATAAACTCACACACTTACTTACACTCAAAAGTGTCAAGGTTCAAGCGTATTTGCATAGCCTACTTATGGCGCTTTTCCACTACAGGGCCGACCCGGCCCTGTTCTTTTGCCTTTCTCCACTGCCAACTGAGCCGGACCAGGCCACAGTACCCGTCGTGCCATTTTTAGTTCCCGTTCGGGAGGGGTAGCGAAAGGTACTTTATTACCAGGCTGCGTGTGACGTGTGACGCTGCACACCGTTGATTGGTCAATGGAAATCGTCATCCCATGTTCATAGACTTCATCGCTAACCGCCATTTTTAAACACCACAACAGATTTCGCTCTCGGAAAATGTCACTTACTGTTTCTGTAATAACTTATTAATAAAGATTTGGAAAATGATGATAACCATCTTATTATCTTAGTTTAATGTCATTTCAATGCATCATAGAACTTTTATTTACAACAAGCATAACAAAAAAAATCACTATTATGGCGATGTGTTCCGTTCCACAGTCCAGCGAGCTTCATCATCCCCCTTCTAAAACTGCCATTGTGTAGGCCTGTTCACAATAGGCTTTGAAGAACAGGGAACAGTGCATACATGTAACAGGGAACATGTGCATACATGTAAACTCAAGGCAGACACCATTTCTCTTAAAGGTTTACATAAGACAGAGGTGGCCTACAATGCCCAAACATGTTGTGGTATTACTGGGCAACTCAAATCAGAACTATGAGGTTTTACTACTCGACAGAAGGACTACTTTCACCAGCATGGAAAGACATTGAGTGTAACTCTATAGGGCTCCAACTGCCGACATATATATACTCTGATAATCCGAAAAAAAGGAAAACATCGAACCCTATATTGAGAAACATGATTTCTGTATGGTACGAGGTACAAAAATACTTGTCGGAAACACCTGTTCTCTCTCGCTATAGTCCCATTTGGGGCAATAATTACTTTGTGCCAGGTAGGGCAGACGGGGGCTTTAAATTATGGGCTGACAAAGGAATAACACAAATTAATGACATATTCGACTCAAAGGATGAGCATATGGAATCATTTGAAATTCTAGTAAACAAACATTCTATCCCTCGCAAGCATTTCTTTAAGTACTTACAGCTCAGGAACTTTATTTATTCTAATCAAAATCACTCCCTGGCCATACCCGCTCTATCCTCATTGGAGAAAGTGTTAATTAAAAATCCTTTCGGAAAAGGAATTATTTCGGATGTATATGATTTGTTGATTGCTAGATCACTAGAATCTTCAGAACCCAAATTGAAAGCATGGAGGAGTGACCTTCAAGAGGAAATATCAGTGGAAAAATGGAACAAGGCATGCAAAAGAGCTCAAACCCAGACCGCTAACACTCGTTTAAAGCTTCTACAGTACAATTGGATAATGAGAGTATATATAACACCAGAAAAACTCAATAAATGTAACCCCAACATTCCAGACTTATGTAACAGGTGTAGAGAGGACAAGGGTACATTTTTTCATTGTATATGGGAATGTCCAAGAATTCAAGAATTCTGGGAAGAACTTGGAATAATAATACAGGACATTATGTCAATTAAAATTACTGTTGAGCCTAAGCTGTTTATTCTTGGCATTTACCCAGAGGGACACAGGATGAAATGCAGTGAACAGATCTTTATGGATATGTGTATTTTACAGGCCAAAAGATCAATAGCACTAACGTGGAAAAGCACAGGTAAACCAAGTATTGTGCAATGGTTTAGGGAGATGTCTCGGTGTCTACCATTAGAGAAAATTTCATACACACTCAAAGACAGGCAGGAAAGATTCCAAAGTATTTGGGGCCCATTCATAAAATATCTGGAGGACAAGGACTTATCACACTGGATGGACGAACCTGGGCGTGAACAAATGTAAACTCTGTAATAAACCATTTGAACAGGTGTGTGAATTGACCAGGAGTAGAGTAGGAGTTGGATATAATTAATGTATCTGTTGCAATGTACCCTTTTCTTTATTATATACTTTTTTTTTTATCAGTTTTCATGTTTTTATTATTACCTTTATTTTATTTTTTCTCTCCCTTTTATTTTGTATGTGTATATATGAGCTCAGTTATATGATTGCCTCTCCATCAATGTATATATAGGCCTACATGTGTATGGCAATTCTGGTGAGTTATCTGCTTGTATGTACAGTATATACATATATAATTATTGCTAATTATTTATTTTCAAGATTTGTTTTATCTTTTTCAAAAAACTCAATAAATATATTGTTGAAAAAAAAAAAAAGTTTACATAAAAGTCATCACATCTTTAAAGAGTCAGTAGAACAATCCTGGTCACAGAGCCAGATCTAAAATGCAGCAGGCTCCCATCCCAGACGGAATGCACACTTGGGGAGGCTGGTGGAGGTAGACATTGTAGGAGGGGCTCATTGTAACGCATGGAAAGAAATCAGGAATGGTATCAAACATGTGTGGCTCCACTGGTCCACTGACTTGCCAATCTTGCTAATCTTATAACTCCTTTTCTCTCTCCTGCCATTCAGTCCACTCTTCCGTCACGTTTTCCATAACGTCTCTCTCAGGGTTGAAAGTTCAAGTCTCTGTGGAGCTTCTCAGTGGTTTCGCTCATCAGCTGGCAGGCGACCTTGTGTTTGGCCCAATGCTTCACCTGGCATTCCCTAGGAAAAACAGAGCAGCTTAAAGACTTAAAATCTCTTCCGGTTGCTATGCACGACAGAACCTCCTTGACAACAGGGTAGGAATAAAACCAGAAGCTTTTTTTCCATACAGGGTCGGAAAATACAGTGACATGGTTTGAGGTTTTGGACCGGTTGGTAACAGTGTTCTCTTGACAAACTGTATGCATCAGGGGTGGCTGGTGGAGGTAGAAATCGGAGGACAGACTCATTTTAATGCATGGAATGGAATAGGGAATGGTATCAAGCATGTATGTTCATTCCATTTCATGCATTTACAATGAGCCCGTCCTCTACCTCCACCAGCCTCTACTACCTCCACCAGCCTCCACTGTACTGATGATTTGAAGCAGAGATTTCCCCTGTACGGTGCTTTATGAAGTGAACAGCCGTCCTACCTGTGGCAGTACCATTCTCCCTGGCAGCGGGAGCATCTCTTCACAGCCTCCTTCCCACAAGCTGCACACCTGGGCTTCTCAGGAAGCAGGCTCTCCATCACATCCAGGTTATAGGTCTGGGCCAACCTAGCACAGGGGATTGGAATACAATGATTTACATGACATTTACATGTTTGTATCAAAAGCGACATTTGTCTATGTAAGTGAATCGTCCATCAGTCATCATAAGAAATGGTAATCTATGGCAAAACCAGGGGCCATTGGCAGTTACAATGCTAAAAGAAGGAAGAATTAAATTATTTATTTACTTATTTTTTGAAATTATTATTATTATTTTATTATTTTTGAAATTATTTATTTATATTTTTTATAGTAGAGACATGGGTTAGTGGAGATGAGGAGGTCTTTTAGGAGGGACAATTAAGATGATAAATTATAAATGTATAATTAATAATACATAATACATTAATTATACACCAGGTTGATCAGAACAGGCATTGTTGAGTGGCAGAGAGGCGTTTGAAGGCATGGTTATTAAAGTAAGAAGTAAAACTGTTGTGTTTGTCCTGTTTACCATACTAATATCACAGTAATATCCCTGGGCGAACACTCAAAACTGCGAAGATTTGTATATCTTGTTACCTTGGCAATAGTGGTCATTTTGAGAACTACATTTCTGACCACAGGGCAGAAACCACCGCAATCTATCACTAAATAAATACGTCCGTACTTTATCGTGCGTGAAGTCTGCCTCACGTCGGGCCTAACGCCGCCCCTCAGCTGTGACTTTATTCACGATAAAGCACAGCATCTCCTTCCTTATTGTTTCAAGAGAGTATAAACAGTAACACATTACAGGTATTAAACCACACTCTCGTTCTTGCTCCTGTACTTTGGTCTCTTGCTGTAGTCAGTGCAGCAGTCTGACCAGTTTCTGTATGACTGTACCTGCAGGCTTGCTGTCTCAGGTCACTCTCAGAGGGGTTGAATGTCTCCTTCACCTGGTACTTGGCAATAGCCTTCCACTTCCCAGAATTCTCACCGACAATGTTGTTCCACATCTCTGGAATCTACACGTAAAGAAAACTTCCTTTGAATAATATACAGGGATGTGTGTGTGTGTGTGTGTGTGTGAAGCCAAGGGCTTCGGGGTCTGGTCTGACTGGCCGGATCTCAATGACCTCTGCAACCAGACTGGAGTTCAGCTAAGATGGACAGAACTTAACACACAGACTGAAGTCCCTGTCTCTGATGAGGTGATCACAGACCCCTGTGTGATTGTGAAGGCCGACATCACAACACCGCAGGAAGAGACTGTCGGACTGCACAGAGACTCTGCAAGGAGGGTTCTGCTCAGCCTGAAGCAGTCTGAGATCAGGCAGCACTGGTGTGGACTCAGACTACAGGGAAAGCTAGCCTGTTTGCAGTTCGCTGACCACTCAGTCTCACACTCAGTGTTTAAGAACGTCGCTGCTGGTGAGGATGTTCTGAAATTCACCATCAAAGCAAGACTGCAGGTATTACCGACCAAGTACAATCTGTCCACCTGGTATCCCCACACTCACAGTCCATTCTGTTTAAACCATCAGGATTCACAACACCTAGAGTCCATTGCACACATAACAAATGGATGTAATGCATACAAACACCTGTACATAGCTCGTCATGACCGTATTGTGGACATTGTGTCTGATACAGTACAAAACATCTTACCATCTAGCGCAGCTATGTACAAGCATGCCAGAGTGTTACCAGAGTGGTTTGGTTTTGCCAATGATGTTTTTGCCAACATCCCAAATACACCTGATGTTGTCTTTGTTGACACCAGCCACAAGGAGGTGCTGATTGTAGAAGTAGGCTGCCCCTTTGACCTGTACATGGACCAGACTTTCCAGGACAAGTATATCAAATACCAACCACTGCTTGGTACGATAACCAGCTTTGGGTACAAGTGCAAATTCAGCATACTTGTATTTGGAAGTCTGGGCCATGTATATAAATGCACCATGAGGGGTCTGAGAATTGCTGCAATGTCTAAAAGAAAGGCCAAACAGGTTGCCAAATTTTTCTCTGTCTCAGCTATTATTGGCAGCTTGGCCGTGTGGAGAAGGAGGTGTTATGTGTACCCTTGAGTGTTCAGTGCTGCTTAGCCCCGAAATATTTGATTCCCTGTTTGTATAATATAATTTGTGGAACCAAATAAAGTATTCAAATGTGTGTGTATAATCTTCACCTGTTCCAAGATGAGGTCCTTTTTCGGAGGGGCGAGGTCTGCGACGGAGAGGTGACTGAGGAAGCGCTGGAGCTCCACCAGGTTGGGAAGCTGGTCGATCAAAACCTCCGTCAGGAAACCCCGTAGCTGCACACACAAAAAAAGAAAGTGTTATATTCTCTGTTTAGATTTCAATACGAGGAAGCATTTTAGTATTGTGGTCTGTTTTGACGATATAAAAGTAATGACTTGAACAAAGCTTTTAGATGTCATAATTATCTCCTCCTCAGTCAAGTGGTAAGCTATGGCTGTGCTCTCAGTGACGGGGGAGGCTGGTGGAGGTAGGAACCAGAGGACAGGCTCATTGTAACACATGTATTACAATGAACCCGTCGACCTCCAGCAGCCTCCCCTGCACAGTCAGGAAGAAGGGAAAAACCTTGGAAATAATCCTATGAAGAAACCCCTCAGTGGAAACAGAGCCTGAATTAACCTCATCTGTCCTGTAATCAGCCAAGAGATCAGATAAGACTGTCAGAGGACAATCATCTGGCACTGACCATCTTCCTGAGATACAGCTCTGAAAGCTGAGGGTCAGGGGTCGCTAGGATGTAGCCGTGCATTATTGGAAGTGAAGTGAGGCAGTGTAACGAGGGTGTGTCACACAGTTACACGACTACACACAACTACCACAGTTGAGCCGATAGCAGGGGAGGCTGGTGGATGTAGAAATGGGAGGACAGGCTCATTGTAATGCAGGGAATGGAACAGGGAATAGTATCAAGCACACATGTTTGCGTTCCATTATAATGAGCCCATCCTCCTGTTTGTATCTCCACCAGTCTCCCCTGGTATATAGCAAACAATATATATATATATATATATATCTTAGTAGTGGGAGATGAAGGTAACTAAGGGTTCTGATAGATAGATAGATAGATAGATCGATCGATACTTCATTGATCCCTGAGAGAAATTCACGAGTTACAGAAGCTCTGACCACAAAAACAACAACAACAAAATAAAGTGACAATTGAATAATAATCCAAATAAAATATATAAAAATACAAAATAAAGATAGACCAATAGACACGTGGGACCTTATCTACAGTAGAGAACTTGTTTACCTTCATCAGTTGGTTCTTGTTGTAGTTGTGGAAGTCGTACTTCCTCTGGCAGTCTTCCTTCAGCAGCAGGTTGTACAGAGCGATCCACACCTGGCCGTCCAGCTTCGTCATCTTCACACGGTCCTCCGGTGGAATCTTCTGCCATTTGCCACCTGCCATCATGTACTTCTCCACCTCGCCTGTAGGGGGAGACAGAGTACGGCTATAATGATATGTAGGGTAAGGGCCATGCAAGCTTAATTCATTGTTTAATGGAAATGGAAAAAAACGGTATCAAAGTGTATCAGTTGTTTCTGTAGTGGCTATAAAGATCATGTTTATGTTAACTTCATGTTATCAAACCAAAAATTGGCTTTTGATCTATTTTCCAGATTGATGTTCAGTGACGTGTGTGTGTGTGTGTGTGTGTGTGTGCGTGTGTCTGAGCGTGTGCATGCACTTAGACTATCCGCAGATTTAAGTACGTTAACATGTGACCATGTGCATGCATTTGTGTGTGTGTGTGTGACAAACCTGCAGTGTAGCGACTCCAGGGGCAGTTCTCTACCAGCTGCACCAGGACACAGGGCAGGTTATGAGTGCACAGCATCCTACTGATCACACTGATACTGTAAAACAACAAGGGCAACCATCACCATCAGCAACATTACTATTATCACAACAATTTATATATCTAAAGATTAGTTGTTGTTGTTGTTTTTTTTTTGGGGCAGGGAGTCCCACTGAGATCAAGGTCTCTTTTACAAGGGAGCATACATACAATTTAATCAAGAAAAAGGACCACGTTGTTCAATGAATGTGCTGTCAAGCTGTGGGTGAAATCTGGTGAGACGAGAGAGGAAACTTGTGTGTTCGTTGTCACGTCTGAAATGTGAACTACAGCACTGCTGGAGGGAGGAAGAGGCTCTGAGGTTCACCAAATCAGTACAATGCAAATCTCTGACTGCTTCAAGTCCCACCATGTAACACATTATCTAAGTCACGTTATCTAAGTCACATTCTCTAAGTCACATTCTCTAAGTCACATTCTCTAAGTCACATTCTCTAATTTGATATAATCCTTATCACATTTTCCCCCATTGAGCTGTATACCGGCACTTATTAAAGTGAAGTGCTCTTATGACACTTAAATCCTCCTACTGTCGCCGCTCGTTCCTGGTCTCGTATATAGTGGATAACGTATCCTACCCGGAACTTTTCATATGCGAGCCGAGCCGAGCCGGTCAATGGAAAAGCGCCATAAATCCCTAACGGACACGTCCCAGTGAATCCCATACCTGTCAGTATGGTCTGTGATGTAGCGCAGGACAGACAGAGCCTTGAGGGAGATGTCAAACTCCAGTGTCGTATTTTGCCCCTGCAACTCCTGCATCAAACACACACAGCACAGTAGAGCTCTTACAACCAAAGGACCACCTCTATCCTGGGTTAAACAATGCTCTACTTGCCTGGAATCCAGACGGCAGATTTTTCAGCGTTGTGTTCGTGTTTTTATGTTGTGTTTCCCTCAGATGTTTTCTTAAGCAGGGTACATTTACATTTGACATTCTTACCATTTAGCAGACGCTTTTATCCAAAGCGACTTATAACTAGATTACAGGGACAGTCTCCCTGGTGTAACTTAGGGCTAAGTGCCTTACTCAAGGGCACACTAGTGGTGGTGTTCCCAGGTGGGATTTGAAATCAAGACCTTCTGATTACCAGTCCAACATGGAGGAGGTGGGGTTAGGGTTAAGTATAGGGTATAGAAGGAGAATCACTGGTGTTATGTACTATTGAAATGTTTTCACGTGATTATTGTTATATCACGTGATTATTGTTATATCACGTGTGATTTGCTCCTATGGGATGAATATAGTTCTATTCAACTGAATTGAAGTCAACACTGCTACACTCTTCACCTGTATGGAGGATGGGTCTGCACTCGGTGTTCCATTAAGTCTGTCCTGCTTGGGGGTGTCGTCCTTGGAGGCTCGGCCAACCAGCAGGGTTAGTTTGCGGTGACAGTAATCAACCAGGTCCAGGACCGAGTCACCAGCTGCCTCACAGGAATCCTGTAACCATGGCACCACACACAAACTGTATTCAGAGCATCCTATGATACACACGTGTGTTTGATACCATTCCTCATTCCGTCCCATGCATTTAGAATGAGCCCATCCTCCAATTTCTACCTCCACCGGCCAACCCTGCACCTCACTGATGGTTCGATTGTAATTTACACAGTTAAAGTACACATATAACATATACATAGAGCTTCACAATGATCTCGAGATGTTTGAAAAAAAAAAAAGCAAACTGCAAACATTGATAGTGTTGTGCTGAGGCATGTGTAAACTACTGCTCACCTTATGATACATAACTGTTTCCAGAAGGTTTATGATTGAAACCTCGTGGTGAATCTGAATGTCAGACAATAGAGCAGAAGAAACAATGGAATGAACTGTCAGTATAACAACGACATCAGCATGTGAATACAGAATGTCAGTGGAGGTAGGAGGTGGTGCATTCCTTGCATTACACTGAGCCCCGTCCTCCGATTTCTACCTCCACCAGCCTCCACTGTAATATGATCACAGCAGAGGTCAGACACGGTTTCTCCTCTCACCACCATATACAGAGGAAACGTGCTCTTCGGATTGAAGTCCCGAAGCTGACAAAGAATAGGAAACACTTTTTGTTTCCAAACCTCCACCAGAATCATCTCATGGACCAAGGTGGGGATCTGGGGAAGAGGGAAAAGGAGAATGAATGTTGTCAATGGAACCAGCCAGGGCAATGAGTGGTCTTATAATTTATCCTTCCTTCCTTTCTAGACTGAATGAAATCACTGATCTGATATGACTCGATGGGTGAAGGCAATGCATGCTGTGCAAAGCGTGTTTAAACCAAACCCAATCCAAGCTAATTGAGTATGTTACTTCAAGGGGGAGGAAGGAAGGACGCATTGTTAGAGTATTCAAACGGGCCCCATCATTGGAAGCACACTACTAGTGTTATTATCATTATTATACTTGAATTATTCCAATTGGAACAAGATCGCCTGACTGTCTTAAGACATTGATATTCAGTGTCTTAAGACACCTCAAGATGTTCTGTGTCTTCAAGACACAGAAAATATGGCTCTTATGCTCCATGTCTTAAGTGAGTGCATGAGTGCATGTCTTCAGGTTAGGTCTTAAGACGACTTAAGACAATCTTGACAGACAAAATGTCATATTTTGGTTAATTAAGACATCTTAAGACATCTCAAGACAAGGTGATGGCTGGGTATGTAGCTCTAACTAGTAGGGTCCAAAACCAACATTCCGTGACCACTCTCTGGCTAACATGTTTTGATGATTTATTTGACATCTAGGGACCTTTTATGAAAAATTTAGCCTCCAGGTCCCTCCCAAAAATCCAGTTTTTTTTTGCCAGAGGGCCAAATCCAAAATACCTGTAACCTTTAAGGCAGGTGAATAGGGTAAAAAAAAATAACTAATAGCTATCACTATGAAACTTCCCCAGTTAATCACTTACATTAAGACAATAATTTTTTGTATTACAAGTTTTCTGAAATTGTATGTTTAAATATGCAAATGAGGTGTTACCTAATTAAATATGCGGTAATTTGCATAACATTCAAGAACTTAAATCTGAACATTGGATAAAGCCAGGTTAAAAATTCTTGTTTCATCTTGTTGACATATTAGAGTCAAAGGCTTGATTAATAATTAATAATGGTAGCGTACGATAACAATAGGTATGGGAGGTGGCTGCCTGACTTCTGGGCAATGCTGACTAGCTCTCCTTGCTGATCAGGTCGCCTTCCTTCAGACTGATTTCACTCAGGCAACCCCTAGTCCTACATGGCCTGGCACATGAGTGTACAATGAACAAGGGCAGCAAAATGAAGTCTGGCTGGCTCTCCATCCTCTAGAATGAGAAGCAGCTGCTAGTGCACTCCAGAAATATGAACAATGTGACCCAGATCCGGGCGGCTCACAACGCGCTGGCCAACCGAAAAGAAGCCAAGAAGAAGCACATGCAATGTGGCCACGGATGCGAGAGGATGAGCAGTGTGTGCAGGACCTGGTCGCATGCATGCATGAGTTTGACTCCTTCCCGTTCGACCCGGCCTCACCCACCCTCCGCACCCTAGTCAGCCATGCCTGCCTCTGATGAGCTCATTGCTGACTTCAACTCAGCCCGTGCTGCAGGAGAGGAGAAGTTGACCAGCATTTTACGAGACAGAGTGTTCAGTAAGAATACCTCCCTCCATGCATCCGTCCCATTGAGCAAACGCTTGACATTTGCCAAGGGGCCATGCACGAAGAAACCCGGGGAGGAACCCAAGGTTCTGCTGAGATGGAGCAGGATGCTCTCAAGGCAGTGATCGACCTGGTTGAGGTCAGTTAACTTGTGAATCTCCCAGAGTTGTTGGAACACTGTGTTGTCGAGGAGTGTATGGCCTTATTCAACTCCAATGGCACATACAGGAAGACGCAGAAGAGCAAGCTCATCCAGAAGCTCTCTCTCCAATCTGTAGTTCTGAAAGGACCTTACATCGCTCTCGTCGACATGGGCATGATTTGGAGGATCAGCAGAAGATCGACAGACACAAGATGACACAAGATGACACCCCATACAAGTGGTCGGACGACGTCCACAAGGTGTCATCCATCATCCTTGCCCGCCATGGTGATGCTGACCGTATCATCTGTGTGAATGACCCGTATGATGGAGCATACTCAACGAAAGATGACGAGCGAGACCTGCGGGTACAGGGTAAGGCACATGTCCCCAACACCTACATGAAATTGGGCGACCCCTTCCTCTCTGCCAGAGTGTTCAAAACGCTGCTGTGTAGCGTCAGCAACAAGGTGCGGCTGCAACAACTAATATGCAGCTACCTGACCGACCTTGCACAGACTGTAGATGTAGATATTGTTTACTCTGTTGGTTCTCATCGCACCAACTTGTCAACACAACAACCAATGCAGAACTACATCTTTGACCAGTCTGAGGCTGACACCATTCTCTTCTCTGCTTATGCAGTTCTGCGTGAGTCAGGCTACAGTGGCCCTGTTGTCATAGATGCAGCTGACACCGATGCCTATGTCGCAGCAGCGGCCATCTCACAGCAGTTGCCAGGTATGCTCTATATCAAGAGAAAGCAGGAGATAATTGTATGCCGTGGCCTAGTGACTGAGGAGATGGCAGACTGTATTGTGCAGCTACATTGTATTACAGGCTGTGATGCCAACTCAGGCTTCTATGGAACAAGGAAATTGTCGGTGTATGACAAGGTGGCTAAGAGCCCTGTGGCAAGACGGCAACTCTCACGGTGTGGAGATAGCCTTCACCTTGAGGAGGAGGTGGTAGAGGAGCTCTTCCAGTTCACACAAGATGTCATCTATGGCCACAAAAAGAGCAGCACCATGGCTGAGGCCCGTGCCGAGAAGTGGAAGAGAATGAAAAACAACTCTTGGACTTCATCCGTCTCCCTCCAGATGCAGAACGCCAACACTGTCTCCGTGCCAACTACTTGGCATATCTAGTGCGCCACCCCTCCCTGAAGCACCACCCCTCGCCCCTCGGACATGGCTGGGAGCTGGTGGGTGGTCACTGTCGTCCTGTGCGCCACACACAACCTGCTCTCCCAATGAATCTACCTGCACCAGGGCCAGCTGAAGACAAGGAGGAAGATGAGAGTGAGGAGGGAGATGAGGAGGAGGGAGAGGAGGATTCAGAATCTAGTGAGGCAGAATGTTCTGATTCAGAGTGATCACATATGTTTAAAGTGGTTAAATTGTTCTGTTATAACTATTCAAGTTACTGCTATTAAAGAGCTTATTTTGAAGTATAATTACGTCTCTTGTTATACATTCATAATAGTTGATACCCTGGTGGCAACTAACGGGCATCCAATTTAACAAACAAATTAATCAAGCCTTTGACTCTAATATGTCAACAAGATGAAACAAGAATTTTTAACCTGGCTTTATCCAATGTTCAGATTTAAGTTCTTGAATGTTATGCAAATTACCGCATATTTAATTAGGTAACGCCTCATTTGCACAGAAAACTTGTAATACAAAAAACAATTGTCTTAATGTAAGTGATTAACTGGGGAAGTTTCATAGTGATAGCTATTAGCTAATTTTTTTACCCTATTCACCTGCCTTAAAGGTTACAGGTATTTTGGATTTGGCCCTCTGGCAAAAAAAAACCGGGATTTTTGGGAGGGACCTGGAGGCTACATTTTTAATAAAAGGTCCCTAGATGTCAAATAAATCATCAAAATATGTTAGCCAGAGAGTGGTCACGGAATTTTGGTTTTGGACCCTACTAAACAGTTGGTTTTGGACCCTACTAAACAGTTGGTTTTGGACCCTACTAAACAGTTGGTTTTGGACCCTACCAAACAGATGGTTTTGGACCCTACTAAACAGCTGGTTTTGGACCCTACCAAACAGATGGTTTTGGACCCTACCAAACAGATGGTTTTGGACCCTACTAAACAGAGAGATGTTGACCTCTCACCTTCCCGTGCGACACCAGGAGCTCCTTGATGAACTCGTCCTGCGTGGTGGCCTGTGCGGTCAGTATCGCCTGCATGTTGAGCTTTTCTATATACTCGTGTTGTCTGAACCACCTGTCGATCAAGAAACACAACGGAATGAGCTACAAACAGAACATCATATCGCTGACAGATTCAAAATGTAAAGTTCAGTTAGACTAGAGGCGAACCAGCTAGCCGCTAGCTAGTGTGTCCCTGCGATGCTGAGCAGCTTTCCACACCTGGGAGAGCCCATCTCCTTCAGAGAGAAAGTTTGCAGACTTCGGACGAATCCTTCTGCCTCTCCAGGCGAAATAACTGACGAAGTAACTGACTCCATATCTCAGACTTGTTAAATAACAAAGCGATGTGTAAAACAACGTGTGACGTTTAGAAATAAAAGGAGCGAGTTACGATAACTGCCAAGGAAGGTGTTCACTTCTTCAGTTGTTGTCGTTGGTTGTCATGGTTACTGTACACTCACGCGCTTACACTACACCTTACCGCCAGAGGGGGGCAGCAGAACCCCACTTTATTCAGCAGGCAGGTACATAAGAGGACACTATTTTCGTTGGTGGGTATTTTTTTTAATACGGTGCCATTTGGACTTCATAACTTGTGAAAAATAACTTGTTGATTTATCTATATTTTAATGTTCTATTATATAAAGGACATATCTAGCTTGCTGAAAAACATAGTGGTCGAGCTCAGGCACCTAAATTGTATTTTATTTAGAATACCCTCTGTAGTTGAATAGGGCGAGTGTCTCCAGAACAGAGTGGACACATAACAGGGTGGACATTTTGAGTTAAAGTTAGCCTTTAGCCTGCTTGTGTTAGCATAATGCCTAGAATGACCATGAATACTTGATGAGGAATCTAATTTGCACTAAATACTTTTTTTGAAATTATTCAATTTGATTGATCTCCTCAATATTTAGGCATAACAGGGTGGACACGTTATGGTCAACCACATTAAACTCACTGGATAAAAACATACAAATCAGATGGTAAAAGAGGTAGAAAATCACACAGCTTACCACATTTGAAATCCCCTCCACTGATGTGATGTCACCTCATGAGAGTGATGTGATTGAGAAATATGGTTTTCTTTTAAAAGGGACATTAACACAGCATACCAGGGTGGACAGTGATCGCAGGGACAAGCATACAACCTTAATTTTTTGTACATTTTTTTTTTTAACAAGATAAAAACTATATTTTATTTCAATAGATATTGATCAGGAAAATGAAATAATAATAACATATTTGGAAATGTACATGTTTTTAATAGTTATTTTTTGGATTGAAGTTGAATGAACAACACTGGGGACATGCCAAATCCCATTTACATCTTTAACCTTTAAAGCTTTTAAAATGTAGAAAACAACAACTTAGAAGCCCATATCATTGTATTCATAATAAATAACAATTGACTATACATGAAAAACCTAATGGAATTAGTATTTGTCCAAATTTAGACAAAATACAACATGATTTGTACTGGGGACGGAAAAGGCACCGTATAAAAAAAAATGACCCACCTGTATTATCTTTGCTATCTGTTATTTTTAGTACCTGTATTATCTTTGCTACCTGCGTCATCTTTGCTACCTGTATTATCTTTGGTACTGTAAGTTAATAACTTTAACAAAGAGGCGAGGACTACATAAGAGGATTGAGGACAAACAAACAGGGTCAAGTGGGTCACTCAACCCCAATAACCCCGTTTATTTTCACTGCAATATTGCATACAGTAGTTTTGTTAAAATCACACAAGTATCATCAGATCATACTCCGCTTCTGTAAGGCTTGTATACATTCATTAGCATTTAGTTTCCTAATGAAGCCATGTGATATCCTCAGTCTGGACCGGATGGCAAAAACCTGATGCATAGATAAGAAGCGAAATGGCCGACATAACAGGATACAAATCCCCCAAAGTCTCTGCCTTTGAATACAGACTTCCTGTTACATGTCTCCCAGTCAGAGTGAAGGAGGTGGCGTCTTTGGTTAAGGCAGCTCTGCGATGCTTCTAGCCAGCAGAAGGGCTCCCGCTCTCTCTGTAGTACGGGACCCTACATGGCTCTACATGGCTCTGTTGGACATGATCAGTCTTGCTCAGCCAGGGGAGGCTGGTGGAGGTAGAAATCAGAGGACAAGCGCGTGATACCGTTCCTCATTCCGTTCCAGGCATGACAATGAGCCAGTTTTTTTCTACCTCCAGCGGCCTCCCATGGTGCTGACGGCATCACTTCCAGCAGACGATGATGTTTGGGTCGTTCTCCAAGCGCTCGTCCAGCTCTTTGTAACTCATCCCTGCAAAGACAAGATTCACATCCCGTTAGAAGACTGCAGTGTCTGTATACATGTTACGGTACATGTGGGAATACGGTACATGTGGGAAAACTAGGGTTAGGGCTAGGTGCTAGGGTGACTTGGTACATGCTGGCATGTCTAACCCCAACCCTAACCCTAACCCTAACCCTACCCCTAATCCTAACCCTAGCACCTAATCCTAACCCTAGTTTTCCCACATGTACCGTATTCCCACATGTACCGTAACATATATACGGTTTGGTGGCCTAGTGCAGTGGTTCTCAAACCTCTCCTCGGGGACCCCCAGCCGCTCCACATATTTAATCTGTTCCACCACCAGCACACCGGATTCAACTAATCAAGTACAAATAATCATAATTGCTTTGTACTTATTAGTTGAATCAGGTGTGCTGGTGGTGGAACAGATCGAATATGTGGAGCGGCTGGGGGTCCCCGAGGAGATGTTTGAGAACCACTGGCCTAGTGGACAGTGAGTTGGCCTGGTGATCAGAAGGTCATGAGTTCAAATCTCACCAGAGAACACTAAACCACTAGTGCGCCATTGAATAAACTAAGTTACTCCAGGGAGACTGTCCCTGTGATTTCTAATTGTAAATCGCTTTGGATAAAAGCGTCTGCTAAATTAAAAAATGTCACGTCCTCTCTGACCAGTCATCCTCCGATACAGACTCATCACTATCAACCTTTGATGTGCCGGCCCAACACACGTCAAAGCATCGGCAAAAAAAAACTTCAAACCTACCTGTTTTGCAGCAGATTTCGTCGTAGCTATGGCAACCGGTGTATAGGCGTGGCGGACGGCTCCTCTCGTCTCGGATCACCTTCACGGGATACTTCTGCAGCCGGCGAATCAGACCCTTCATCAGCCCAAACTGGATCAGCCTCCTGGGGACCAGCACAAAGATGACATCATCACCGTCTACTTCTCCGACCACATATGAAATCAGGGGAGGCCGGTGGAGGTAGAAATCGGAGGACTCGTCGTAACGCACAGAATGGAATGAGGAACGGTATCAAACGTCTACGCCTCCACTGGTCCACTGACTTGCCAATCTTGTGGCTTGGCTCCTTTTCTCTCCCGCCATTCAGTCCACTGTGTTCGATACCGTTCCTCATACCGTTCCGTGCGTTACAATGAGCCTGTCCGTCCTCCGATTTCTACCTCCACCGGCCTTCCCTGGTATGAACGCTATGAAGTGACTTCCGTCAGCTACCTCTCATCCACCCTCTGAAGCTGCTGGGAGTAGCGGGAGCAGAGGTCCCGGACCGTGGTACCAGGAGTCAGACCGCAGTACAGCTGGAACACGTCCCTCAGATAGGCCCTCTTCAGTCCTGGAACAAAACACACATTCAAACAAAAATACAATCAATCTTTCCTGGAGATTCTGAGAAAGGCAATAAGTATGGGCAGAGATCTGTGCCACTAGAAACTGAATTTGAATTACTGACATTTGAATTTGAATTGCTCAATTTGAATACCGTACTTTAATTTAAGAAATGAATTTGAATTTGTATTGTTAAACTTGATTCCGTTTTTCAAAGTTAAACAATACAAATTCAAATGATGTGATTCAAAAATAAATAAATAATCAAATTGAGCAATTCAAATTCAAAGTCAGCAATTCAAATTCAGATTCTAGTGGCACATATCTCTGGCCATAATCTGGGTCCTTAAGGAAGAGCAATCGAGCGCTGATTGACCTAACTCCTTTTCGGCCAATCAGCACCTTTCATTAACGTACCCAAGAGGGTTTAAAGAACGCACTCCCAGTGTTGCCAACTTGGCGACTTTGTCCCTATATCTGGCGACTTTCCAGAGCCCCTTGGCGACTTAATTAGTCAAAAGCGACCAGCGACAAATCTAGCTTCCTTTTCTGGTCATTTGGGGAATTACTGTAAAGCATCTAACATATCCCGTATTCCACGGTTCACGTTACAACCGAGCTCAGGAGAGACGAGTAGGGATACAGTCTATGGCGGGCGAGGGTTGCCGTCTCCTCTCTCTCTCAACACTCACTCCCGCGGCCAGTCTGATAGCAGCCGCGGGGAGCGTACCGTTGTTCCCCGGGTCCTCGGTATTAACAGTATTAAGTAAACCACAATATATTTGCTAAAGCTTAGAGGCGACCGTGCCTTTTGCAGCCATAGACTGTCACTGCCTGGTAATAATAAGGTAGGCAAATGACAGTATCCCGTCTAAGGTTTTTCTCCGCTGGCAACTTTTTGGCGAAAAACTGAATCAAGTTAAACAATACAAATTCAAATTATGTGATTCAAATTCATTTTTATTAAAGTATTCAAATTGAGCCATTCAAATTCAAATGTCAGTAATTCAAATTCAGTTTCTAGTGGCACAGATCTCAAATTTCTAAGCCCCAAATCTTGGTTAACCAGTTTACCTTGCTTGGTGACATAGATGAGACACTCCTCCTGAATCGACTTGTCATCGATGAGGCTCTGGACTTTAGGGGTTGTGCAATAGACGTTGGAGTACTGGAGAAACAGAACGCACAATGGGCCGGTTTCACAGACAAAGTTCCAGCGTAATCCTAGACTAAAAAGCATCTTCAATTGAGATTGTACGCTGAAAGTGTGATTTAGTCCAGGACTGGGCTTAAGCCGTGGCAGTCTAGGTAATTAGTGAGTAACACTGATATACAAATCTTAGACGTTACTGACGTGCACGGTAGGCAGTGAATGTACTGTTATTGAGGATTGGTTTACCTGGTAGATTGATACCAAGGTTACCACGCCATAATACCTGTGAAAGAGAACACCTTTAGCCGTCAGTGTTTCATGGATAAATGTTTTCCCATCAAATCTATTCAACGCCATGTAACAATACTTACAATAAATTCTGCACAGCAATCCGGACCAGATTCAGCTCCACATCCGCCTCTGCGGATATTTTCTGGATATGCCTGAACCCATCTATGTACGCCAGAATCTACAACAGAATCCAACACCTTTTTCATCAGCCCGTTTTGACAGACTTCGGGCTTTATATAGATGCAGTGATCTTGGCTCCATTAGGTAGGTCTGCTAGCTCCAACGCAAGACCGTTTCATAACATGGAGTGTTATTGGCTTGCGACTTCATTCAACATGAGAGCCCTTACCTGTTTCAACATCCCAGCTTTGAAAATATCCACCTACTCTCCATCTGAGATTTTCTCTCCGGCACCACAATTTATTCAAAGGGCAGGTAATATTAATATCCATACAGATTTAACTTTATACCCGTCATTGAACAAAGTCACGACGCTGAAAATGACGTGGAACTTTTCAAAGGTAGGATAAGTGATGCTGAAACAGGTAAGGGCACTCATGTTGAATGTATTTGCAAGTTCCGGCAAGCCAATACCACAACACTCCATCTCATGAAATGATGAGTGTTGTGTCGGCGCTGTAGGCGTGCCTGTGCTGAGTAGTTAGAGCATCGAGCCGAACAGCAGCAGAGTGGCTACCTGTTGAGTGGTCAGGTCCCACTGGGACTTGATGAAGTGGTCCTTGCCTTGAGTGAAGACGGGCACGTCATACTCCTGCACGATCAGGGGGTCTCTGCGCTGCTCGATGAGCTTCAGGTGGATCGTGTTCGACTCATCTGAAACCAGAGGGAATAAAAGAGTGTGAGAGTGTGAGTGTGAGTGTGAGTGTGAGTGTGAGAGTGTGTGTGTGTGTGTGTGAGAGAGAGTCAGTGTGCACGTGCCTGCCTGCGTGCATGCATGTGAGAGGTTCGATCATGTGACTTCTTGTGTACCACACAATGCTGAGTGCATAATGCAAAGACATACCGATGGGTAAGGTGCAGGCTCCGGTGGCGTTGAGTTCCTCTAACAAGGTGGACATGATGGGAAGAAGTTTCTGCTTGCTCTCTTCGTTGGATATGAATCCACTTTCCAGCTGCAAAAAGAGGCGTTTCAATACTTGCAGGCCTGTAATCCTGTAATGGTAATGGAAATGCCCCTAGTCTCCAGGGATTACGGTAATTCTCCCCCTACCTCCAGTGTTGTGAGGTACCCAGAGAGCTTCTTGACGATGGGTTCCAGGGCACAGGTCTTGGTCTGCGCGTCACACACCAGGCCCAAGTTGAAAAGCAGAGCGTTACGACTATATTTCTTGTGCTCGATGCACACCGGACAACCGATCAGCTTCTTCCCCATGGCCGTTCTAACACCGATCATACAGAAGATCAGAGAACATAAGAGATTGGACGGTTGGCTGTGCAATAGAGTACAGTACAGCATCAATCAGGGGAGGCTGGTGGAGGTAGAAATCGGAGGACGGGCTCATTGTAATGCATGGGATTCCATGAACCCATCTTCCGATTTCTACCTTCACGTGCCTCCTCTGGTGTGAATGAGTGTCAGTGTCAACATACAGATACAGTGTACGGAGGATGTTAGTGTACATACACAGTTATTAGTTTGTTCTGCAGTTCCGGTTTGGTTATAATGTACACTTGGACTGTGTCGAAGAGCTCACGGGAGATGTACTCCTCAGGAACCTATAAAGAGTAGAACACAACAATACATACAAGTCAGTGTGAGTAAGGGGTGTAGAAAGCTTGTCACCAAATGTCATTGTAAATATGTCACTGTACCGTGAGCTTAGAATTATAAGGTTCTATCTCCGTCTAGGGTAGTTCAGAGATATTGAGTCAAAGTTTTTACATTCCATTATGTTTTGTGAGATGGAACCTTTGTATTTTTATGAATTAGTAACTCAAAAATGTCAACATTTTAAAAACAACACACAGGCATTAATAAACACCTAATGGATCAGATTATGTAAAAAAACTCAATTTTGACCAAAAATGGAGATAGAACCTTATAATTCTAACGTCACGATATGTCACTGTACACCTACCTGGTATGTAATCTTTGGTCCCAGTGTGGGATGAAACTCACTGAAAAATATACACTCAATTCGACTAGACATCCTCATGGCGAAGTTATAACAGTTGATTAGATGGTATAACAGTCCAGCCTGGTAGAGGAAGAGCAGAGGAAGAGGAAGAGGAAGAGGGCTTGTTTACAATGTAATCTAGCTACTGTTAGCGAGATGGCTCGCCTTGCACAAGCAGTATAAGCAAGCTATGTGTCTCCTGTGTGCACACTACGTCTACACAAACATAGATCCCCTGTTGTTTACGATCTAAGATCAGCTAATCTATGATACTAACCAGACATCACAGCGTAAACACACACATGGTATTGGTCTCTGAGAGCTCAGCTAGTGTCGCACGACCCAGGATGTTGACGTGTTCAAGAGCATCGTGGACACTTCCGCTGCGCTTTATTGTGATGGCTGCGTTCCAGTGTCAGCATGGCTCGTTTCAAAATAAGAGTGCGGAGAATAATATGATATGATATGAAAGCTTTATTCCGAACATGTGAAAAAATTAAAATAGCAAAGACAAAATCAAAAGGAAAATAGTTATAACAACAAAAAACAAAAAACAAGCAAAAAACACTATTAACTTAACATGTCCGAAAAGGAGTAGGAAGAAGCATAAGCTTATTTAACCTTCCCTTTCTCCAATACACTGTTAAATGCCGACCCACATACCTGCCTAGGGAGTTTAACGCGGTGCTAATTACATGTGTGTATATTGCACATAGCTCAGACAGCAAAGTAGCATTGGCGCGACTATACGACGTCATTAGTAGCCAACAAAGTACTGATCCACAGGCTATCCACATCATAGCGGGGGACTTTAATCATGTCGACCTGAAGGCAGTACTACCCAAGTTCTACCAGCATGTAAAATGTGCAACGAGAGGAGAAAAAACACTGGATAAGGTATACACCAACATCAAACGTGCTTACAAGGCTAGTCCGCTAGCTCATCTAGGCATGTCTGACCATGTGTCAATCCTCCTGATTCCTGCATACACCACAATGGGGAAAAGTGCTCCCACCACCACTAAGACTGTCAGAACCTGGCCAGAAGGGTCCGCTCCACTGCAGATCTGCCTAAATGACACCCTATGGCAGGAATATGAGCATGAGGACCTGGAACAGTACACGTCGTCGGTTCTGAACCACATAGTGAACTGCACCAACTCAGTCACCGTGGACAAACGGGTCCGGGTCTACCCCAACACGAAGCCATGGATGACTGGGAAGGTCCAAAAACTGTTAAATGAGAGGGACAACGCCTTCATCGCAGGGAAGCGCACACCGCTGTACAGCTCCACCAGGGCCAACCTAAAGCGCGGCATCAAAGCGGCCAAGGCAGAGCACAGAGAGAAGATTGAGGAATGCCTCCTGAGCAACGACTCCAGGCGGATGTGGCAGGGGGTTCAGCAGATGACAAACTTCAGAGCCAACAGGCTCACAGCCGCAGAGGACGACCCCCTGCTGGCGGGAAAGCTGAACACCTTCTACGCCCGGTTCGACGAGGGGCGAACGGAGGTAACCACAACACAGACACCACTCTCTCCAGCTCTCAGCAGCCTCACCCTCACAGAGCACGAGGTGAGACGCGTACTGAAGGCGGTGGACCCCAGGAAAGCCTCGGGGCCGGATGGCGTCCTGGGACGGGTGCTGAGAGACTGCGCCGACCAGCTGGCCGGGGTTTTCACCAACATCTTCAACCAGTCCCTGTCCCAGGCCACCGTCCCACCCTGCCTGAAAACCTCAACTATCATTCCAGTCCCGAAGAAAAGCACGGTGAGCTGCCTAAACGACTACCGCCCGGTGGCACTCACACCAATCATCATGAAGTGCTTCGAGAAACTAGTCCGGGCCCACATACTCACACGCCTCCCGCCCAACCTGGATCCATACCAGTTCGCCTACAGAGCCCACAGGTCCACAGAGGACGCCATAGCGACGACTCTCCACGCCACTCTATCCCACCTGGAGAGGGGAAACAGCTACGCGAGACTGCTCTTCGTGGACTTCAGCTCCGCCTTTAACACCATCCTTCCAGACAGGCTAGTGACCAAACTACTAGACCTGGGTCTATCACACTCTATATGTGCGTGGATCAAGGACTTCCTGACCGACCGCCCCCAGAGGGTGCGGGTGGGCCCCCACACCTCCACAGCCCTCAGCCTCAGCACTGGGTCACCCCAGGGCTGCGTGCTAAGCCCCATCCTCTACAACCTCTACACCCACGACTTCACCCCCATCCACCCCAGCAACTACATCGTAAAGTTTGCAGACGACACCACCGTGGTGGGATGTATCTCGGGGGGGGACGAGGCGGCGTACAGGGATGAGGTAGAGCAATTGAGCAAGCTGTGCAAGGTTAACAACCTGCTGCTAAACAAGTCAAAGACCCAGGAATTCATCGTAGACTTCAGGAGGAAAAAGTCCGAGATCCTGCCCCTGCTCATCGACGGAGAGAGCGTGGAGATAGTCTCAAACCTCCGATTCCTGGGACACAACATGCGGGATGACCTGGCCTGGAAGGACAACACTAAAGGCATTATCAAGAGGGCACAACAGCGGCTATACACCCTGAGATGCCTCAAGAAACAACACAGCAAGCAGGAGATGCTGGTGGCCTTCTACCACGGCGCAGTGGAGAGTATCCTCACCTTCGGCATCTCCAACTGGTACCACAGCTGCACGGCAGTGGAGAGAAGCGATCTACAGAGAGTCGTGAGAACAGCACAGAGGATCACCGGCGCCCCCCTCCCCTCTCTGGAGGAGCTGTACAAAACACGCTGTCTCAGGAGGGCCTCCAAGATCTCCAAGGACCCGACCCACCCTGGGCACGAACACTTTGTCAAGCTGCCCTCGAACAGGAGGTACAGGACCCCGGCCGCTAAGACAAACAGACTGAAGGACAGCTTCTACCACAGGGCCGTCAAGGCCCTGAACACAGAAAAGGCCTAAGTTCTGGGCCCAGGACAGTCCGGACGGATTGTATGGCAGCTAGTGCTGAGGCACAAACATGTACATTTTCAAGCCTGCAAACTGTGACACTTTAAAATAATGTGAAAAAATACTTTCTGTGAAATATGACAACCCTAGTTGACTATCTGTGCAGTATAGTACAGTGGATTGTGTACATAGCCTCTATTGATGTAAACCAGCTCCTTACCTTCTTGTGATTTTTATGCATCTATGCTTTTTCTAAAATGTGTTTCTTTTTCCTTTCCTAAACACCAGGGGAGCCTCCCCTCCTAAATTTCGTTGTTTGGTACCTGTACTGTAGCAATGACAAATAAAGTCTATCTATCTATCTAATACTCAGAGATTAATAATTAATAATATTAATATAATATATTTTTTAATTAAATCAAATGTATTTACGTATTTACATATTTACCAACAATAGAAAACAAATAATGTAAATAATTGATACCTTGAAAGCATAACAATATTCTAATTCTACACTCAATGTTTCTATAAAACTTTTATTCTGAAACACGGTGCAGTCATCCCAGAGAGAGTAGGAGCCTACAGCTCCCGTCGCAAACATAGTTTAACTGAAGTCCTTCAGTTCTCTATGTACTGGTTCAGTTAGTGCATTATCAGATATGTTTGCACTACATATTCAGACAATAATAGTATTAGTCTTTCTGTAAACCTCCTCCTGCCATAGCATCGCACAGACGTGACGCACGTGTGTCTTATAACAGGGATGTGGATACGAAGATCCTTGCATGGGGTTTATAGTCGCTTTGGCCACCTAAAAGGCAGCTTTAATGGACACAAGGTAAATAAATAAAAGAGGACGCAAATCGTGACGTTAGAATTATAAGGTTCTATCTCAATTTTTGTCAAAATTGAGTTTTTTTTACATAATCTGATCCATTAGGTGTTTATTAATGCCTGTGTGGTGTTATTTTTAAAATGTTGACATTTTTGAGTTAGTAATTAATAAAATACAAAGGTTCCATCTCACAAAACATAATGGAATGTAAACACTTTGACGCTCAATATCTCTGAACTGCCCTAAACGGAGATAGAACCTTATCATTCTAAACGGAGATAGAACCTTATCATTCTAAACGGAGATAGAACCTTATCATTCTAAACGGAGATAGAACCTTATCATTCTAAACTCACGAAATGCCAATGCAGTAATACACATTGTTGTGAAAGGAGTCAGACAGTGCAGAAGGGTAAATGAAGAACAAGGCATAGCTCACTGAATTCAATAGTCACTTGTTATTACTATTACCATACCATTTGGGGAGAATACATAGGCTATAACTAAATATGATGCAGTCAAATAAACATCCTCAATGACTTAATTTCCCCAAATCTGTCTTTCTACCTGTCTATCTGTCTGCCTGTCTGTCTGCCTGTCTGTCTGCCTGTCTGTCTGCCTGTCTGCCTGTCTGTCTGCCTGCCTGTCTGCCTGCCTGTCTGTCTCCCCCCCCCCCCCCCGCCTCTCTTTTAGAGGCTGTGTACCTCCATGGCAGCGAGTGCATCATGTGTGCCAGCCTTACCCCCAGCCAGCAGACTCACTGTGCAGGCAGCTGTGGCCTTGTGGGCAAAGCACTTCCAGGAGAGGGGCGTCTCGGAGCCAACTCTCTCCAGCCAGTACATTGTTGCACATCTGCTTGGCGCTAAAACTGTGAGTTTCTATTCCCAAATATCATATATTTCCCAATACATCTTTTTTCATTCAATCACACGTCCCACCACTGCCAATCTTTTCGGGGTTTTCTCAGTCTCTCTGCCTCTCACAGCCAATACAGTACAACCCCCCCACTCAACAATCTTTGAAGTCTTTACAATCTTTTACCCTCTTTATCCCATTTCCCTCACTCACTCCTCACAGTTAGAGAGCCTGGGGCAGAACAGGGTTACTGAGTTTCTGACACGTGAACAGACAGAGCACATGTGGGAGCTCTGTACCAGACGGCTTTCCAGGTACAGCCTACGTCTGCTGTTGATTCCACATTTACGATAGTAATACGTTTACGTGGCCTATCGGTTTTCTGTCAGCCCTAATGAATGCCATGTGAAATGCGTTTGATGTTCAGGATGCCGGTGCAGTACGTGATCGAGGAGTGGGACTTCAGGGATCTGACGTTGAAGATGAGACCTCCCGTGTTCATCCCACGACCTGAGACTGAAGTGAGGGGAGGCGAAAGCTAAATACAGGGGGACTGTCATCTCAATATCATCTCCCAACAGCCACGGAAATTAGGCTACAATGCATCCATAAACTATTACGTCTGTCTGACTCACTCACTGGTTGCCTGTCTGCCTGTCTGTCTGCCTGTCTGTCTGTCTGTCTGTCTGCCTGCCTGTCTGTCTGTCTGTCTGTGCAGGAGCTCGTTGGCCTAGTGCTAACAGACCTCCAGATGAACCAGAGGACTGGAGTTAGAGGAGAGCCAGGCCTTAGGTGCCTAGAAGTGGGCTGTGGCTCAGGTGCCATCTCCCTCAGTCTGCTGGACAGCCTCCCGGAGGTGAGCTAAAAAGAAAATTAAAATTAAATCGAAATATTTCATATGGTATGCCAGAGCTTCACTCCACTCAAGCAACAGTGAAATCTTAGTTATCTCTCTCTCTCTCTCTCTCTCTCTCTCTCTCTCTCTCTCTCTCTCTCTCTCTCTCTCTCTCTCAGCTTAGAGCAATTGCCTTGGATAAAAGCCAGGATGCTGTGCGTCTGACATCAGAAAATGCAGACAGGTAATCTTGCTACTATATATATATACAGTATATATATATATATATATATATATATAGACATACAGCCATACAGGTGCATCTAAAAAATTTACATCATGGAAAAGTTCATTCTTTTCCGTAATTTAATTCAAAAAGTGAAACTTTCATAAAGCTCAGCTCGTCTGCGTTGTTGGGTCTGGTGTGTCTCATCTTCCCCTTGACAATACCCCATAGATCAGGGGTCGGCAATTAGGTTTGGCCTCGGGCCAAATTTTTTTGAGCCACTAGATGGCGGGCCCGATTTATTTATTTTATTTTTATTTATTTTTCTAACACCAGGGGAGCCACCCCTCCTAAATTTCGTTGTTTGGTACCTGTACTGTAGCAATGACAATAAAGACCATTCATTCATTCCATTAATTCATTCATAAGTAATTGATTGTTAAAAAATGTGACACATTCTAATGCTTTGACTTTTCTTTCGAAAAATGTACACATCGCTAGTCAACTAACACAGCTTGTTTTGTGAGCCTGCTAACAATGTAAAGTAGTGTTGTAGTTAACTAGGTAACAATGTAAAGTAGTGTTGTAGTTAACTAGGTAACAATGTAAAGTAGTGTTGTAGTTAACTAGGTAACAATGTAAAGTAGTGTTGTAGTTAACTAGGTAACAATGTAAAGTAGTGTTGTAGTTAACTAGGTAACAATGTAAAGTAGTGTTCTAGTTAACTAGGTAACAATGTAAAGTAGTGTTCTAGTTAACTAGGTAACAATGTAAAGTAGTGTTGTAGTTAACTAGGTAACAATGTAAAGTAGTGTTGTAGTTAACTAGGTAACAATGTAAAGTAGTGTTGTAGTTAACTAGGTAACAATGTAAAGTAGTGTCGTGTATTCTTATTGGTTATGAATCAAAGAACAGTTAGTTTAAGACAATTTAATCAGTTACAGGCAGATTTATACATTACATGCGTTCCTCATGGACCTCGGGTGGGAAGAGAGCGCTCCCTCCCTCTCTCTCCCCGTTCCGCTCCAGAGGGGAGGGGCCAGCGTGTATGTGTGTCCCTGCCCAACCCCCAAAGGTCCCTGCTGGTCATCTGGTTGCCATAGAACCCTCATTGCTAGAGGGCATCATGTCCCTGCATGCCCCGGTATGTGTGTGTGTCTAAAACATACTACATATTCATACATAGATCATACATACTACAGAAATATACGACACATCCCCCCTCGGACCACCCAGAGGGTGTTCCGAAACTAAACTACCATAAAACAAAAACAAAAACACAAAACCCCATAAAACATCCCCAAAATTTTTTTTTTTTTTAAAATAAAATTAAAAATTAAAAAATAAACAACAACAGACAGAAAAACTACACCAACACACAACACAAGAAGCACAATAACACAGACCAACCCAGGACCAGTATTAGGAACCAAAGATATCATAAACAAAAAATAAAAAACAACCAATAATAAAAAGAATTTTGAAAATAACAATCACAATTAAACTAAACACAGTTCATCATGCACAAATCAATACAGAAACTTCCAACGACCGATGTTTTCTTTGTCCTTGAAGCGTCAGGGTCAGAGGTTACTAGCACTTGTACCCAGTTGGAGAACAGCCTTTACCGCTGTCTCAGATTGATAACACTTTCATAGTCAGGAGCTTTCCATTTTCGTTGCGCTAGGAACAGAACCTCTCTCCTAGCTTTGTATAACCACCACATCACTTCTCAACTGACCTCAATCACACGATATAGAAACAAACAAACAATACACAAATAATGACATTCAGTTATCATAACACATAATTCTCCAACAGTAAGCATAGGACAAAGGGAATGCATTAATGCATAGATCTTCACCTCAGGTGAGGACTAGTCTTCTGAAAAGTTCATTAACGTGGACTGAGTGACTGATTTTCCAAAAACAGTCAATGAGGCCCTGTCTCCTAAGAAAGTCAAAAATCATGTCTGCTATAATGGGTGCTCCTATCTTAGCAAAATAAGTTTCCCATGCCCCTAAGACCGTTTCCAGCCATGCTATCATCTGCTGTCCATTCCCGTCGTTCCCTTTGATCTGCTGCTTCACTACCCTATTCATAGTCTTTAATCTTTTCCTAACTGGTCGTCGTCCGTCAGTGTCATTGAGGTTCAGGCAGCCGCCTGGTCCCCTCCCACGCTGATCAAGGTCTGGGGAGTCGCCCTCAGCATCATCTGAAACATGGTGCAGGCACTCGCCAGCATCCCCAGTAGCACAGGTGTCCAGGCTTTGGACACCCCCAGGCTGGACCTCCAGACTGTCAACACTCTCTGCTTCATTGTTTTCTGGTTCATTGGCATCTGGACAGCTTTCCGCTGTCCCCTCGGTTTCAGGCACTGCCGGTAATGTCACTGGCTGTAACACTGGCATTGCCACTGGCTCTGGCAACACCACAGCATCTCCTCGTAGCTCCTCCTTCTCAGGTTCTCTGGGGACCTCGGCACCTGTTGGCACAACATCCTGCCTACTCTGTACATCCACCCCCCTGTCCACCACCCGTGGCCCTATTGGGGTAGGGATATGCCCAGACACCACTGGTGTACCCACTCTGATGTTGTTTCTCCAACAGACCCCACATTGACCTAAAGCATGGTCAATCTGTTCCATCAAATATGGACTCCAAAACCCATATTTCTTGGTGATCTTGCGTCTTACCTCCCCCCTAGCCACATGTGCTAATCCATGAGCTTCCTGTATTAACATGCCTAATAAATCTGAGGGTGCTACAACCAACCCCTCATGATTCCTCCATAGACCTGTGTCATCCTGACTTGCCCCCCTTGCTAGCCAAACGTTCTTGTCTAACGTAGTTACTCTACTCTGTAACATCAATAAATCCTCAAGTGTGACCATGCCCTGTAATTGCTTTTCATGTGTGACCAGAAGACCTTTACCTGCCTTGTCTGCTCCTGTAATGGCTTTGGCTGCATCTTCTGCAGCCCTGTTACCTTGTGTGACATGTGATGAGTCAGACCTGTGTGTGGCACACTTCACTATGGCTAATTCCTTTGGCTTCATCATGGCTTGTAACAGCTTCATGATCTGTGCGTGATGCTGTATAGGCGTACCATCAGTTCTCTTAAAACCCCGCCCCCTCCATACAGCTCCATTAAAATGACAAACATTATGTGCATAGGCAGAGTCGGTGTACACTGTCACTCTCCGTCCGGTTCCCAAGTTGCATGCTTCTGTGAGGGCAATCAATTCAGCCAACTGAGCCGAGCAAGGCTGAGGAACTGCCTCAGCCTGTTCTACAATAAACTTTGAATTCTGTGCTTTAACTAAGGAATACCCAGCGCACAACGTTTCTCCTACCCCGTAACAAGACCCATCAACCCAATATTCTATATCAGCTCCCTTTAAAGGCAAAGCTTGTAGGTCTGTTCTATGCTTAATCACTCTGGCTGTCGATGGAATCTGAACACCGGATGGCACCGTCACCTGACAGCCGTCAGGTGTGCATTTTACTGTACAGTTCAATTGGCATAGAGCATCTCTCCCTAGCAGCCCTGTTGGCGTGTGTTCTGACACAAGTGTTGACAGAGTTGCTCTCTGTCCCTTGTACTCTAAGTCTACAAGCTCAGTTGTAGGAATCAGCTGTTTAATTCCCTCAAATCCGATTGTCTTCACATATTCTCTAGACATAGGGAGGTGCGTGGCGCCTTCAGGCTTCTGTGTCACCACCAGCTGGCACCTCCCACTCGGATCTTCCGGGCACCCCTATAGGCCAGCTGCTGGGCCTCCGTAAGGGTTCATCACTCCTGGAGCAGGTGTAGTAGGGGGCCAATATCCTCCTCCTTGGCTCCCCCCTGCGCCCCCCTGGGGCCTGTTGCAGCAGGCACAGGCTAGATGTCCATTCTGGTCGCATTGGCATGGTTCTAGCATCTCCTTCCCTGCTGCTGTCCATCCCCCTGGTGGTGGTCCTTGGCCAGGCTGTGTGTACATCTGGTATGGAACCGCTTGCACCCCTGGTGGTCCTTGTGGGTATGGATACCCCCCTTGTGGCCCCTGTGGGTAGGACTGGTAAGTAGCAGGATACCCCCCTTGTGGCCCCTGTGAGTAGGACTGGTAAGTAGCAGTCTGCACTCCAGGTGGCTGTTGCTGTGGGGCTAAAGCCTGCACTCCCTCTATGTTCCTCTCGCTTTCAGTCAATTGCAAATGAGTCAATATTCTGAGGGATTCTTCGTCTCGTGCCTTCTGTATCTGAATGTTCTTTCGATATAACTCAACTTGATGAGCTACGTGGTCTATATAAACAGCTTTGTTCATGTGTCGTAGCCCCACCACTTCTGCTAGCTTATCCTTAACTGGGGTAGGAAGCCCTTCTTGTATTTTTTCCCTGATTATGGATTTTTCTAAGGGGTTATCTTCAGCGTCTTTCCCTGTCACACTTCTCCATTGAGTGTGCACACGGGCAACATAACCCCTGGGATTCTCATCCCCCCCCAGTGGCTTCACAATGATATTGTCTGGGTGAATGTGAGTAGGGTAGGTCTCTCTGATTGCTTTCCACAGCCTGCCTCTGTTTGCTGCGAAGAGCTCTGGATCATAAACTGATGTATTGATATATCTATGAAGTCCTGCCTTCATCAATATTTCCTGCATTGTATCCAATCCTGCAATAAAAGCTAAGAGTCTTTTCAGGTCTCCCATCGCGGCCTGCGTTCCTGTCAGTATCACGTCGACCTCTCGCGTCCACGAATGTCCTCCCTCTTGAAGAACTGGGAGTTTCTCGATCACTTCAGACAAATCTGTATGATGCCACGGATGATATTCCATCTTGTTACCCCGAATCAGCACTGGACAGTTCTTTAATGTATTTGATGACATTCGGTGACAATCTCCCTCTTTCTCCGGGCGTCTTCTCCCACCTTTCCTTTCGGCTGTGGCTATCATCTTCCTGACCTGCGCGTTGTAGCCTCCATCTGCATTGTCGTCATCACTTGAGTCTTCACTGCCATCTTCGCTGTCATCTTCCTCGTCACTCCTGTCGTCCCCTTTTCCCCTTGGCTCCTTCTTCTTCTTCTGGGAATGATCCTCCAGTGCCTTAGCATATGGAGGGGGACTGGAGGCAGGACACAGGTCTGAGGATGAAATGTTCAATTTCTGTTCCAGTGTCCTGGCCAATTCTTTTTTCTTTTCCGGTTCCATCTGAGCTATTTTCTGTCCCTCTACCTTAAATAGATCTAAAATAGCTAACTCTAACTTGCGTTTCTCTGATCTAATCATTCCTCTTTGATGTGCTTTGTGCCCATTGATAAGTATCTCCAATGTTGCAATTAATTGTAAATTAAGGCTGCCCTCTTTCGGCCACGGCTGTTCAATGTATGCCCAACGGCTATTCCATTTCGTAGACATTTTGCTAATTTCCCTAACAAGAGGATTCATTTTTTCCACTACAGCCATAGGGGATAACGTAGCCAACATTCCACGATGTTCACTAATATCTTTTAACAGCTTCGTGGAATTCGACCCCATTCTACTTTGCTCAATATGCTGACAATATTCTATATTAGATAAGGTGTACGCTTCTTACAACCCACCTTATTTTGTCTTGTTTGCTAAACAAATGCTAGTCCAATATAACTGTATTAACCATCCCCACAAAAACCCTGCAACTTCAGAATAACAGACTTGCCTCTTGTGTATGTCAGTGCAGTATTAACTTAAATCTAATAGCTGTGTAAGTACTTTATACTTAAATGTGTTTCCTAATTGTTTATGAATATGTGTCACTTGATTACTCATTCAATACTAATTACAGTTCTGGTCAACACAATTATTAAATCACAAAGGCTGATCACACCTAAGTATTCACTGATCCACAAAAACCCTTTTACTGCTCAACTATCAAATATGTACTATTCTGCTATTCCTTAATCAAACACTGTGGAAATGACCTAACTAAAATAAAATATGTAAATTACAAATATTAATTATAACCTGTAAAGAAATCGACTTGTTATTTGGAAAAGAATGAATGATTAATTATTAATTACAATCTGTAGAGAAATCGACTTGTTAAGTGAAAGGAATGAATGATTAGTTAGAATTATTCATTGACACTTCATTGATGTAAACCTGTAAAGTCAATTAGCTATTATCGACACAAAGAAATGGTTATTATTAGATTATCACAAAACAATTGATCAAAGTTCTGTGAAACAGAAAATGAAATGATCTGAATAATTAATTCAATCAATTAGTAATTAATTAAATTAATTAAAGTAATATCTAACAATCATCTACAAACATCATCAATGAAGGAGGGTTGTATTTCATCAATTTACAGAGAGCCAATGTTTTAAAAATGTCTTGTCGTATTTTGACCAGCAGATGGAGCTGTGCTCCGGCTAACGCGCATCGATTGCGCATGCGCCAACTCTTCCATGTAAAATGGAGGCTATGAATGTTTTAACCGTAACTCTAAACTATTTAAAATACCCCGCTGATCAATTCACTATATCTATATCTTTATCAATACTAGTCTATGTGTATGGTTTTATCGTTATCTTTAAGAGATGAGTACTGAAATCTATCAAACTCAGGTTCCCTTCTAAAGGAATGTTCCACTGTGTGTCTGCGCTTTTTGCAAAGCAGGAAGAGGGAAGGGCTTTATTGTTCTTGAAAGCCCACGGCCGTATTGGGGCCTGCTTAAAACAATCTCTTTAACACAACTTGTTTTCATAAACGATTACTTTTCACGACACAGATTATCTTTCAATCCAGTTAAACTATTATTTATCTCATTCAAATATTCTACGTTCACGTTTCCCTCATAAAGATGGCCTCTGTGTGTGTCCTTTCTCAAGGACAAAGAAAAATGGCGTCTAAGAATAGATTCTCTGACACAGTTCTGAAGAATCGATTTCTTAGTCTATAACAATAATGCTCTTTTCAATGCAATTTAACTATTAGTTACCAAACTAATTCTCATTCAACAATTTATATGCTTTTACACAGACACGCACGATATTCCAATACCATACAACCAAATCACATCAAACACTATACTTTACAAAAAAACGGGCTTCAAAGTCCGGCTCTCACCACCCACCCATCAAAGATTATGAAAAGTTTGCTTCTATTCCAACAAGATTACCGTTACACAGATTCTTTTGACTATAACTTATCTGAGATTTACAGTCTATTTTAAACACACCAATCGACTAGAGAGAGATCTCTGCAGAAAATCTACCTTCTTCTTTAGATTGAAGTTTGCAAAATACTGTAAATTAAGTTATATTATCTCCGTTGCTTGCTCGCCATTACTGTCGTGTATTCTTATTGGTTATGAATCAAAGAACAGTTAGTTTAAGACAATTTAATCAGTTACAGGCAGATTTATACATTACATGCGTTCCTCATGGACCTCGGGTGGGAAGAGAGCGCTCCCTCCCTCTCTCTCCCCGTTCCGCTCCAGAGGGGAGGGGCCAGCGTGTATGTGTGTCCCTGCCCAACCCCCAAAGGTCCCTGCTGGTCATCTGGTTGCCATAGAACCCTCATTGCTAGAGGGCATCATGTCCCTGCATGCCCCGGTATGTGTGTGTGTCTAAAACATACTACATATTCATACATAGATCATACATACTACAGAAATATACGACAGTAGTGTTGTAGTTAACTAGGTAACAATGTAAAGTAGTGTTGTAGTTAACTAGGTAGCAGTCCAATCCATTACGTTGCAGTATTTTGGCTTGACTAGCAAGTTTGTGTTGTGATTCTCAACAACGTTGAAACGTAGTTTCACCCTTTTCCATAGTTTTGAATAATAAATGTGTGGACTGACGATGTAGCGCAGCCTAGCTTATTCTAATAATTATTTAACATACTTTCATTCTGAATGATTCCCCCCTCCTCCCAGACAAGGTCACATTATTATTGGATTGGTTGTTTGCGTGCCGGGTGAAGTTAGCTAAACATTTAACCTGCTAACTAGCAAGAGAAACATCATGTCACTCTCCAAAGGTGTAAAGAGGAAAGTTGACGGTGAAAACAGGGCATTTAAAGAGGAATGGACAGCGAACTATAATGTTCATCCTACCTGGTTTCATCAACGCAAAGCCGTTGTGAGACTCACATCTTCCGTGCTCACAATGTTCCCTTTCTATACATGCGAGTCGTCCTTTTCCTCAATGAATGTGATAAAGACGCACGAGAGGAATCGATTGATGCAAAAAAAAACTTGAGAACTGCCTGCGGATTAAAGTGACGTCCATATAACCAGATATCAAGCAAATACTGACCGATGGGAGATGCCACTTTTCACATTAAGTGAGTACCAAGCCTGTCGTTATTGTATTTAATAACCTAATTGTATTTTGTATATTTTGAATGAATGGCTCATTGTAATTATTATCCCTAATAGCGTGTTTGCTCTGTCGTTTCAGGAGCATAGGCCTATGCACCACCACCCCTCGCATAAGCGGATTACTTTTCTTTCTTTTCTTTTTTTCACCGATTTTGTTGTCAATGTTTTTCAGAATATTAAACTGAATTTGCTTTGTTACTGTTCATATGTGTGTTGCAGTCACATATACGTAAACATTACGTTTGAATTATTTACTGAGCTGGTGTTATTTTTTTCAAACCACACACGGCTATTTCAGCACTACACGTTGTCCACCTACTTATGATTCACTATGAGGGGTTCAGCGTCAGTGCGCTTCGGTGCACCCCGCTGCCTGATTGTCTGTCCCTGTGTCATTCACTCTCAACATGGATAAAAGTACAATAAGCATTATTCAGGTGGAGGTAGATTCTCTATTCGGACATTATAGGCGCTATATGTGGGACTGTCGGTCGGATATTGTAAAAAAAAAAAAAAAAAAAAAAAGTGGATTCTCCAAATATTCTGCTGGGCCAAATATTATTGGTGATGGGCCAGCAATGGCCCGCGGGCCGCCTATTGCCGACCCCTGCCATAGATTCTCTGTGGGCTTCAGATTCAGGCAGGTTGGCTGGCCAATCAAGCACAGTACTACCATGGTAATTAAACCAGTTACTGGTCGTTTTAGCACTGTTGGCAGCTGCCAAGTCCGGCTGGAAAATTAAATCAGCATCTCCATAAAGCTTGTCAGCAGACGGAAGCATGAAGTGCTCTAAAAATCTCCTGATAGACGGCTGCACACAGTGGACCAACACCAGCAGATGACATGGCACCCCAAAGCATCACTGACTCACACTGGACTTCAAGCAACTTGGATTCTGTGCCTCTCCACTCTTCCTCCAGACTCTGGGACCTTGATTTCCAAATGAAATGCAACATTTACTTTCATCTGTAAAGAGGACTTTGGACAACTGTCCAAACGGTCCAGTTCTTTTTCTCCTTCTGTACTCCTTTTTTACGCTTCTGACGTTGTCTCTGGTTCAGGAGTGGCTTGACGCTAGGAATGCAACACTTGTAGCCCAGTTCCTGGATACATCTGTGCGTGGTGGCTCTTGAAGTGCTGACTCCAGCCTCAGTCCACTCCTTGTGAAGCTCCACCAAGATCTTGAATCGGCCTTGCTTGACAATCCTCTCAAGGCTGCGGTCATCCCTGTTGCTTGTGCACCTTTTCCTACCACACTTTTCCCTTCCAGTCAACTTTCCATGGATATGCAGACGAGCTGAAGGCCGCTATCACAGCAACCTGGGCTTCCCTAACCAACACCTCAGCAGGGCCACAGGCTGGTTGCCTCCATGCCACGCCGCATTGATGCAGTCATTTGTGCAAAAGGAGCCCAGACCAAGTATTGAGTGCAATGTACGGAACGAGAAGCCAATCACACACACATTTTCTATACATGCCCTATATTGAAAAGGTTTTGGGAGGCAGTTCAAGTAAAAATAAAAAATACATTTACCTTACAAAATCCTATACATCCAGTCAATATTATACTCTGTCTTATTCCATTAGATATATACAGAGAGGGAGATAAATATTTGTACACCATACTACGTATCGCGGCTTTAAAGCAAATCACACGTAAATGGTTGGACTTAAACCCACCATCCGTTAATAATTGGAAAAAAACTGTTGAAGACATAAAAGAAATGGAAAGAATTACTTGCAACGTGGGAGGCCGTGAAGAGCAATTCACTATGAACTGGAGTAAATGGACCGAATGAATGAGTAGGAAGGAAGCCCCCCCCCCCAACCCTCCCCGATCCCACCCCTCCCACCCCCTCCCTTTGTCTCTTACTTTTCTATTTCTATCCCTATAATTTCTCTCTTTTTTTCTTTTTTTTTTTAATATTTTCTCTCTAGTCTCTATTCTTTATTTTCTTTATTTCTTGTTCTCTCTATAAAAAATAAAAAAAAAATAAAAAAATGATGCAGGATGAACTTAAACAAGTGAAGAACTTGTAAAGTGTGTGAAATGAACTTGTAAAATGTAATGTAAAGTCCTGCAATAAAGTATTTAAAAAAAAAAACAGTATTGAGTGCATAAATTAACATACCTTTCAGAAGGTCAACATTTCTGTTTTATAAATCCTTTTTTTTTTTTTGGTCTTATGTAATATTCTAATATTTTGAGATACTGGATTTTTTTTCATGAGCTGTAAGTCATAATGATCAACGTTAAAACAAAAAAGGCTTGAAATATTATATTTATTTCACTTCATGTGTTAAAGTTTTACTTTTTGAATTAAATTACGGAAAATAAGGAACTTTTCCATGATATTCTAAATTTTAGATGCACCTGTGTATGTATATACATATATATATATATATATATATATATATATATATACTGTATATATATATATTAAACAACAGAATTAGTTTGGTTAGATTCATTTGCCCTTGTTTTGTTTGAGTATGTGCTTAAAATGATCGCTGTCTTTATGTTACAGTTTGGGGCTCCGGGACCGACTGGAGGTTCATCATATGGATGTGATGAGGGGTAACTGGAACCTTGATGGCAAAGGAGTGCTGATATTGTTGTGGTTGTTGTGGACAACTTAAACGTATTACTTATGTTCTAGATGCAGATGCGATTGTGAGCATGTGCAGTCCTGTCTCAGCTCTGGTAAGCAACCCCCCGTACCTGTTCTCTGAGGATATGACAACACTTGAACCTGAAATCCTCAGGTGAGGCACACCTACACACCTACACCTACACACAGACACACCTTAGCCCCTCTGTTATAATTGCGCCTCAGAGTTGGAACGGGGGACTCTGATCTGACATGCTCTCTGTTGCCTGAAGGTTTGAGGACCATGCTGCGCTGGACGGAGGCAGTGATGGGATGCTGGTGATCAGACAGATTCTGACTCTGGCTCCAAAGCTTCTATCCAACCACGGGTAAAGCACTTACGTTCGGCAGTTTGTGTGGCGTTGAGGCTATCCAGATGTGTGGGATTGAGGTTGTTTGTGAAACATACATGTCTTTATTGGAGCATTCATGGGAATGTATTGGATGTATTTTTGAATTATTAATAATAATAATAATAATAATAATAATAACTTTATTTGTATAGCGCTTTTCCTGCAAACGTTGCAGCTCAAAGTGCTTTAATCATTATATAATCTTAATTTAATTATTTAGTAACTTCAATGCAATATTAAAAGGATGGGTTTTTATAATCTTAATTTAATTATTTAGTAATTTAAAGGCAATATTAAAAAGATGGGTTTTTAGTCTTGACTTGAACATATTTGCTTGACCATTTAGAATTGACAATTTTAATGACGGTAAAATTGTTTGCTTTCTGTTATGACTTTATTGTGTGTCTTGTTTTGCCTCTCTCAGTCGTGTGTATTTGGAGGTAGACCCACGCCACCCACCTCTCATCCAGCGTTGGGTGGAGGACAACGTAGAGGGGTTACACTATGTGTGCACACAACATGACATCACTGACAGGTCAGGGAGAAATCACAGTTTTTCTCATTATTAAATGTTTTCATTTGACTGTTACATTTCCGATTCCCATGTTGTTATCTTTTAAACGCGAGTGCGTATTTCTACTATGTGTTTGTCACTGACATTTGGCGTTTGATTCCCTTGAGCTCAATAATACCTGCAGTTACTGGGTATATTCCCCTGGTTACTAAGTATATCCCCCTGGTTACTAAGTATATCCCCCTGGTTACTAAGTATATCCCACTGATCAGATTCATTTCACACTCTTGTTGTTTAGGCCAAGATTCTGCATCCTTCAGAAAGGGACGTGCAGGTTTTGTACATATAATCATTTTGTTCATATAATAATGTTGTACACATAATAATTGTGTTCCTATTTATAATAGTTCCTGCAATTTCCTGTAAATGTCTTTATCAATTAGTAATCCACAGTATGATTATGTATTTGTGTATGTTGTTTTTTAAATAATAAAATGCTGAGACAATACTATGACATTCATTGTGTTCTTCATATTTCCAAGACATCTTAAGACCCATGTCTATAGACACGTCAAACTCTCATGCAGTACCACATAACGACACCTGGGGTCGCACGTCAAACTCTCATGCAGTACCACATAACAACACCTGGGGTCGCTTGACACAGGAGGAAGCGGGGAACATAGGACCCGGGGAACATAGGACCCTTTTTCGGAAGCGGGGAACATAGGACCCGGGGAACATAGGACCCTTTTTCGGAAGCGGGGAACATAGGACCCTTTTTCGAAAGTGGGGAACATAGAACCCTCTTTTTTTTTTTTTTGCTAAGAAATCGGGGAACATAGGACCCGGGGAACATGTCCTATGTAACTCTAGTTGGGTATTTATAAAGCATAAAACAAAGGAGGCAGGGGTTAAATATAAGAAATACAAAAACAAACTAATTAGTATTATGAGAATATGTCAGAAGGATTAGTATAACAAATTATTAGATGAGAATAAAAAATAATGTTAAAGGAACAAAGTGGAACATTTTACAGACAATGACAAGAAGAAAAAAAATATATATGTTGTTAATGTGGGGCCAAAACTAGCTAAAGAAATAAATGGCACTGGAAAGAGATTTGCTGAGGAGGACTGTGGAGAGAGAATCACTGACTCAATATCTTTGGGAACTATAGGAAAAAATATAAATATTTTACTGATATACTGATATGGTAAACAAATGTATGAACAAAACTTCAACAGATAAACACCTCTTCACCAATTACAGACCGGTATCCTTATTATAACAGTTAGGGTTAGGGTTAGAGAAACTATATGATGAAAGACTGAGAAACTTGAGAAACTATATGATGAAAGACTGGACAGTTTCATTAAAAAAACATCAACTATTAATGGATAATCAGTATGGTTTTAGAACAGTTAGATCTACTAACATGGCATTAATGGAGCTAGTAGAGCAAATAACAACTTGTACAGAGAGAAAGAAATATGCATTGGGCATATTCATTGACCTTAAAAAAGCATTCGACACAATACATCATGAGATTCTACTTAAAAAGATGGACAGGTATGGTGTGAGAGGGGTCGCACTTGAATGGCTTAAAAGCTATATTAGTAATAGACTGCAATTTGTTCAAATAGGCCAGAACAAATCAAGGTGCTTAAATATTACCTGTGGTGTCCCACAGGGGTCAAATTGGTTGTCTTGGCAGATGACAGAAATATTTTATGTTATGGGGATGATCTGCAGCAGCTTTTAAAGGTGGCAAAGAAGGAATTGTACAAATTAAAATGCTGGGTTGATACAAACAAGCTATCATTAAATCTGAATAAAACCAAATTCATTAAATTCGGAGCTGCACGATTCATGTTTAAAGTAACACAAAATAAGGTCCCTGGCAACTTAAAAAAATAAAACAAAAAAAATAAAATAATGTTCATGATCAGAGATGGGGGTTGTAGTCTAGGAGGGAAATTGAATGTAGAACAGCCTGTTGTCCGTGCAGCGCTCCGGGGCAGGTGCATCTCAGTTTGTGGGGTGTCCATTTGGAATGGCCTTGATATAACAATGAAAACAAGTAATACTATTGAGATGTTTGGAGGGATATAGGTTGGAGGAGCTTGAGAATGACATGAACTGGTATTTTTGTGGATATTTGGGTGTCTTTTGCTAGAGTGGATAGGTATATTATTATTTTTCTCTTTCATACTAGTATTCGTTTCGTATCTCACTATGGGAACGCTCCCTGCGTGACCTCATCAGAAACTGAATTACTCTGCGCCAGCCCATTGGCTGGCCCAGGCGACGCTTGTGTCACGAGGGACGGGACCCTCCGTCTATATAATACGTACACACGGCGTCTGTCGTCATTCAAAAACCTTTTCTCGCTTCTCACTGGAGCTGACAACAACTGTGCGGGTGGCTGGAGCTAAACAGTCCACAGATACGAGCGGCCAAACTCGTGCCGACGGGCGCTCTGCTGCTAAACTGCACTTTCGTTGACGTTCACAGGAGTTGAAATACTTCTGTTGAAGAGTAGGAATACTCTGACTCGGGGTAGCGATACCCCGTGTTACGATTCGAGTAGCCACACTCGCCTTGCTCGGAACGAAAATAGTAGCGATACTCCTCGTTCTGAACGACGCGTGTAATACTCCCTGTTCTGCGAGTAGGAATACTCCGAACGGTTACGGGTAGCAATACCCAGTGTGAGCAGGGACGCGGGAAGGGGGGTGCTGAGGGTGCTGCAGCACCCCCTAGCGGCAGGCAGAAGGAGCTCCTCCTGCCTGAATTTAAAAAATAAAAATATTATTCAAACAATAATTTAAAACAATATAATAACTATTGTTGCTTTTGGGAATAAAAATAAATGTGTTTTTTGTAATAAATGTAAAAATGTGTTTGTTCGTTTTAATGTTAGTGATCACATGGTCATATCTTGCTAGGGAATCTCTGAGTTCTTTAGCAAAAATGCTAAATCAGCCAGAACAATTGAAGTGGAGTTGGAAGAAGATGCTGAGCTTAACAACACTCCCATTAATGCTCTACTGTCGGACGTTGTTGAGAAAGAGCAACAGACGGCCAGAAACGTATTAGAACTGATATTCAGATCCATCCGATTCTTCGGCAGCGAAGGGCTTCCGTTAAGAGGCAATAACAATCGACATGGAGTGCTGTCTGTAATAATGGTCAACATCATGTTTGTGGACATTGTGGGACACTGTGAGCTGAGTGGAAATTACTGTAAATTCCAACACATTGTTGGTAAAATATTTAACGTTACGTCTTTGTAGTGTGCGGGTGCGTGCGTGCTTAACTATTATTGCCCGTGCATTGGGGCCCGTCGTTATGCCACTGTGTGCGTGTGAGCGAACGAGCAATCAGCGAGAGGGAGGGAGGGAGGGAGGGAGAGAAATCGTTATACTTTTTCCCCTGGCAATTTTTTTCCCTGTAGCGTATATAGACAGCACCTCAGCACCCCCAGTCAAAATACCTTCCCGCGTGCCTGAGTGTGAGAGACTAAAGTAGAAATAACTTTATCTCTATAACGCACTGCTAGCGGGTAGATAGTAATATCCCTCCCCTGGCCCTACTAGGGGTGTAACGGATCGCTCCCCACGGGTCGGCACGCATGTGTACCGCGGATCAATTGCAAAATGTAACCAAGTAATAATATTACTTAATATTAGTTAATATCCCTTGTAAATCACAATGTGAGTTGCCATGAAAAGATAGACGACAGTTGCGTGCTCTGTTTTACTCTAAAGCGCAATGATAGGTTGATAATGGAAGAAAACAATCCAGAACAACAAGGCTGCGTTCGTAAATTCGCTCTGAAATCTGATCAGCATTCATGGAACGCCTCTTGTCCAATCAAATTACTTTGTCCCTTTATGACGTCGGACCCAGTGTGCTCTCCGGCGCTCTCAGAGCAAATTTACGAACGCAGCCCAAGTGTGCAGCCCAGCGAGTGTTGCTAATGTTGGCGACAGAGAAGAACTCGAAATGCCTGTCTCGTCATTTAAATCCCATGTATGGGAGCACTTTGGCTTCTCTGTCAATTATAACAATGACGGACAGTGTCATTGGAAGTGTGGTCGATAAAAAAAGTTACAGTGTTTAAGCGTTGTGCAACGAGAAAGTCGTACGAGCATGGCCACACATTTGCCACGACATCACCCTGGTGTGTTGACGGGAGGCACGAAAAAGGCAGCTTGACAACTTCTGATAATGTAGCCAATTTGTTCATACCATGTTTAAAGTAAGGTTTCACTTTATTATTTAGTTAAAAGTGGCATAAAACATGTTTATTTGTCTGCTTTAAAGAGCCCAGTGATTCACTGCTGCAACCAGGTGCAACATATTATCACCAGATACTCAGTTACATTTGTTTGTCCTATCTCACAGTTTCATTTCCACTGCATCTTATCAAGTAAAGGTATTCTTCTTTCTCCTCCAGAATTCTCTCTCTTGACCTCTTGCCTTGGTAGATTTAGTTACGGCGATGTCGTCATCGTCCGACTCATTTTCAAGCTGCCAAGCTTAGTCAAAGTTGAAGCCACCTCCCTGGCTCTTCTTGGCAGTGTTTGTCCTTCACCTCCATTTCTTTCTCCTCCAGAATTCTCTCTCTTGCCCTGATAGATTTAGTTAAGGCGATGTCCTCATCGATGTCCTCGTGGTTACACAAAACAGGCATAACTTTTTTTATTATTAATTTAAAAATTAAAATAATTAAATTAATTGTTCAGGTTTCAAACTAGTTGCTATGATTCTCCTAAATCCCCTCATGTTATTATCAATATAATCCACACCTTTGATTAAGAGGTCTGCTCACCACTGTCCTGGGTTGATCCAGGTCTGGGTTTCAGTTTGGACTCTTTTGTAAACTGGTCGTTGTCGATGATCAGACAGACACCTCGCGGCTCACTGGTCATCTTATATGGACAGTCCTAGAAACACACACACACACACACACACACACACACACACACACACACACACACACACACACAGAGCAGGGCCCAGTTGAATAGCTTCCATGAGTTTTTTTATTTTAGACAGTTTTTATATCATACCGCTCCCCACGCCCCACTTCCCTGAAGATCAGCAGGACTCCATTTGGATTTGGGAGAAATCTGACCCTTTTTTTTTCAACAACACAGCAGAGGGTGGTGTCAGCACCGATGTCTGTGGAGGACGCCGTCTGGCTGGGACATCGTCCTTCTCTACAGTTTCAGGTGTAAAAGATATTACTCTATTATGGGAACATTTTAGAGTCTATAGCAAGACTGACTTAAGGTGAGATCTAAATCTATCTATCTTTTTTGGAGGGGGGGTTTAATTAGTTTTAATACAAGTAAAACATTCACAAGTAACACTTGCAAGTAAAACACCCACTAGTCAGAAAAAATATATGGTTGAGAAATCAGTATTGTGTAAGTGTGTCACAGTAGGTTAATTCAGAGGGTTTGATATTGTGTGTTCCATTCTCATGTGGTAAACAGCCTACTTTATGAACACATGCTATAGTATATAGTATACACATAGAGCACATACACTGATGAGCCAACATTATGACCACCTGCCTAATATGCTGTTGATATTATGCCTAATATGCTCATATATATAGATGATTTAGTTTAGAGGTAATATAGTTATGAGCTATGTACAGTGAGATACAGTATCTAATGTGCAGAGTATGAAAGAAGCTAGGTCAGGAGACATGTGCAATGTGATAGTCATATTGACATCTTACCAGCAACATACACTACAGTTTCAATGTCGACATCTGTAAATGTGTCATAAACATTTGTTTTTAAATCAACACTTCCACTAACTGTTTTGGCAGGAGGCGGAGCTGCTGCGTTGTGAGCTGGAGGTTGCACATCGTCACCTGGAAGGGAAGCAGGAAGCTGTAAAGATTCTACAGGGACAGGTACACTCTCACCTGTACCTGTGTTGTGTCTACATACACTCGCAGCTTGAATTGTGTCTATAATCAATAACACATACAATAATTTAAACAACGGTGCTTTCTCAACCCTCACCATGGCTTGTCTCCAACACTGACGTAGACGACATTTCTGTCTCTTCTTATTGCTGCCTCCAAACTTGGGCTTGTCTATGCAGAAATCACAAGTGCCACAAGTATTTAAATGATTGTAGTAGAAGTATTTGGTATGTTTTTTTTATTTTAAATCATTTTAGAATTTCCTTGCATGCATTCATATTGATATGTTCATGGTATCTTTGAATTCATGAAATGCCCAACATGTGTAATAATTACATGAACAGCCTCCTAACAAAGTTTCCAACTGCGCTCTTATGTGTATGTATGTGTTTGACAGAGACACTTGTTGCCCTTTCAGTTGGGTCAGACTGATGAGTTTGGGACCCAAGAGGGGTGCAGGATGGCACCTCAGTATACATACGGTCGCAAGACAACCTCAAGGAAAAGCAGTAAAGCAGTGCCGATTGACTTGGAGTACACTGATGAGGTGGAGGTGGAAGGACTCCAGGGAGTTGGAACCTCGTGCACATTGGTACTTAGTAAGCACGATGCCCCCCTTAGTTGTGGTTCCCTTCTCTGTGTAGAGAGGCACGCCTGGCAGGTCCTGTATGCACTTCACGTGCCTCTTCTGGACTCTCCAGATGTGTTCCATTCGCACCCGGTCAAGCAGAGGAACACCAAGAAGGTCCCTCCCTTTGTCTCCCATCAGCTCCTGCAGCAGGTGGTCCAACATACGGATGGTGGCCTCCTCCCCACGGGTCCTCCGCCTGCAGTACAGTCCCAGGTCAGCCTTGGTGATTTGCCTGTCTACTATAGCGTCTGTGATAGTTGGCAGACCCTCCTGCCGCAGCTGCTCCCTCTTGGCCCGACGCAACAGAGCCACATCCGTGGGGTCCCACTCGAAGATGCATACAGACAGACGGGACATGAAGATGGGGTAAAGGGGGTGGGCATCGGTTGTGCAACCGTTTGCCAAGCGCCGCATAAAATGGAAAATGTCCAGCTGGGCGACGAGGTCTGGCCATCCGCTGAACCTGGCCTTCAATTTGGACTCTCCTGTGTCGACACAGCAGCCACAATCCACATAGAGAAGGTGTGGAGGAGCCACACCGGCCTGGCTGTAGCGCTGGATGAGGCCTGCCACCATCAGGTCCAGCCCAGGTCCCTCCTGGGCAGTCAGGACACTGATCAGGACCTCTCCCACCTCATTGCTCACTAAGGACATCCACAACGCGGTCCCCTTCGCTGTTCCAGCCAGCTTCCTGGTGATCTGAAATGACACATAATAAACACCATCATGAGAATACACATCAGTAGTGAAGAAGGCTTTGAAATGTTCTGCTTTGGTATTAACAATTAACATAACATAAATGTTAACATTTGTAATATTTACCTTCTTTGTGGAGTCCATTTTTAAAATGGTCCCGTAGGTGGAGGTGATCTTCGCCTTTATGTGGTCTATTCTGTCCATCATGTCTCTGCCATACACAGTGAGCAGCCACCTGTGGGAGGGGATGGCCACAGGCTCTGGGGGCTGTGGAAACACCACAGGGAAGAGGCTGGGGCGGTTCGACAAAGTTCTGCACAGACTTCCAGGTAGCGGGAAAGGCTAATACCTCAACAGGCTTGTTAAGCCTCATTATGTAATAACTGCACATTATGTAATAAAATCCCAAAATGTAATAAAAAGTCACTTTTAATATGTAATAACACCGCATTATGTAATAACCTGCACATTATGTAATAAATCGCCTGAACGCAAAATGTAATAACCTTAGCCTCATTATGTAATGTATTACATATTGTGCAGGTTATTACAAAATGCGGCGGTTGCACTTTTTTGTAACACAATTGAAAAAATGGAAATGTAATAAATATATTTGACCATGAAAAGACCATGAAAAGCATTGAAAAGCAAATTTCCAGAATTGCATGTTGTGTTGAAACACTAAATAGTATTTCTATCGACCACTTATATCCTGATTTGGTTGCTTTCTACTCAAGTTCTGAAGCCCCCAATGGCAATTTGCTTGTTTAGGAGACATTCTGAAGACCCGATAACTCATTCCTACAGGGAACATATTATCACCAGATACTCAGTTACATTTGTTTGTCCTATCTCAGTAACCACTGGCGGACTCAGGGGGGGGGCCCCTCCTGGTGCCCCTCCTGGTGCCCCCACATTTGAAAAACGTCTATCTTAAGTGCCCTTTTGAGTGGCAAAAATGCCCTTTTGAGTGGCAAATTTAGAGGATGTGCCCTATTAGCTGCCCTTCCAATGGTCTAAACTTGACCATGTGCACTGATGGGGTCCCATGTTGTGCAGTAGGTGCCCTTTTTTTCTTTTCGCCCCTGCCCTTCGAACAGCCTGAGTCCGCCACTGGGTGGGAAGGTAGTACCTTCTGGAATGAAACACAGACAATTCTGTAGCAACACTGACAATGTGGCTAAAATGGCTAAACTGAAGACCTTCTAGAGATATTCTCAATGTGAAAACGAGGGCCGGTTAAGTTATTCACTGATCAGACTGAACCACAACGTGGATGGATACTTGTCTGAGGCAATCGATTCTATCTTTGTAGCTTCAGCCTACTCTTAGGGTACTTACATAGCGTCATGAATAATGATTGTGTGGTGTATGTTCATTTACTTGGCATCCTTGCAGCATGTATATAAATCATATATCACAGTCATCTGGCCACCTTATAAAGACTTTTGTCCTTTACAAAACAATGCGACAATTTCCGACAAACTACAGACATACAACATTATACATTTGGTCACGGCTTTCATTAAAAACCCATGATATACCTGACAGAGAAAACATTAAGAGAATGAGATTTTTTTTTCTGCTCTATAGTCACTCCAGAACACATACAACGAAGAAAAAAACTAACAAACATGCAATTGTCATAATATTTGTCATATTAAAATGCGAAAAAGGTGTGATCCTTAGGTCCTGACAATAAATCGATCATACATTTTTTTGAGTCCATGTTAGGCAACACACACACACAGTCGCAGGAGAGGTCAGACGGGGTCGTGGGCCCTGGTCTTGCTGAGCAGCGTGAGCCCCACGGGTCAGGGGGACTAGAGGTTAGCTAATAGCCAGCAGAGCATAGGGGGGGGGGGGGGGGGGGTTGGTTCTGTGACTGTGTCTTTTCTGTGTCACTGGGAGCCTCCTCTCGAAAGGACGGTAAACGTGAAATGTGAGTCATGTGTATGTGTGTGTGTGTGTGTTCTACCTTGATAGTCTCCAGTTCCATACGCAGGCGGTTGTTGTTGGACAGCAGTTCTCTGTTTCGTGCCTTAGTTTGCTTCAGTTCCATCTCCAGCTCCGCCTCATAGTCTCGACTCATCTGCTGAAACTCCTGCAGCTCCTCCTGAGACTCCTCAGCCCTGAAGACACAGACACAGACACAGACACACACACACACACACACACACACACACACACACACACACACACACACACACACACACAAAACTGTCAAAGATGTCCTACAGTTCAACATAGCTAAGATGAAGTTGATTCTTTGATCTGTGTGTTTCTGGCAGAATTTGAACCCTGGTCTCCCACGTGAAAGACTCAAGCATCTCTCCCATTAAGCCAAGAGGACGTCCTCAAAGTCACAGTTTATAGGTCTCAGACAGGGCTACCTCATCACAAGAAGGTGCTTTCAAACCATGTGCTTGGCAAAAATCCAGACTCTGTCTCACTGATGGAATTCCTTACCTCTGCTGGTGTTTTTCTGCCTGCTCTTTCCAGAAACACAGTTCTTCTTGAAGGGACGCGAACCTTGTTTTATTTGGTTCTCCCATGTCTTTACAGCTGAAGGTATGGTTTTACAGCACCTAAAACAAATCTGAAGAAGAACGCCACATTGTGAGAGCTGAGCTCAACTTCCATGGCACTGCATGATTGCATACACATTGCTTGCTATTTTGTCTCAGGGAATGTCAGCTGTTGCAGCCATTATGTCTGTGCTGGATGTCATTTTTACTGTTGACCACTGAGTGGCGAGGACATAGGAGTGCAGTGGCGCCGGCAGCCGGAATCCTGTACGCACTGTGCATACACATTTTTTTAAAGGTTGTTTTTTTTTCTGTAATAAACGCGCTTAACGCAACTCTTTCACGTTGCGTTCAGCCAATCACTCAACCCGTTAGTTTGAAACATTACATAAAAATCTAATCCTGCCGGCGCCACCACACACAATGGTAACTAGCTAACTTCGGCCTCAAGTAGCTAACACAGGCGCTTACCTTGTGTCACACGTCTTGCTCCTTCTGATACCGAAGTTAAACTGGCCTGATAAACTGGCGCGGGGGTTCTATAGCGGACATTTGATTGTGACGTCAAATGTCCTCTCGACTGTTATGTTAATGTTAATGTTAATTGTATTTATAATGCGCCCCCCATCCAACTTTTACATCGGCCCGGGGCGCAGCCCGGGTAAAGGAACAGATAAAGACAAGGACAAGGACAAGGAACACAGAAAGCAAACAGACACAGACTACTTAAACGAACATCTCAAGGGATACAATTTACAACAAATAGGGAGTAGACTTAGGGAACATCATTGACGAAGAGGTGGGTTTTTAACTTGGCTCTAAAGGAGTCCAGAGTGGGGGCAGACTTGATGGCGGAAGGGAGCGCGTTCCACAGGGTCGGTGCTATCACCGCAAAGGCACGGTCACCCTTCCTCTTGAGGTTGGTGCGGGGGACCCTCAGGCTGAGTTGGGCGTCGGACCTGAGCCTGGGCCTTGAGGTGGAAGACAGGTCCAGGAGGTCCTTGATGTAGGGTGGGGCGAGACTGTTGAGAGCTTTGTAGACAAAGGTGCAGATCTTGAACTTCACTCTCTTCTTTACTGGGAGCCAGTGAAGGGAGATGAGGACAGGGGAGATGTGGTCCCTCATTTTAGTGCCTGACACCAGCCTGGCAGCGGCATTTTGGACTAGCTGCAGGCGGTAGATGGTCTTATCAGGAAGTCCAGCATAGAGTGAGTTGCAGTAGTCGAGCCTAGATGAAATTAGCATGAGGACGACCCTCCTCAGGTCACTGGGGGTGAGGAAGGACTTGATCTTGGCTATGATACGTAGTTGGTAGAAACATGACTTCACGACGGAGCTCACTTGTCGGTTAAGGTTGAGCTCGGAGTCAAAGATGACACCGAGGTTCTTGACATGTGGTCTGACAAGGGTGGACAGGCTTCCCATGTTGGTGCTGAGCTGAGTGATGGCGGTGGTGTTGCCGATGAGGAGGATTTCCCCCTTGCTCTCATTCAGCTGTAGGAAGTTCTGGGCCATCCACTCCTTCACATCGTGGAGGCAGTCCATCAGGCGCATCAGATCGGCGGGGTCGTCAGTGTTGATTGATAAGTAAAGCTGGGTGTCGTCCGCATAGCAGTGGAATGAGATCTGGTAGCGTTGAGGGATTAGACAGAGGGGGAGCATGTAGAGGGAGAACAAGATGGGACCGAGGATGGAGCCCTGAGGGACCCCACAGGTGAGGTTGGCTTGTCTGGAGGAGCTGTCTGCTATGTGGACGGCGTAGGTTCTATTGCTGAGGTAAGACTTGAACCAGGACAAGGCGGTGTCGGTGATGCCAACCTCCTGCTGGAGTCGATTAAAGAGGATGGCATGGTCTATGGTGTCAAAAGCTGCGCTGAGGTCCAGGAGGACCAGGGCAGCACATTTCCTGGAGTCTGCGATGAGGAGGAGGTCGTTCCAAACCTTTAAAAGTGCCGACTCAGTGCTGTGGCCAGGTCTGAAGCCAGACTGAAACTTCTCCAGGATGTTGTTCTGTTGGAGGTAGGGCCATAGCTGGCTGAGGACAGCCTTTTCCAGGAGCTTGGCCACGACTGGGAGCTTGGAGATGGGTCTGTAGTTACTGAGGTTGGAAGGGTCCAGGTTGGGTTTCTTAAGGAGAGGCTGTACCACTGCTTGTTTGAGGGTGGGCGGAACAATGCCAGTGGCCAGCGAGCTGTTGATTATTGAGAGGATGTGTGGCCCTACTGTGTCGAACACCTCTTTGAGGAGGGGGGTAGGGATGGGGTCCAGAGGCGATGAGGCCGGCTTCAGTACAGCGGCCATCTTGGATAGGGCTGGTAGAGTGAAGGGACAGAAGCTGGAGAACGTGGATGAACATCCCAGTGTGGTGGCTAAGTCCTTGGTGGAGTGCGGGATGTTTTTTCTGATATTGGTGACTTTATCAGAAAAAAAGGATAAAAATTCCTCGCACTTAGCCGGGGATGGATCCTGGATGACGGTAGGGGGGGGGGTGAACAACGGTGTTGATCGTCCTGAATAACACTCTGGGGTTGTGTGAGTTAATGGAGATGAGAGTGGCAAAGTACTTAGCCCTTTCAGTCTTTACAACCTTCTGATAGGTCCTCTGCTTTTCCCTCAAAATATCGAGTGAGATGGTCAGCCCGTCCTTTTTCCACCTGCGTTCCGCCTGTCTCCACGCTCTTCTCTGAGATCTGATGGTGTCGTTGAGCCAAGCCGTGACCCTGGGTTTGGGCTTTTTCAGGGTAAGCGGGGCTATCGAGTCGAGGATGGAGTGACAGGAGGTGTTGAACATGGAAGTGAGTTCCTCTGGGTCAGATGGTGCCTCCCCTGCCCTGGTGTTTTGGGCGGCCATGAAGGCAGAGGAAAACCTTGGGGCTGTCTGGGCGTTAATGCATCGAGAGAGGTGAGCAGAGGATTGGGTAGCGGGAGGGATGGACAGAGATGAGGTGAACAGAACTGCCTTATGGTCACAGTCAGCATGAGCCAGCATGGTCTCCACGTCACTGATGGGGATGTTGATTGAGAGGACCAGATCTAATGTGTGTCCTCCACTGTGGGTGGGGACAGAAACATGCTGAGTCAAACCAAATGACTCGATCAGGTCCAGGAATTCAGACTCGAAAGCCCGGGTGGGATTATCCACATGGATATTGAAATCCCCCATGATAAGCACCTTGTTATGGCTGGGAATGATTTCAGTAAGGAGATCAGAGAATTGGGATGTAAAATTCTTGGTTTCCTTAAAGGTCTTGCTGTCCGTCGGGCGGTAGATGATCATGATGAGGAGGGTTATGCCTACTTTCAGCAACTGAACCTCAAAGCTGGAATAAGTATGACAGTTCAGCAGAGAACAGGTGTATTTGTCCTTATATAGGCAGGCCACGCCCCCTCCCGTCTTACCGCATCTCGGGATGCTGTGGTACTTCCAGCCAGCTGGGCAGAGTTCGTTGAGAGAGGAATAATCCCCAGGAGTTTGCCACGTTTCTGTGATGAAAAAGAAAGAGAGATCTTGTTTGGATATAAAGTCATTCAGCACGGATGTTTTCTCCTTCACCGATCTGGCGTTCAGGAGTCCCATCTTCACCACTTCACGAGTCACGGGCGAGGTAGGTGTCTCTACAGGCATGTGTTGATCTCGAGGCCGGGTGGGAGAGAGGGGTGACGGCTCGGTATTGATGCGGGCTCGCTGTTTGCGTTTCACCGCTGATCCGGCCCGATGCCCTCGGCGTCTGCCTGCTCCTCTCTGGTGAATCCGTTTGTTAATACTCCATGGTCCGTAGGGAATAGTGAAGGGAGCTGTCATGTTCGATGGGATTTCTCCTAATGAGGCACGGATGTCAAAGAGCTCTCTTCGGTCATATCTGTATATGATCGGGTTCGTTTGAAGAACACTCTGACATAGTAAAACGTTGTAAAACGAACAGTAAAAAACAATGACAGGTAGAAAGTGGCCGGCTGCTCTCGGGCGTAGCGCCGCCATCTGTTATGTTGTTATGTTGTTATGCTGTTATGCTGTTATGTTGTTATGTTGTTATGTTGTTGTGTTATGTTGTTATGTTGATGATCTCCCAGCTGTAATTGTAGAGCAACCTCAAATCAATCTCAGTCAACAGCAACAGGAGTCAATCTGTCGTGCCATTGATCACATATCTGATTTGAAGATAAAGTATCTGACATGCTGTGCAGAAATTTCAAATCTTATTGCAACCTGAAACTTTATACCAGTTTTTCAAATGTTAATGCGATATGACATGTTTGAAATGTTATGACAAAGTAGTGTTTTTGACTTCATATGTGCACTTCTCTTAAGCTTATCAATGACACATTTTAATATAATAAAAGCATTTTTACTGTTGTACTACTGGGGTAATCCTGTAAGCATGTTGCATGTTGGCAAAAGACAACTTGAAATAAGTAAATGCTATATTTCAGCAGTGGACGTATGAGCTGTACAGTCATTTGGTATGTCTATTGTAATCGTTAAAACCTCTCAGTGAGCAAGTCTGAAATCATAGTTGGTATAATTGTAATATAACAGTTTATTAACAGTTGACATTCAATTCAATCCAGTGAACCACTCTACTGGTTTAGCATTTGCACAACATGCAGTCAACGGACCTCAATGCAAGTTAAACAGGCCATCCTTAGGCTGCAAAAACAAACAAAAAATCCATCAGAGAGATAGCGGGAACATTAGTAGTGGCCAAATTAACTGTTTGGTACATTCTGGTGGAAAAAAGAATGCACTGGTGAGCTTGGCACCACAAAAAGATCTGGATGTCCATGGAAGACAAGAGTGGCGGATGATCACAGGATCATTTACATGGTAAAGAAAAACCCCTTCACAACATCCAGCCAAGTGAAGAACAAAAAAAGAGAACTCACACACTCAAAAACTCACTCACACAAAACCAAAACCTGGGGCCTGCAGAATTCCCTCTGCCATATATTTAATAAAGTTGTCATAGCCATTGTGTATGGGTAGGCGGAGGATTATGAGGCAGGTATTTGCCTCGGGAAACACTCTGTTGTCTTCATGGATGAATTGGATTTGTGGACAAGATGGAAATCCCAGTGGAGGCACTGATGAAGCTCCAGAGGTGAACTCCAGCACCTTCTCGAGGGTGATTGGACTGCATTCTCCTTCTGTAACACAAGAAATTATTATATTACAACACAATATAAACAAGTTTAAGGAAGCTTTTTTTACCCATTGTACACATATCACTTGACATTATCAGCATTTCAGTTTCTACCCCCCAAGACAACAAACATTATTACTTATGATTAGGGATGTCCCGATCCGATACTGATATCGCCGCGATATTGGTCCTGAATGCTGGATCGCGGATCGCACCAGAAAAAAAAGGCTCCGATCCGCGCTCTCGATCTGGTGTGTCACTCAAGTGACGACAACAGTAGTAGCCAGTGGTCACGTGCATGACCAGGGCTCGATAGTGCGACTGTTTTGGTCGCATTTGCGAGTGAATATATTTCTGTGCGACTTGGAAATACATTCAATCGCACCAGTGCAACTAAGAGACTGCTGAACTGTCATGCGCAGTCAAACTTATGTGTATAAGCGATGAGGGAATGAAAACAGTGAACAGAAACGCGTGTCGCAGAAATGCTTCACGCGAGTCCTATATGCGCTTAAAATGCGCATAATGGGTATATAGGATACAGCTCTCATAGTTCGTAGCGCTGTGTGCTTTCGGTTTCATTACAAAGAGGTTAACCCTATATGTGCCTGACGTCTAACAACATTCAAATGACTCTAACTTCATATTTTTTCTGATTTCAATGTATGACACATCATTTGAAAGCTTATGATCCGTAGTTCCAATCCACAACACGTCGCATTTGTTGCTTTAATAAAGGCTGGCAGTCTTTAATTTAACTGTTGTTGGTGTGGCCTATATACTGGGGAGGTATTTGTTATTATTCAGGGGTCAAAAAATGTATACAAATATCGGATCGGTATCGGTATCGCAGATACCCGAAGCCCAGGTATCGGTATCGGTAGTGAAAAAGTGGGATCGGGACATCCCTACTTATGATTAAGTACCTAACATTATAACTAAAGCAATAAATAGTATACCTTCTATGTCAATTAACCAGTCACGCCAAAAGCAGATCGTTTTGTTTTCTCTGGCTCTTCTGTTACTCCCCTGGTCAGAGAAGTCCACTTCAAATAGCGTGTTTAGGTCCTTCGCCTGAAGTGGCCTCTCCTCATTCACAAACATGTCATGGAGCACTGACGGATTGTTTGTCAGCTCCTCCAGTAAGCCGAGGGTTCTTAACCCCTCCACAAACCTGTAAAACATGTTACAATGTGTGACCTTTCCTGGGCTAATGATAGTTTCATTTATCTGACCAAAGACAGGGGGGGGGTGCTTACTGGTCCAGGGCAGTCTGCTTCCTTCCTTTCACAAAGAAGTCTGCAGCAGACTGGACAAGGGAGTCCTTCTCCTCCAGGCTGGACACATGTCCCAAGGTACCTATAATTAGGGATGGGAATTGAGAACCGGAATCGTTACAGAGAATTGGAATTGTTAACTCGAGAATCAACATTGTATGCCTCAGAGCTTATCAATGCCGGCATGTTTTTCTGACAGTTGCTCATTGTAAAACATTGAAGTCATGTCTACGCTGCTAAAAAGGAAAAGATAAGGAACATTGTAATTTATTTTAACATGTTCAAATGTTATTAGGCAGACATTTTTTCCTACTCAAAACACTTGTGTTCAGACAAGACAATAAAACTGTTGAAAACCTGTATAGGCCTCTTTTTCCACACAGAAAATGTATCAGGAAAGAATCAGACCAATAAAGCATAAACGCTAATGGCATTGGTATCAATCTTAGTCAATTACCATCCCTACCTATAATGCTGAGACTGTCTGCTGCCTCTGCAATAGCGCTGTTTGCCTCTTGGACCGTTGTTGCTTCCTGTATCTAAAAATAGTTACGTTAGTTTTCTACTGTAGCAACTATTTGCACATAAAGACAAGGCTGATTCATCAGAAGGAGCAGAGCGCTTAGAAGCCAAAATTGGACGGAAGGAGTGGATAAAAATGAATAGAAAGCAACTTTGTGCTTTGGCTGTGTCACAATAGATAGACTGTAAATTCAATGTATAACACCTTTAAGCTCCTGCTTACTTTGATTAACTGTTCCCTGAAGGTATGGTCACCAACTTCATCTGCCATGGCGGGGGGTGTTGGTATCCCACAGATCTGCTGGAACAGCCTCTCTGAGAAGAAATGTGGGCCAACTCCTCCATGGACGACACACACAGCTATCATTTTCCCAACCCATGTGTATAGTTTGGTCTGCAAAGCTAAAATGAAAGACAAAGTGGTAAACTGTTGCTGTAATCACCTTTTCAAAACACATACAAGGTGTTTCAGTCAATTTAAAAAACAAGAAGCAATGAAGAATCAAGGTAAAAACCTAACCAAGAGTAAACTGTTCTGCCAGTTAAATGAAGACAGTCATAAGAATGTGGGCTTACTTACCTTGAGTATCAAGAGACAACTGCCGGTCTTTCTCATGGCCCTCAAAGATGTTTGACTGATGAATGGCCCTCATCAACAGCCTTAGGTACTCTCTTGTCGGGCCGCCTTCATCAACTGCCCCTTCGCCCTCGTCATCCACATCCACAAACACAACGTCCAATTTTGCATGAGGGTCGAAGGACCTACGTTTGAACGCACGCAGGCTACACAGTAAAACATCATCCCTGCATACATTTATTTGGTTGCTTCGACAGAAGCTTCCATCAACTGTGCTGACCAGTTTTGTCAGTATGGTCTGTAGATCAATCCTGCAACCAAAGAAATTAATGTGTTTCATTCATATGCCAAATGTACCATGTTTTATATGTTTTAATGTATGGCTCACCTGAATAAATACAACCGGACATAAAGCATCACACTGACTGCATATACTAACTTTGGGTTAGTATGAGTCCTTTATGTGGTAGATAAAGAACAATCTACACAGTCATACAGAAATAATATAACAGGCAAGTTTAATGAGGAAACATACTCATCCACAGGTCCTCCAAGGTGATGTAGTGATTGACTGTGTGAAACTAGCTCCTCTTGTTCATCAAGAATCATGATGGGCTGATGGGCAGACAAAGGAGTGAGTGGTGGTTCATCATCAGAAATCTGGATTTCTGGTGGGTCTGAGAACAGTGTGAGCAGTGGCTGGGTAGACGGCACAGACAGTGGTGGCTGGATGGACAGTGGTGGCTGGGTAGACGGCACAGACAGTGGTGGCTGGATGGACAGTGGTGGCTGGGTAAAATCCACAGACAGTGGTGGCTGGATGGATGGTGCAGACAGTGGTGGCTGAGTGGAGGCCACAGACAGCGGTGGCTGACCAGGAGATGCATGATGTAGGGCATAAGCTCCATCATTTTGCTGACCTGAGAGAATTTCCTTATTTGAAGATAAACATGCACAATAGATGAGCTTGCATGAACCAAACACGAATTTCTGTTTTCATTTGAGAGGAAATAAAACATGCCACACACATGTACATTTACCTGTACATCCTGATTTGAAAACCAAAGTACAAACAGAGTTGAGGATGCTTTTATGCCATGATCTATTGTTGACCCGGAGGAACTTCTGTCAATTGATCTTGATGATATGGCTTCTTGCACCACAAAGAATTCACTGGCCATTTCATCTTGTCCAACAAAGTCAAACAAAACCTAAAAGCATGAGACATAACTTATTTTATCAGTCAAGTTTTACAACCCACTGAACCACTGAAAGACCCTTGATATTTTGTCAAGCTGAACACCTCACCTGAATTGGCTCGGACGAGTTGAATTTCCTGATGTTGACATTTCCGTTTGGATATTTACATGTTAACAACACCCCATCTGAGGGTTCTTCATATGCAGCCATTCGCTGACGTCTGGCCTCAATAGCCTGAAATGTGAATTAGCTCATTTTGAACAAAAGAATACTTTTGTACATCTGCACATCTGTTTGAAAAGGCAGGTGCATAGGAAAGGGATATAGCTCCAAGTAGCAAAGAGAAGGGATCCCGCACACTGTCAAACTTGCATACGATTTATTGTAACGTTTCGGTGCTAGACCTTCAAGTTTGACAGTGTGCGGGATCCCTTCTGCTTATAGTTCAACAAACTAATGTATTACAAACACAAACCTTTTGATGTCTCTCCTCACAGGCCTGATAGAACAGTTTCTTCATCTCCTGTTAAAATAATGTTTTTATTATCTAGGCTTTTTGTCAGACATGCACAATAAAAACTTGGGAATACTGTATACCTTTTCCTGGTCCTCCAACAGTTTCTTCCTCTCCTGTTAAAATAAACTAATTATCTATACTTTTTCTAAGACATGCATACACAATAAAAACTTGGGGAATACTGTATTACCATTTCCTGATCCTCCAACAAGACGTTATTATATGCTTCGTCTTGCTCGGCACGTAGTGCTCGCCATTCTTGAAGATCCTAAAATAAATAGCGACGGTTCAGTAATCTTTATCCAATTCTCCAAGATGGTAAACAGGAACAGGGGCACATGCAAAACAACACCAAACAATGAACTGACAAAGAAGACAGGGCAGGGGCAGAATATAAAGGGGTGGACAGACTTATGAACTAATAAGGTACAGTTGGTGTTATGATGTGTTTTCAGAAACTGTGGACTGACCAGAACCCTACTGTCATTTGAGATGTGGCGCCAAGCCAGAATTAGACCACTGGCTAGAGAGGCCAGGGGCTGCCCACCATAGCAACTTGGGAAGACTAGGTTTCTTGAGTTCTCTATGTTAAGGAGCAAGTCAACATGTTTGTCAGGAGAATAATGATTTGCAATGTACAGCTGATACCTGTGTCAGCAGGAAGCCACAATATAAGGAGCTATGTACTGGAGTGGAACACTCACAATTGTCAAATGAGTAACTGCGGGTCGCTGATCAGCTGGATATTCATCTTCATTCTGGGGGAAACATTATCATCTATAACAGTTGGTCAATCACAAGAGAGGACAGGTGCAAACAATCACACAGACACAAAGACAAATCACAGGAGGGTCACACCATGAAGGGTTAGCAGAACACAGGCAACATGAGGCATAAACAGAAGACACAGATGTACATAATCATACAAAGGGGCAGGAAGTGAACACACAAGGGACCGGGGCAGAGTCACTGGGGCACAGAATCCTTGGAGAACCGGGGAGTGCGACACTAATAAAGTCTTTCAAAATAATCTCTCTTGCCCTGCCAATAAGGATTTGTAATACCGATACTCTAATCTCAGTAGTAAAGTATTGTCTGCTCTTTCCCAACAGCCTAAACTTAATTTTCCACTTATCACTACTAAGTGCACAATGGACATAACTAAAATGCTTAGATATGCAACCATTTAATATGTTTTACCTGAACCTGGGACATTGCAGAGGCTGGTGATGTCACCTGAGGGTAGACAGGGAGCATTTTTTATTTCACTTATAGACATTACAGAGAACACTTACTTATATGACTATACGTACGTATTATATAAATCCCTGTGATCCCCGTGTATATAATTCCATACCTGCAATACAGTGGCTCGTGGCACGATGTAAAGTCTGCTTTTGCCAACTACTGCTTTTAGCTCTCTCACAGAACTAGCTTGTAATTTCTGGATCTTGCGTCCTTTGCCTGTCCGTGCCAATTGAAAGCCTACCAAATTTAAACTTCTGTCAGGGTAGCTTTGATAAACAAAGTTGTTTAATTTTGACAACGTCCAATTCAAGCAAATCTTGGACTTTGTGTGTCCGGCCTCCGTGGACTCATGCACAGGTTTTCCTAAAAATGGAAATGTTAACATCAGTATCATAATATAGAAGGTTTAAAAGTAATTGACTCTCAATTCTTATGTGCTTCCAATTCAATCTCATATTTACCTAATCCATGTTTGGCTAGTTCAGCCAGTTCACGTGTGGCAGGCAGAACCTCAGTATCTGGCCCTGGTAGGAGGAAAAGGTTCACCTGCCAAATAGGGCTTTCCCTGCGGCCACCAGATCCTCCTGCAAACACGAATACATAAACTATGTGTTAAGAGCCAGACTTCCACCATGAACTAACAATGTTCTCTTATTGTGTTCTCCTACTTGCGCTTATGAACAACAATTTAACTACAACACTCCAGCTCATCCACTTTGTCCTCGACATTGCACAAGAGAGAAGAAATTCCCAGCATGCGCAGACTAACTGAATATTCTGATCATATTTTTTGTGTTCTCTCCCAGGTGATTGTCCTTCCTCCTAATAATTGCCATGGTGATGGCCTGATTGAGCACAGGTGTGCTCAATCTTCAATCAAGGGTGGAGTGAGGATAAAAGCCTGGGAGAGCAGTGACGGTGCCAGTGGGCCAGACCAGGCGCGGATCTATGGGTGGGCCTGGGTGGGCCTAGTCAGATTCATAAAAATACATATTTTTTTATAATAAAATATTTTTAAAGTTTAATTTTCACTAACTAACTGTAATGTGAATAGTTTTGTCTTGGAAATGATTACAAGTATGTATTAATACTAATAATATTCAACTTCCTCTCTTACGTTTACATGGCTTCCTCTTTTACGTTTACTCTGATTGTTCAGTTGACCGTGACCAGTGTCAAGTGTCAGTGTCAAGTGTCTGTCAAGTGTTCAGTGTGTGCGCGCTACGATGGCTAAACAGCTAACATTGTCCCGCTTTCTTAAAAAGCCACGCCTGGAAGTCAGTGAAAATAATGAAAGTTTGGACCAGGCCTTGTCCAAAGACAGAGAGGAGGATTGTGATGAGATGTGTGCTGGCCCTGGGGATGAAGAAGGAGAAACGGCCACAGCTTCAACATCTAATGCTAACTTGAGCATACACGCTAAAGCTCCACCGAAGCGACCAACATTGCCACCGGCTTGTGAAGAGCTAACTGGTAGGACTACACCGTCGGATCTGTCAGCCATGGAGGAACCAGCCACTCAACCAAAGCTGGTAACATTCCCTACCACTGTAATAGATGGGAAATCGCGCTCCTTCAGTAGAAATTGGTACGAGAAGTTCAAGTGGATGGAATATAGTAAAGAAAGAGACGCTATTTTTTGTAAAGTGTGTCGACATTTCCCAGAGGCGCACACGGAGTTCACTTTTATAAGAGATGGATACAACAATTGGAAACGTCTCCGGCAGGCCTGTGACAAACACGAGTCTAGCAAGCCGCATGCTGTTGCCCTCACCAAGTTGGATGGGTACAGGCAAAGCCATGGACCCCAAAGCCGTGGGACAGTGTTAAATCAAATGCACGGTGATGCCGTTTCATTCATAGAGCGAAACCGGCAACACGTTAAATATATAGGCCTATATTTAAAAATATATACATAGTTAGCCGTATCCAATTGCAACATGACTTTGACGTCACACGTCACTTGTCAGTCACTTGGCAGCGAGACACAAGGAGAATGAGCAAGCGAAAATACCTCAGCGGTGCGCAAAAACGGGAACTTTCCTATAAAAAGGAACAAAGTTCAGCGAAACATAGAAAAATGTCATCTTTTCGATTATCCAATGCAGCTTCTGAGACTAACGCGGGTAGGGATGCGATTAGCACTGGGTCAGGGACAAACGTCGTCGATGCACCTGTTCCTAGCAGCACCACTGTGGAGGCCATTGTTACTGCAGCTGGCATGGCGCAGGCTGACCCGGCCGACGACAACGAGGACCCGCCACCTGACCAGTCTACTAGCTGCACTCCCACTGATCAACCAGGCGAGGAGTCTGAGGATGCTATTATTAATCTAGAGAAGGCAACAACAACCACAGGTGAACACTATCCATCAGACAGAGCCAATTTCCCAGTGGATTTAACGGATCCTATGCTAAAGAGGACCGTACTTGAGTTGGGATCGTGTAAACCCGAGGGACCCTTTCCGAGGGATAAAAACGGCAGATGTTTCTCACAAGATTATTATTGCAAACGGTCTAAACTGGGTTGTAAGATCCCTCGTAAATGGCTATGCTATTCTCCAAAGATGGACCGTGTCTATTGTGAACCGTGTTGGCTTTTTGCGGATAGGAGGTGCCCATCCCACCAGCTCTCCTGGACTGTCGGAATTAATGACTGGCAAGGCCTCTCAGGCAAAATAAAGAAACACGAATCGTCCCGCAGTCATCTAGCAGCATGTGTGGCATACGATACCTGGAAAAACGACCTTACAGTGGATGCACAACTTGATAGCGAGTACAAACGTCAGGTTAGCTTTTGGACCCAAGTCTTAACCAGGATCACAGACGTCACACTGACATTGGCTTCTTGTAACCTTGCTTTTCGAGGGCATCGTGAGAAACTGGGTGAGATAAACAGTGGGAATTTGTTGTCAGTAATAGAGTTGTTAGCTCGATATGATCCCATTTTGCAAGAGTTACTTGATAGAAGGAGCAACGTTAATTATTTAAGCCCTACAATTCAAAACAAATTGATTGCGTTGCTATCACAGAAAGTACGGGACCAGATTGTTAATGAAATAAAGGAAGCCGAATTTTATTCTATAATAATGGACACTACTCAGGATTTAGGTAAGGTCGATCAACTCAGTCAAGTTTTCAGATATATCACAATTCGTAAAGACGACAACGACAACGCTACCGGAGTTGACATTAATGAGAGTTTTTTAGGATTTGAGAATGTCTCAGATCATTCGGCAGGAGGACTAGAAGCAAAAATCCTTGAAATGATAGAGAGGGATGGGCTGTCAATTAAAAAATGCAGAGGGCAAGGATATGACGGAGCCAGCGTGATGAGTGGCATTTATTCTGGTGTGCAGAAACGGATCCTCGACAAAGAACCCACTGCTGTATATATACATTGTGCTGCACATAATCTGAATTTAGTGTTGAACGATGCTTGCCAACCGATTGCAGAAATCAATAACTACTATGACATTGTCCAGAGACTTTTTTTTTTTAGTCAGAGCATCAAAAGATGGGAAATGTTGGAAAACCATTTTAATTCGAAGCCAACACTAAAACGACTTTGTCCAACGCGCTGGAGCTCTAGGCACGATGCTATTCACGCGCTTCGATTTCGCTATGCTGACATCTTACAGGCACTGGCCAAAATCAGTCTTCAATCGACTAAACCAGATGAACGTGCAGAAGCCACTGGACTTATTAAGTCAATTGAAACCTTCGAGTTCGCAATGATTACTGTGATGCAGGAAAAGATTCTGGAGTCTATCAATATAGTGTCTAAGTTACTTCAGAAGAAAGACATGGACCTTTTCCATGCAGCAGGCCTACTGAGCACGGCGTGCAACACGTTATCGCAGCTAAGGGGTGAGTTCGAACACATAAAAAGCGCAGCACAGGAACTTGCAGCTTCTTGGGGCACAAACTGTCATTTCAACCAGAAGCGCACAAGACGTACAAAGCGTCACTTTGATGAACTCAGTGAGGATCAGCGTCTCACAAGTCCAGAGGAAAGCTTTAAAACAGGAGTCTTTTTTGTGTGCATTGACACCATTGTTTCCCAACTCAGACACCGATTCAGAGGAATGGATACAGTTGCAAAGAGATTCCGTTGTTTACATCCCAGTGAACTCATACAGGCAAAGGATGATGCGTTGCACGCATCCGCTGAGACACTAGCCTTGATCTACAATAATGACCTTTCTTCTGATTTTCCATCACAGCTTCTTTCCTTTCGAAATGCTCTGAGGTCAGAAATAAAACGTATTGAAAAGGGTTCAATCAAAGATCTGACAGAGCTCCTGCTCCTGAGACATGCATCTATCCTGCCCAGTGTCATAGACGTGGCTACTGCTCTCAAGCTTTTTTTAACCATACCTGTCACAGTGGCAAGTGCAGAGAGATCGTTTTCGAAACTGAAAATTATCAAAAGCTATCTGAGAAGCACCATGTCCCAGGACAGACTATCCGGACTAGCGATGCTCAGCATTGAAAGCCAGCGCGCACGTCAATTGGACTTAACAAACATAGTGAAGGACTTCGCACAGACCAATGCCAGGAGGAGAGGACGTTTTGGTCATTGTTAAAGGTAAGAATATTATTTGATATGTCCAACAAAGGATTTGACTAACCCTGGCCAATTTTGCGCAACAAGTAGACTCTGATGCAGCGGAGACAGGGTTGCCAGATTGGCTGGTTTTTGGTGGATTTAGAAGTTTTTAGATTGGTTAGGTTGGAAATTCTCAATCCCATCTGGCAACCCTTAGCGGAGAGTCTACAGATATGTTTACAGATATCACACTGCTGTGCACACCACACTTTGTTAAAAGAAATAAAGCTTGTACTATTCTACTTATAATACATTCTACTGATGTAGTGTAGTCTACCATTTGGTTTTAGTTATAGGCTATTGCTCTCACTTGTTTCTAAGTCAAGCATTTAGAATGTAGAGTGCATATTGCGAAATTTCGCAACGTCAATAACGCATCGGCCTCTAAAAAACACACTTTTTTTTTTTACTCTGTTGCGAAAGGGCCCCCGCCGCCACCTTGCGGGGGGGCCCCGGGATTTTGCGCTACGCCACTGCGTGTTAACCACACTGGCTGAGCTGAAAACAGACACTGACGCCAAATGCAGCTCCACAGCATCCTCCCTCACTCGGGCCATGGAGACCTTTGAATTCATCGTCTGTCTAATCATTACTCAGGAGCTTCTTCACTGCCTGACACCGCTGAGTAATGGCTTACAGAATCCAAAATGCAAGCTACCTATGGCCGCTCAAATGGCCACGGATCTTGTGAGTGTGCTTGAGCACAAAAGAGATGACTCCACATACAGCGATATATGGGAAAAAACATGCTCTCTGGCTGCGATTGTTGATGTTGTCCCTTCACTGCCTCGCATCGCCAAAAGACAAGCCCACAGGTCTAACACACCTGCAGAAAACCCACAAGAGTACTGGAAAAGAACCATTTTCTTTCCGTTCATCGACCACCTGACCACAGAGGTGAGAGACAGAGTATGCCTTGCACTGCCACGTCTTAAAGCCCAGTACCTTCTACCCGACAAATTGCCACTGTTGACGGACAGTTTATGGAGGGAGATCAAGGAGGAGTATGGTGCGCTGATGCCCAGTGTTGACACTGCAGATATGGAGCTTAATCTGTGGAGGGAGCGCAACAGGCCGCATGATACACCTGTCACCAGTGACATCCTCCAAGTTCTGAGACTAACCGCAGACTTCTACCCCAACCTGCATACTGTCATGAAGGTTCTCCTAACAATGCCCGTGTCCACTGCCAGTGCGGAGCGTTCATTCAGCTGTTTACGTCACTTGAAGACATATCTCCGGAACAGCATGACAGACAAGAGACTGAGTGGAGTGGACTTGCCCTTATGAATATACATCATGACATTCCTATTGATGCAGAGGCCATTCTGCTGGAGTTTGATGCAACGGGGAGGCGCAGACTTCACTTCAAATAGGTAGGAACATTTTATGATTTTATTGCCAGTCGGTTTGGTTTGGTCTTGCTTTTATTGTTAAGTGGTGCAGCGGCTTCTGTCTGGGCTAGCCTATATTGTCACATATCTGGTCGTTGAAACGTGTATGCTGCTGTGTGTGTTGTAGGCCTAAAGTGAGTGCAAAACTCTCGTTTCGGTGCTAGCCTATGTATTGGTGCGCTGTCACAGTGTCACCAAATAGGCCCTTTGTTTCCCCCATGTGTTAGGTGCGCATGCGCTGTCACCTGGGCTGTTTTCATCTGTGTTTCGAGGTCGTCACGGCATAATGGGAACGCCCACCTGTAACTGATAACAACAGCCTGAGTCCACCACTGCACACACACCACCACCAGAGCGCCTATGTGCTCTATCTATTATTTACTTCCATCAGAGAATTGTGCCTTACGTGTCAAAGTCTTTCTGGGCCCCCACCACTAGTAATAATAGTATAATGTATGTTCCATAATGTATTATAGGGGTATGTATTATTATATCTGTTAGAAGAACATCACAGTGATTCATCGGCCGCCCCCTTTGTGATTCAAATGAATAATACATAAAACACAATAATTCACCCCTCAACCATCTAAGAGGAGGAGGAGGTAGAGGGATTGGGGTATTAATGTGCTAATCCTAGTCTGCTAGTTGTGCTACTACTGTGTTACTACAGTAGTATCAAGACAGATAGTTGAGTTCAGACAAATCCCTACAAAGAGACTAGGTGTTCATTGTTCAATGTTCTATGAATGTTGTTGTCTGAATATAGTTGTAACCTTCTGCACTTGTAACTATGTACTTTTTTTACCCTGTCCAGGTCAGCAAACAGCTTGGCCCGGCCTCGTTTAGGCTCGCCGACGGCACTCGCTGGCATGCTACCCGCCTGCGTAAGGTGCAGCCTCCCCCTGGCCCAGTGCTGAGTGTGGCCTCTTCCACAGTCTTGCCAGCCGCACGGTTGGATGAAGCAGCAACCCCGGCCTACCAGGCTCAGCCCCAAGGCGTGGAGCCGCCACCAGTGGCTGTGGCTGCACCAGAGCCACGTCTGGGTCGAGCACGCAACAGGCCCGAGCACTTGCGTGACTACATGACTGAGTATCACACCTAGGTTGTGTGAGGGGGGGGGGAAATGTTACGTCTGTAGTTTACGACAGTTTGGGCTTTACGACAGTGCCGTATTACGTTTTGTGTTACACACGTTGTTCAATAAATGGAGTTACCAGCTCCGACTAGAAGCTCTGAGTTCGGCTCCGTTATTGAACATAACAGAGCTCTATCTCTCTTTCCTTCTCTTTCTTAGCTATGTACATTTGATTCAAAAACCAAAAACTGGCTTTGGGTTGCTAGCTACTCTTTTTGTGAACCCTTCTTTGTTGCTCAAGCTTTCATTTGAAACGATTTTGTTCTGCCATATTTCATGGGGATTGACTGAGTATCATAAGCCCCTCTCAGTACCAGACAGGGAGTCATTCCTGCTATAATGTGTGAATAGATCCACCAACTGAATCTGTCATACCCAGAAGTCACCCATTTATAATAGAAAATCAGTGTGTTTGATTTAGATGCTGGACGAACATGCATGCATGCAGGTAGCTAAGGATGACACTGTATTAAAGTGTTGCTTCATAGGTTGTTCAGAGCATCCTATATACACTGCACTTTATTTGGCACTCTTGGACTACAATCTGAATATCAGCGTAATACTAACCCACTAGAGCTCCAGTGAAGATTGTATGTGTGCTTGGTTCAGATACAACTTCACTAATCTCTACCAGGGTTATCATTCCTCAACTAGTTGTCAATACTTACATATTAAATAGCTAACTCAGCTAACTTTCATCTGTGTTTGTTGTTTTTGCCCATCAGCAATGAACAATGACCATAGTTGACAGATCTTCAGAGAAGTCTGACCTTGAGTCAGTCGGGTGCAAGCGCTCCCCCTTCAGTAGTGGAGACGGGATGGACAGCAGCTGCTCCAGCTGGGGGGTGGGCCCCTCACCCAATGACACCCCCAGGGTGAAGACAGGCGGCTGCCTGGGCCCCACACCTGGAGCTACCATCTACAGCAGTGCGACCCACTCAGTGGATCGGCCCAAGGAGCAAGGTGAGAAGATATGGTTTGTTAAATCAAAAGGTCTCTTGATGCTGGGTAAAAACGAGGGCAAATACCTGCACTCACTGTAAATGTATTCACTGTGTGTGCTGAGGGAATTCCCGCCCAATTGACCGACTGAACAGGTTTCCTAGGTGTTGTGTGTCTTTTCTCTATGGCATGGCAAGTTATGTAAGCATGTTGTACTGTGAGGGGAGGTAATCAATCGCTTAATGTAGCCCCAAGCAAATGACCCAGAATGAGGTTCTCTCTTGTAGAACCTACTGTGTGATGTCAGTAATAAAGACAGCATCTCTCTGCCCTCTGCTCTCACCTAGCACTCCATCGCTTGTTTCCAAGTTCCATATAAACAAAACGTAAAACTTTCTTTATAAGTCTTTTCCGCCTGTGACTAATCTCAGTGTTTTTATTTGTGTTTCCCCACCCTCCCCAGTGGTGCTGAGCAGTGGGGACGGCATTGGCCTCCCCCAGAAGGTCCTGTTCCCTATGGAGCGGCTCAACTTGAAGTGGAGCCTGATCCACCGCATCGGAGCGGGCCTCCAGAACCTGGGAAACACCTGCTTCCTCAACTCGGCTCTGCAGTGTCTCACCTACACCGTTCCCCTCACCAACTACATGCTGACCCGGGAACATTCCAAAACATGTATGTGAATGAAGATATAACCAATCTGGTTTCCAGACCTGTTTAGAATGACTATTTTGGTCGTGATATATTGAATTTTAAACAATTGTATTGAGGAATGAAGTTAATCGGAACAGAATGCTAGAAGATACGGTACAACATGCCTCTTATCCGATTACCGTAACCTCCATATCTGTTCCCCTTTAGGTCATGAGCCTGGTTTCTGTATGATGTGCACCATGCAGAACCACATCACCCAGGTCTTTCCTAACTCGGGGAACGTCATCAAGCCCATTGGTGTCTTCAATGAACTAAAACGTGAGTGTCCACTCACAATCAGAAAAAAAACTATATTACTATTTAACACTAGGAAAGCCGTGAGGTGTCGTAGAGCACCAGTGAGTACAAAAAAAAATCTACCTTTGCACTCGATCAAATTTCAGGACCCTCCTTTCATGACTTTTCCTAGATATGTGCGTTCTACCACCCAGCATCTTTACATTTTCAAAATCGAGTTAGTATAAAGCGATTTTGCAGTATTTCTGTGTGTGTCTGTGTATTTGCCTTGGGATTCGGCTGCCATCTTTTTCTCCAAGGCTGCAATTCTCTTTTATATCAGCAGAGGTAGCAAGGGGACACACACTGTGCTCAACCTTCAGGCTTCAGTGCTGAATTAGATACAGTATAAGACTGATAAGTATGTAACATAATGTGTTTATATATAGGCTATATATAGCAATAGGGATACATAAGATATGTATATGTACAGACAGTTATGAAAATGATAAACTGTACAGTATGTCTCCCAATCCCTTCAGATTTGTTGGAGCTGAGGTTTTTTTTTCACCCAAGTTCCATGCAATAGTGATAAGATATTATGATATGTGTAGCCTATGTACAATTTAATAATTTTTTACAGTTATGAATGATACACTGCACCAGTGGCGCCGGCAGCCGGAATCCTGTACGAATGTTTTTAGTATGTTTATGATTATACATTATAATATTATATTATACATGATATTCTCAGTTTGAATGGCGGTTTGCGACCAACTTGAGGCGCATTACCGCCCCCTACCGGACTGCGTTTGGACGGTTTTATTTGACAGGGAAAAAACGTAATGCCTGTGTGGTGTTATTTTTAAAATGTTTAAATTTTTGAGTTAGTAATTCATAAAACACAAAGGTTCCGTCTCACAAAACATAATGGAATGTAAAAACTTTGACGCTCAATATCTCTGAACTACTGTTAAGCATATTTGAGTTGATAGACAAAGCCATGTTAATGCGACTATCTTGTCATCATCAGAACGCGCCTGAGTGTGACGTACAAGTGGTGCGCGAAATCAGAAACGGTTCTTCTCCGGGCCAAACTGAGGACGAAGTGGTCGTGTTATTTCTCTGTCCGTGAATGAACAACTACTTTGGTTGACTATAAATATATATAAACGTGGAGACTTCTGCTGTGTGAAATGTCTCACGCAACAACAGGTTATTCTGGGCCCAGTCAAGGTGGCCAAAGGTGGTTCAGGTTGTTATTCGACGGTGACGAGAGAAACGTGGAGTTCTGGGAGACGTCGAGGTTTGTGGCGCACATGGAGCTGCGCGGCCTCGGTGATCCAGGAGGCGCCAGAGACGGACGACAACGACAACATTACCCAAACCAATGACCGTCTGACGTTCTGTGAGTTCACAACCAAAGTGAGAAGCTCTGAGAACTGAAAAGTACAAGACGGGTGAGGTGGACGTGGACGAAGACAACGTCATGAGGACCAGCGGGGCAACGGCGAGGACTCGAGGACGGGGGAAGAAAATGGACCTAAGCCGATGTTGAATGTGACGTGTGCGGACAGAAGGGGCTGGGGCCTATGGCTAGGACGTGCTGCCCCAACGAGTCCCAAGCGAGGCGAGAGGAGCCACAGTGGGACACACCACACCGAGGAGGACGAGGCTGCGACCAGGGGAAGAAAGCGGACGGAGAGACGGAGGATGACACCGGTGCGTCGTTCTGTTTCAAGTTGAGCCTCGTCTTCACTTGCCGCCCCTCGCTGTCCAGCAGAACGACTTCGGCGTCTCCCCTCATCTCCGCCATTCCGGTCGCTTTCGTTCCATCCGCCAGCTCTTATCACCAAGACATTTTTCCAGTGAAAGCAGCGACAGCTGCAGTTTGGACATGGCCGCAGGTACACTTCAATGGGAAGTTTATCAAGATGGTGCCAGGAACTTTGGGTAAGAAGATGCTAAAGGTTTATGATGATGATGATGTGTTCCGTTCCTCACCAGCGCCCCCTGAGCCCCTGCTCTGTAAGTTTGCTGATGATCAGAGGAAGAGGCACAGTCACAGTCCGTTTGTCCCCAACGGACGGACATGGCCCAGGGAGACGGAAGGAGAAACGCAGAACGCGTTAGATATACTTTGTTGTGCAGCCCAACGTAGCCGGCGGCTAGCGCCATGTGCCGGGGCCGCGGGGAGAAGAACGGGGAGTGTCTTTTGCGGGGGGATTGAGAATCCAGCCAAAGAAATGTCACGCTTTCTTGGTTAAAACGGTCAAGACTACATACCGTGGCAGCAAGACATATGTAATCATGTATATCCCCCTCTAACCACCCCCTGACGCACTCTCTACTCTCCACGCCCTCACTCCCCTCTAACCCCCCCCTGACGCACTCGTGTTCACATTGGGTCATTGTGTTTCTGGACGTCATGGACAAGGCAGTTGAGACCAGATTCCCTCATTTGTTGCGGCCGATCCGCGATCTCAAGGACAACTGGGACATTGACGTCGGCTCGGAGCTGACGCTTTACCTCATGGAGGTGAACATAGATGAGAAATGGATGAGATATGGCTAACTTGCATGATGTATTGTATTCTCAGCTATCTTTATTTATTAGCTTAAGAGTTACTACAAATGTTTTCGTCCGTTTCCATGGTAACTCCAGGCCCTCACTCCCCTCTAACCACCCCCTGACGCACTCTCTACTCTCCAGGCCCTCACTCCCCTCTAACCACCCCCTGACGCACTCTCTACTCTCCAGGCCCTCACTCCCCTCTAACCACCCCCTGATGCACTCTCTACTCTCCAGGCCGTTACAGTAAAAGCGTTGATGGCGTTTTTTGTGTAGCTTGCATGCTTTTCTCATACAGCCGGAATCCTGTACGCACTGTGCGTACAAATTTTTTTAAAGGATTTTTTTTTCTTCTGTAATAAACGTGCTTAATAATTATATGTATTTTGTGTTGTGTTGAACTGGGTATATTTGCAACAGTGTTGCGGAAAATGAAGATTTCTGCCGAGTGCTGCTAACACTGGAACCACGTTATGAAACACCAGTAGCAATCACAAGTTGTTCAACTGGTAGTGCAGCATTGTTTTTGTCCATCTTGATGGGTCTGACGTCTTGGAGCACCGGTAGCTAGGAAGTTGGTTACTAGGGAAGGTACACGCCTACCTATTCTCCTCGTCCTGATTGGTCAGCTGTCAGAAAGGTCAAGTGTGAACACCCCCTAATAAACTCTTTCACGTTGCGTTCAGCCAATCACTCATTAGTGTGTTGTTTGTAAACATAAAGGCCAATGATTGGTGCTTACGTCACTGTCATTTGATTTGACTTGTCACTCATTTCTTGCGCTAAAATTATTTTCAACTAGCTCAACTAGCTTCCTAATTAGCTGTCTAGTGTCTGATTTGATGTGAAAATGTCCAAAAGACAGTTGAGCCTTCTTCAGGCATTTGGGAGAGGGAAGAAAATAAAAATATGCGAAGAGAACACCAGCGAAGGCACCAGCAGCAGTCATTGGATACCCCCAAGTAGGGTAATATGTGGGAAGCAACGGAAAATACCGGAGGAGTTTTTTGATGAGAGCATTTACCCCACTCTGCGTTACAGTAAAAGCGTTGATGGCGTTTTTTGTGTAGCTTGCATGCTTTTCTCATCAGGAGACATGATTCTGAGAACGAAGCCACTTACTGACTGGAGTAATGCAAAGAAAATAGTTTCAAGACACTTGTCAACTCCAGCTCACATTAGTGCCCAACTGCGAGCAGGTGAATTTGTTGATGTTGCTTCGGGAAAGAGCCAGTCTATCTATTCCAAATTAGATCGCTCACACCAACAAGCAGTAGAGCAATAAACATGGACTGAAAGATTCATCGATCAGACTGCGGCTGAGAAGAGGACCGAAGTGAAGTCAGAATTCCCATAAACGTGTGTTCATCATCCCCGTGTCAGAAATGAACGGTCAAGCCGATATGGAGGTGGATTACAAGAGGAAATACAAAAACCTTAAACGCAAATTGAAATTTCTGGTTTATGTGAGTATTCTAATGTTGTTTCAATCCCTAGTTAAGGACCGCTACAGTATTTTCCCACAACACAAATACTTAATAGTATTGAATTTGTGTTCTCTTGTCTGTTCAGGACCAGGAATGTTTTCATGAAGAACTTGGAAGATCTCAGAGAAAGCAGCAGTCTAGTCATCGATCTAATTGCTGTTTGCGAACAGCAAAATATACCCATTCGAGGCCACACTGATGAGCGAAGTAATTTCCAGGCGCTTCTGAAATACCGTGCTGAAGGAGATGAGAATCTGAAAGAATATTTCGAAAATGCACCAAGTAACGCAAAGTACTTTAGTCATCATATCCAGAACGAGTTGATTGAACTATGTGGGAAACAGATTCAAGACAAAATTCTCAACAAATGCAGGGATGCCAAGTGGTTCACCTTATTGGCTGATGAGACTGCTGATATAAGCAACGTTGAACAAGTAGCTCTTTTAGTAGGATTTTTTGGGATTTTTTTCTACTGCTGACACAACAGGCGAGACCTTGACCCAACTTCTGTTAAACCGATTAAGAGAACTGGATCTGGATCCTGCTCGTATGGTTGGACAGGGGTATGACGGCGCTGGGAATGTCAGTGGGAAGGTGCGAGGCGTTCAGGCGCGCATCAATTTTAATTAATTTTTTTAATTTTGTCATTTAGCAGACGCTTTTATCCAAAGCTACTTACAATTACGAATTACAGGGACATTCCCCCTGGAGTAACTGAGGGCTAAGTGCCTTACCCAAGGGCACACTAGTAGTGGTGTGGCTTCAGGCGGGATTTGAACTCACAACCTTCCGATCCCAAGTCCAACTCACTATCCACTAGACCACCACTACCCCATCAGAGTACAGTACCCTGCTGCCGTCTATGTGCACTGTAGAAATCATGCGCTAAACCTAGCGATTGTGCACTCAACGAAAATCCCTGTGGTCCGCAATACTCTGCAAACAAGTCGAGAGATAGTAACCTTCATCACAGCCTCCCCAAAGCGCTTACAGTGCTTACTGAGCAACAGTAGCAGCAAAAAACGCCTCCAAAAGTTCTCTGATACCCGCTGGTCTCAGCATGATATGTGTCTGTCTACTATAATAGAAAACTACGAGGACGTGTTAACCACACTGGCTGAGCTGAAAACAGACACTGACAAATGCAGCTCCACAGCATCCTCCCTCACTCGGGCCATGGAGACCTTTGAATTCATCGTCTGTCTAATCATTACTCAGGAGCTTCTTCACTGCCTGACACCGCTGAGTAATGGCTTACAGAATCCAAAATGCGAGCTACCTATTGCCGCTCAAATGGCCAAGGATCTTGTGAGTGTGCTTGAGCACAAAAGAGATGACTCCACATACAGCGATATATGGGAAAAAACATGCTCTCTGGCTGCGATTGTTGATGTTGTCCCTTCACTGCCTCGCATCGCCAAAAGACAAGCCCACAGGTCTAACACACCTGCAGAAAACCCACAAGAGTACTGGAAAAGAACAATTTTCTTTCCGTTCATCGACCACCTGACCAGAGGTGAGAGACAGAGTATGCCTTGCACTGCCACGTCTTAAAGCCCAGTACCTTCTACCCGACAAATTGCCACTGTTGACGGACAGTTTATGGAGGGAGATCAAGGAGGAGTATGGTGCGCTGATGCCCAGTGTTAACACTGCAGATATGGAGCTTAATCTGTGGAGGGAGCGCAACAGGCCGCATGATACACCTGTCACCAGTGACATCCTCCAAGTTCTGAGACTAACCGCAGACTTCTACCCCAACCTGCATACTGTCATGAAGGTTCTCCTAACAATGCCCGTGTCCACTGCCAGTGCGGAGCGTTCATTCAGCTGTTTACGTCGCTTGAAGACATATCTCCGGAACAGCATGACAGACAAGAGACTGAGTGGACTTGCCCTTATGAATATACATCATGACATTCCTATTGATGCAGAGGCCATTCTGCTGGAGTTTGATGCAACGGGGAGGCGCAGACTTCACTTCAAATAGGTAGGAACATTTTATGATTTTATTGCCAGTCGGTTTGGTTTGGTCTTGCTTTTATTGTTAAGTGGTGCAGCGGCTTCTGTCTGGGCTAGCCTATATTGTCACATATCTGGTCGTTGAAACGTGTATGCTGCTGTGTGTGTTGTAGGTAGTGTTGTTCCGATACCGATACTAGTATCGGCATGGCCACCGATACTTACAAAAATGCTGGTATCGGTATCGGCGAGTACTAACAAATAATAACTCCCGATACCACGTTGCGTTTTTCTCAGCTTGTCTGTAACCTGACACCGCCTTCCTAACAGACATGCGCAGACATGCCCAGGCATGCTCCTCCCAGAGCAGCTGCTCTCAACCAATGGCGTGGCAGCTTTCGTTTTCACTTTTCACTATCGCGGAAAAACAAACACGCATGCTGTAGAGGTGTAGTGAGGAAAACATGTCGGCGGTTTGGAGATATTTCAAGGTGGATAGTCCGGTGTGTACAACGGCTAAATGCACAATTTGCGGTCTCAATGTGTCGAGGGGTGGCACTAAAGCTGCCAGTTTCAATACTAGCAACTTAATTAAGCATTTAAAGCTAAAACATATTAAAGAGCACGAAGAGTTTCTGTCATCTACTGCAGCGAGAGAACGGATGGACCAAAACAACAAATGCTGAGTAGCGCATTCCATAAAAAGGACCAGTGGGACGCGACGAGTGAAATGGCAAGAAAGATGACTGAGAAAATGTCTGAAATGATTGTGCTCTGTGACCTGCCCCTCTCCTTTGTTGACAATGTGGGATTCCGCCTTTTTATGGCTCACGCGGTACTCACGCGGTAAATGTTTAAATGCGGTAAATGCGGTACTCACGCGGTAAATGTTTACTTGCTGTTGCACTACTACTACGACTGTTTTATATCTTAAAGTTATTTTGTTTGTAAATGTTCACTTGCTGTTGCACTACTACTACGACTGTTTTATATCTTAAATGGATATTGCACTGATTGGCATCTGTGAGAGCCACATTTCAGGTTTTATAAGGGGTTGATTTTCTTGTCACCATACCAGGTAGACAATAAAAAAAAGTTCTATAGCATTCACTCTCTGTTGGTATTTTTTCCTGTTTTAAAAAGGTTTTGAGCAGTGCCAGACTAAGTGTTAGCAATAATTTTACATCGAGGTGAGTATGCGGCTCAAAAAACATTTTTTTTTTTTTTTTTTTTTCAAACGCCGTGGTATCGGATCGGTACTCGGTATCGGCAAGTACTGCACGGTCAGGTATCGGTATCGGTATCGGGATCAAAAAATGGTATCGGAACAACACTAGTTGTAGGCCTAAAGTGAGTGCAAAACTCTTGTTTCGGTGCTAGCCTATGTATTGGTGCGCTGTCACAGTGTCACCAAATAGGCCCTTTGTTTCCCCCATGTGTTAGGTGCGCATGCGCTGTCACCTGGGCTGTTTTCATCTGTGTTTCGAGGTCGTCACGGCATAATGGGAACGCCCACCTGTAACTGATAACAACAGACTGAGTCCACCACTGCACACACACACCACCACCAGAGCGCCTATGTGCTCTATCTATTATTTACTTCCATCAGAGAATTGTGCCTTACGTGTCAAAGTCTTTCTGGGCCCCCACCACTAGTAATAATAGTATAATGTATGTTCCATAATGTATTATAGGGGTATGTATTATTATATCTGTTAGAAGAACATCACAGTGATTCATCGGCCGCCCCCTTTGTGATTCAAATGAATAATCCTACGTACATAAAACACAAGAATTCACCCCTCAACCATCTAAGAGGAGGAGGTAGAGGGATTGGGGTATTAATGTGCTAATCCTAGTCTGCTAGTTGTGCTACTACTGTGTTACTACAGTAGTATCAAGATAGATAGTTGAGTTCAGACAAATCCCTACAAAGAGACTAGGTGTTCGTTGTTCAATGTTCTATGAATGTTGTTGTCTGAATATAGTTGTAACCTTCTGCACTTGTAACTATGTACTTTTCACTCAAAGCAATAAATGGTTTTCTTTCAAAGAAGGTAGTAGCTGTGTGACAGTGTGATTGATTCTATCACTTCCACCCAGGATACTGTGACTGAAAACAAATCTTTCTTCCGCTGCCTGCCAGTTATTTTATCAGGTTTTTACCAAGTAATTAGTTGTTTGACAAAATGCTGGATAGTTGCTGTGCAATCGGGTGCACTAACCGACGAGGAGACGACCCTGGGTTGGGCTTCTACAGAATTCCGTCAGAAAAAGAAAAACTCAGAGGAGAAGATTAAGCTCAAGTAAACACTGATGATTTAAATTATTTACTTAGCCACTTTACTCGATTATACTGAGCCAATTATCACTATTGCACTATTGTCATTGTTCATATTGTATTCCACCCCTGTACATTGTACCGCACATTTCAAATCTTTTATCTAGTATTTTTTGTATATATAGTTATTTTCTAATCTTGTGTCTGTACATATATTGGATTGACTGTACATATAATCCATGTCTGTACATATATTGGATTGACAATAAAGTTGACTTTGACTAGCCTAGTTATTCAATTTTTAGTCATTATCTTTGCATAATCGTTCTGACATGGTTTGTTGTTGTGGACGCTACCAGCTTGGAGTTGGTTGTGTAGGTCCTTTAGCTAGCTAGCTAACATTAGCATTATTGACCCATCCAGATCTAACAGATAACTGTCTGTACTTTTGGACGCTTTCATCCTGGCGGCAGTGTGAGGGGAAGGATTCTCCACAAGATATACTGTATGTAGACGTCACCGAACTGCAGCTCTGGCAGCGACTTCGCTGTTTTTACTGATTGAAATACTGCGGCGGGTGCTCTATATGGATCGCAAGTGCCCAAAATGTGTAGTTTGTTCACATATTTGTTTTTCTTCTTTTGAGAGGTGATCTAAATAATTGTTGCTTGAAACAGGTGGTTAATGACAGGTCAGTGCTGCAGTTCTACGGAGTTTCCACTATGTTTTGGCCGCCAGGGCTCTGCGCCAGTCACGTGACTGAAAACTATGAATAGGTGATACAATCATCCAACCTATGTATATTGTAGGCTAGTCTGCGCTATTTCTGCGAAGTTTTTTACGTTTCTGTGCGTACTATGAAATCGAATCCTGCCGGCGCCACTGCACTGCACAGTATGTACCTATCAAGCTGTGTGGTATTACATAGGTACCGCAGCAAAGTAGTTCATCAACTAATATTATATAACAAACGGATATTTATAATATTGTATATAATGTCTTTTTTGTAAATCACTGTAGACCACGTTGTAGTAGTAGCCAATTGCAGAGTGTATTAATTATTTTGTTTGTTTGAATCCTCACTGTGTTCATGTTGTGCAGTGAACAAACAATTGTTGGGTGAATAAACTGTCTCTTGCCGTGAAATGTGTACATCAAATAAAATGATGTCGGCGATGATTATGCCTGTAATCATCAACGATATATCGAACGGATATTTCTGAGTGGGGCAGTCCCAGATATAGTGAAGACAGACAGGAAAGTAAGGAGAAGAAGGGAGAGAGTATTGACAATTGATAATAAGATATTGATAATGTATTTCGCTGTCGACCAAAATCGTTTGAAATTACGTGCTTGTGCATTGAATGACACTATGTACAGCGCTGTCAATTTTCAAATAATGCTATAGGCTATATATATGAATGTTCAGTTGTGATATGAAGTAGCCAACAATTCTCATGTCGACCTGTGTCGGCAATGATAATAATAGGCTACAACAAGGTTGTACATAGATATACGCAGATTCATATTTGGATAGTTGATTTTGGCACCATTGTATAGTAGCCAATTGCGGAGTCGCAGTTGCTCATTTCTGTCTGATGATGCATCGGTAACGTTAGCTACCTTAGCTAGCTAGCACCTGGTGGTAACGTTAGCTACCGTAGCTGGCTAGCACCTGGTGGTAACGTTAGCTACCGTAGCTAGCTAGCACCTGGTGGTAACGTTAGCTACCTTAGTTAGCTAGCACCTGGTGGTAACGTTAGCTACCTTAGTTAGCTAGCACCTGGTGGTAACGTTAGCTACCGTAGCTAGCTAGCACCTGGTGGTAACGTTAGCTACCTTAGCTAGATAGCACCTGGTGGTAACGTTAGCTACCGTAGCTAGCACCTGGTGGTAACATTAGCTACCTTAGCTAGCTAGCACCTGGTGGTAACATTAGCTACCTTAGCTAGCTAGCACCTGGTGGTAACGTTAGCTACCGTAGCTAGCTAGCACCTGGTGGTAACATTAGCTACCGTAGCTAGCTAGCACCTGGTGGTAACGTTAGTGTAAGAGTCTCTAGGCACAGAGGGAGGTCGACACAAAGGAACAGCTGTACAAACGTGTTTGTTAACGTACAGCACGGCTCAGCACCGTCACTGACGGGCTAACACACACACACTGCACCGTCACTGACGGGCTAACACACACACACACACACTGCACCGTCACTGACGGGCTAACACACACACACACTGCACCGTCACTGACGGGCTAACACACACACACTGCACCGTCACTGACGGGCTAACACACACACACTGCACCGTCACTGACGGGCTAACACACACACACTGCACCGTCACTGACGGGCTGAGCGAGACGTTCAAAATAATCAAGAATAAATACTAAGTGAAGCGCGCGGCCGTCACTGCCGCTCAAACTTTCCATACAGTGTGTGTGTGTTGTGGTCGCTCGTATCTGTGGACTGTTTAGCTCTCTGTTTAGCCACCCCCACCCCACCCGCACAGTTGTTGTCAGCACCAGCGAGAAGCGACCAAAGGTTTTTGAATGACGACAATGCCGTGTGTACGTGTTATATAGGCAGAGGGTCCCGTCCCTCGTGACACAAGCGTCGCCTTGGCCAGCCAATGGGCTGGCGCAGTGTAATCAGTTTCTGATGAGGTCACGCAGGGGGCGTTCCCATAGTGAGATAGTCAGACAGTAACTCATTTTTTTCTACAATGCTGAATGCTGCTGTTTAAATTGTTTTAACTTGAAACCAGTTGGTCACTGAGTAGTGAGTAACAGTGAGTACTGTTTTTGTTGCTTGAATAAAGGCTGGCAGTCTTTAATAGCCAACTGTTGTTGTGGACTATATACTGGGGAAGTATTTGTTATTATTCAGGAGTAAAACAATAAATACTAATATCGGATTGATATCGGTATGGCCGATACCTGAAGCCCAGGTATCGGTAGTGAAAAAATGGGATCGGGACATCCCTACCTAATTTCATCCAATACAGGCCTTTCAATATCTTATTGATAATCACAACCTAGAGAAACAAGATTTCTACAGGTATTTACAACTGAGGCATTACTTCTATAAGAATATAAAGAATAATGAGGTTTCTGAAATGAGTCTCGTCAACATTTTTATTGATGCGTATAAGGGCAACACCCACAAGAAACTGGTGTCAAGAATTATACAGAAGAGTATACAGTCCACCAAGAATCACTCCACCTTATATGTTAGGGATAAGTGGGAGAAGGAAGCAAACATAGTCCTAACTGAGGAAGAATGGTTGAACATATGTAAAATACAATCCACCACCTCTAGCTCTGGACAATGGAGAGAATTTTCATGGAAGAACATTATTAGGTTTTTTATTACCCCAAGAAGAAAATACTTACAGAATGGTACACCGGGAACTGGGAATTGCTGGAGAGAGTGCAACAATTCAATGGCTCATTTCTATCACATTTTTTGGGAATGCAGGGGTGCTGGCCCAAAAAGGTGACAAAATAATTTTCACTGAAAACGACGGAAATTATCATTGCACAAGCGCCCAGGCACCTTCCTATGATGCATGCTATAATTTTTCTATACAAGCTCTGTTCAAGGGACACATATAAAGCCTGTCAGTGTTATTCAGACCTATGAAGCAGCGGTAACAATAATGAAAACGCATCTATTAGAATTAGAAGAAAGATGTATTTATTTTGTAAACATATTTTGTTTGTTTTTGTTTTTGTTTTTTAACGCTCCCTATGACGTCCTGCACTGTTGAGAGACTTTTCTCCGCAACAAACCGGATCAAGACACGCCTGAGATCATCAATGCAGACTGGACGCTTGAACAACCTGACGCTTCTGTCGTTTGAAAGAGAACTGACAGATACTTTGGATCATGACGACATCATCAATTTATTCAATTCAAAACCCAGACGACTCCGCCTTGTATAACCAACCGATAAGGTAGGCCATGGTTTCATATTTTAGTCTGGCCCGCCGTGGCATACATTTATGATTGCAGGCACCCTCTGTGAGCGAGGGAGTTCTGAATTGTGACAGGCTACTGATTGGCTATTTCATTTGTGTTTGTATGATTACAGCCCGCCGTGCAGGGAGGCCAGGGAGGAGCAAGATATGGCAAGGGACCTAACCCTAACCACTAACCACTAATAAGCTCATAATTCATGTATTAATAAGAATAAATACATATAGAAATTTCTTTCGTTATACTGTGTGTATTCGTTCATTTATTTGTTCATACATTCATTTATGTACCTATATATTTATTGTTAATTCTGTCAGACTTGGTCCTCCATAGTTGATGGTTATTGGTTAATTCATTGACTATTGCGTGCGCTTGAATGCCTTGCGTGTGTGTATTATAATAACTTGTTTGGCTGTCCGTTGCATTCTCTGGGTAGACAGGTACTTTATTTATTTTCCGTTCGTTTCATGGTCTGCATAGTGATCTCCTCCAGTCCCTGCGAATATTTTGCGTGTGTGCGTGCGTGCGTGTGCGTGTGTGTGCATGCGTGTTGGTCGTACCCAAATGTTTCGAGCACCCACGGGCAGAAACATAAATCGGCGCCTATGATCGCGAGCCCGGTTGTGTTCCATCCATCTGGCTGCTCATACATAGGTCTAAAACGTGCGGTGATGAGTTTCACTCAGGCCCACCCAGATTTTTCCAGGCCTACCCATCAGCCAATTTCTGTATCCGCCACTGGGCCAGACTACAACTCCTGAGTTGCTTTGTGTTGGTTTAGGCCCTATCCACACCTATACGTTTTTTTGATAAACGTTTTTCGTATATAAAAATATTACCGTCCACACCAGCATGTTTATAAACAATGTCTGTGTCCACATGCATACGCATGAACGCAATATAAACGCTGTCATTGAGCATTCCACACCAGTAGTCGGCGATATAATATTATCCCCATAGCCCCGCTGGCCAATCAGACGCCTCTGTCTCTCAATGTTCTCGATCATTAACTGTGCATTTATCTGTGAACAGGTTAAAAGTCCAGTTAACAGTGAAAGAACTAGAAGCACTTTGTTCACATCCATTTTCCTCGCTTACAAGTGTAGCCTCGAACACCGTTGCCTGTTGTAAACATAGTAGTTACTGGTGCTAGGATATGACGTTGGAGGGAACAGCAAACAGCTGCAGTGCGCATGATCATAGAAATCTACGCGCATGATGACGTGACGAATACAAAAAGCTCCGTCTATCTCGTCCACACGTAAAAAATATACGGCGAATATACAGCGTTTTTAAACATCTTCACTCTGGCAGGCGTTTTTAAACATCTTCGTTTTCAGAGGGCAAAAACTCGTTTGCGTCTGGACGAACCCCCCAAAACGAATATAAAAATCCACGTTTATCAAAAAAACGTATAGGTGTGGACAGGGCCTTAGTTAGTACAGCTGTAGTTTTGTAGTGTGAAGCTTTGTAGGTTGTGTTTGTTAATGTTATGTTTGTGTCACTTTAGTCTTATTTGTATTTGATCTCTGGTAGTGGTCTACCACTTGGCCAGTTATATACTTTATTCTTTATTATTAATATTATATATTCATTCGCTCTTGTTTTATAGAGTAGTTTTGAGTTCCAGAGTTTCACGGAAACCTGTTTTGTAAATCTTGTTTATTTTACATTGCCGTTTCTCCTCTGATTCTTGTCCCCCCGGTTTTATTTATTGTTACCCCCCCTATTCCCTAGACCATCTAGGGGTCGTAACATGCCGCTTAAGGTGTTTACATGTCACAATATTCCGATTCGAACAGGCATATGCCTGGGGGGGTCTTAATCGGAATATTGCCGAATCGGAATATGGCCTTAAGCGGGTTCGGTACGTGTTTACATCACTCTTGCCCAATCGGAATATTGAGCATATCCCACTTAATACAGGAATATGATGTGCATGTAAACGCAGTCATTGGTATATAGACCTTTTAGATTTTATTCATGGTCCGGTTCCAATACAGTTTTACACCAGTAACTTACATCACACAGTGCTGTACTTTTAAGAAGGGTAACTGCGCCCCCTGGCGTAGAAAGCTTAGGTACATTTTTCATTCAGTGTGGATGTAAAGTTGGCCCCCGGTCATCAAGACTTTGAGAACTATTGATTTAAACCATCCTTGCGTAAAGGATGCCTAAAATTCCCTTAATCACAGTGATAACGTTAGTAACTTATATGGACTATGGAACTAACATCACTAGCTAACAGTCAACCATGCTAATAATGGTGCCGCATCAATATGCCGACGGACCGTTGTGTCGACAGCCCTCCCTGCATGTGAATGCTCTCCGATTCTCTGTCTAGGTACATGTGGGAAAACTACGGTTAGGGTTAGGTGGTACGTCGACGTGGTACATGCTGGCATGTCTAACCCTAATCCTAACCCTAACCCTACCCCTAACCGTAGCACCTAACGCTAGTTTTCCCACATGTACCGTCTTGTCAGCTCTCGCAGAAATCCGCTAATAAACTGTCGGCATCGTGGTCCGTCGGCACAGCTGCTAATGATGCCGATAGTCAATGCTAGCAAAGCCCATGCCAACTTACCCCGATTCCTTGTTACTTGACGGCGAAATAGTCGTCTTGTTTGAGACAGTACATTTTCTGTGTTTCTCGCTGACAGCTCGTGTCGTGCACGGGCTTCTTCTTCTTTTCGTGTCCACAAGAGAGTCAGTTACAAGGCTTGGCTAGATGTGGTTCAACCACAGCTGAACACATTGCTGTCCCTTCTCATTGAACTCTGCCAAGTCCGTTGATGTGCAGGGCTGTTCCAGCAGGGGGCATATCAGGAGGTGCTGCATGGTCTGTGGTTCAGTGCCACAGTCACACACAGCGTCCCCGTCATTTAGGTATCCCCATTTGGCGAGAGTGGCTTTTGTAAGTCCAACACCAGATCTTATCCTGTTTAGGCATTTCCACACTGCGTAGTTGGTGTCTGCTCCAGGGGGCAGTGCCTCGCTCGCCTTTAGCTCCATTGTTGTTGCTGGTGGGAGTTTGTCCAGCCTTTCTTCCCACCGAGTGACTCTTTCACTGCTTGTGCTCGGTGTTCCGAGGGGCGGGACGCTCTTCAGGAAACTTTTCCTTGATTTAAGGCGGCTTTTGGCTGGCACATGGCCAAAGAGAGGATATCTTTGGTCAGTAGACTGTTGTTGGCGCTCTTTTTTGCTTGCTGCATTTCGTCGTATCTCTGGTGGGGCTATGCCTGCCAGGATGTACAGACGGTCTGTTGATGTTGGTTTCAGACAGCCTGTGATAAGGCGGCAGCTAGCATTGAGGGCGGGATCCAGCTTCTTGGCATGGGCAGCTCGCTCCCATACTGGGCAGGCATACTCGGCAACTGAGTAGCAGAGAGCTAGTGCGGTTGACTTCAGGGTCTGTGGGTTAGCACCCCAGGTTGTGCACGGGCTGCCACGTTAAAAAGCCGGTCAAAGAATGCGACCTCAGCCTGCTCGGACATAGCGCCAGGTTGCTCTGATGTGTAGAGGTAATGTAGTCATGTAGAGGTCATGTAGAGGAGGTAATTGAAGCTGCTCCCGCATTTTCTGACAACAACAGACATATCTGAAACGTCATTTCGCCTAGTCTAAACTCTAATTTAAGATATCTGTAATAACATTTCGACTAGGCAGAATGAAAGTTAAAGATATCACCAATTTGAGATATCAATCATTAAAATGAATTTCAAGATATCTATAACTTTATAATAGATATCTACAATTAAATTACGACTATTCCTAATTCCAGTTTGAGATATCTACAACTTCATTCAAGATATCTTCAACTTCATTCAAGATATCTTCAACTTAATTTAAGATATCTTTAAGGACAATGTAGATATCTTGAATTAATGGGAATTAAAGATATCTTGAACTGGAATTATGACATGTGTCGTATATTTTCTACTTAAACACACACACATACCTTGGATTTGTATGATAAGGCTTGGTAACAGTTTCATTTACATTTATGGCATTTATGGCTTGTTCCAAAGCGGAGCCTTTGGGCCTACAGGCAAGCTCTCTGAGGGGGTCAGGTTACGACAGACCACATAGTCGAGCGCACACACACACACACACACACACACACACACTGATCATTAACAGATGGCCCCTGGACCAGCTATCAGAGACCTCTGGGGGTTGGGCAAAGACACACATACACGCTGGCCCCTCCCCTCTGGAACGAAACGGGGAGAGGGAGAGAGAGCGTCCTCTTTCCAGCCCAGGTCCACGGGGAACACACGTAATGTATAAATCTGCCTGTAACTCTGATTAAATTGTCTTAAACTCAATACCTGTTCTTTGATTCATAACCAATAAGAGAAATACACAACACATGGCGAGCCTAGCAACGGAGATAATATAGCTTAATTTACAGTATTTTGCAAACTCTTCAAATCAACGAAGAAGGTAGGTTTTCTGCAGAGACCTCTCTCTCTAGTCGATTGGTGTGTTCAAAATAGACTGTAAATCTCAGATAAGTTATAGTCAAAAGAATCTTGTGTAACGGTAATCTTGTTGGAATAGAAACAAACTTTACATAATCTTTAATAAGTGGGGGTGGTGAGAGCCGGACTTTGAAGCCCGTTTTTTGTCAAATATAGTGTTTGATGGTAAGGTATGTGATTTGTTTGTACGGTATTGGAATATCGTGTGTGTCTGTGTAAAATTCGGTAAAATTGTGTTTATGTGTTAAAGTGTAAATGGACTGGGTAGTCTATTTTGTATTGTAGCAGTGAAAAACATATGAGACTCTTTGTCTGTGTGAAAGGACGCCATTGTGTAAGCGGAGCTTAGGCGCCATTTGCAGTGTCCTTTCAGCGGAGCTTAGGCGCCATTTGCAGTGTCCTTTCAGCGGAGCTTAGGCGCCATTTGCAGTGTCCTTTGTCCTTTGTCAGCGGAGCTTAGACGCCATTTGCAGTGTACTAATCTTTTCACAGGAGCGGTTTTTCCCCCAGAAGGACAAAGACTAGCCCCTCCCCCTCCTCCTTCCTCTCCTGTTGTTCAAACATACAGACACGTTGCGTGTGATTGTTGCATTACATAGACTATAGTATTTTAGAGATAGAGATAAAGTGAATTGATCAGCGGGGTATTTTTTAATAGTTTAGAGTTACGGTTGGAACATTCATAGACGCCATTTTACACGGAAGAGCAGGCGCATGCGCGTTAGCCGGAGCACAGCTCCGCCTGCTGGACAAAATACGACAAGACATTTTAAAACACTAATCCTCAGTGATCCATCTGAGGTCGATGAAACAGTCCGATACATTAATAAATAGATGGTTATAAATGATTGTAATATATTACATTAATTTAATTAATTACAAATTGATTGAATTAATTATTCAGATCATTTTATTTTTCTGTTTTCACAAAACTTTGATCAATTGTTTTGTGACAATCTAATGATATGTTGATAATAGCTAATTGACTTCACAGGTTTACATCAATGAAGTGTCAATGAATAATTCTAACTAATCATTCATTCCTTTCACTTAACAAGTCGATTTCTTTACAGATTGTAATTAATAATTAATCATTTTCCAAATAACAAGTCGATTTCTTTACAGGTTATAATTAATATTTGTAATTTACATCCTTTATTTCAAGTTAGGTCATGTCCACAGTTTTTGATTAGGAATAGCAGAATAGATTGTATTGATAATTAAGCAGTAAAAGGGTTTTTGTAAATCAGTGAATACTTAGGTGTTGACCAGCCTTTGTGATCTAATAATTGTGTTGACCAGAACTGTAATTAGTATTGAATGAGTAATTAAGTGACACATATTCATAAACAATTAGGAAACACATTTAAGTATAAAGTACTTACACAGATTAGGCAGGGGATTAGGCACCCCGAACCTAGTCTGTAACAGGCGGCGGTGGAATTGCAAAGTTCCGAGGGCACGTTAAAAACTAAGTATAGTGCTGGGGAGAAGACTGAAGGCCCCCGTGTCTGATGAAGTATGAATGAACATACTACCGTGGTACCGTCTAGTCGGCGCAGCTGTCGCATGTAGGTGTGTGGGCAGTGCGTGGTACGTGGGCGACAGCCCACACCTAGCGGGATGTGAGAGGAAGCTACACCCGTGAACAGGCAAGGCTGGTGTAAACGGTCAAAGTTTCTAGACCCATAGCGAAGTGGGCTAGGGATCAGACCGTCGGTTCCCACCTGGGCGGCTAATCACCGCTACAGGGCCAGTGTTATACATTGGCAGGGGGTCGCTATCGACTGGGTCACCGGCCGGTTGGGTCGCTCAAGAACGTAAGGCCATATGATATGGCAGTAGCGCTCAGCTCAATGTACAGTCAGGCCACCATAAGCTGAAAGCGACGTACAGCTAGTAGGCGAGTGGTGCTTTCTGTGATCAGGGCTCTGAAAAGGAGACGCCTGGGAAGCAGAGAGGCTGAGATGAGATGTCCTTTGGAAAGGACCTCAGCGGAAAGGGTTCCAGCCTGAGACTGCGCCCTGGGAAGAGGGGAGGTCTGAAGGAACAAAGTGATTAGATTTAAGTTAATACTGCACTGACATACACAAGAGGCAAATCTGTTATTCTGAGTTGCAGGGTTTTGTGGGGATGGTTAATACAGTTATATTGGACTAGCATTTGTTTAGCAAATAAGGCAAAATAAGGTGGGTTGTAAGAAGCGTACACCTTATCTAATATAGAATATTGTCAGCATATTGAGCAAGTAGAATGGGGTCAAACTCAACGAAGCTGTTAAAAGATATTAGTGAACATCGTGGAATGTTGGCTACGTTATCCCCTATGGCTGTAGTGGAAAAAATGAATCCTCTTGTTAGGGAAATTAGCAAAATGTCTACGAAATGGAATAGCCGTTGGGCATACATTGAACAGCCGTGGCCGAAAGAGGGCAGCCTTAATTTACAAATAATTGCAACATTGGAAATACTTATCAATGGGCACAAAGCACATCAAAGAGGAAAGATTAGATCAGAGAAACGCAAGTTAGAGTTAGCTATTTTAGATCTATTTAAGGTAGAGGGACAGAAAATAGCTCAGATGGAACCGGAAAAGAAAAAAGAATTGGCCAGAACACTGGAACAGAAATTGAACATTCCATCCCCAGACATGTGTCCTGTCTCCAGTCCCCCTCCATATGCTAAGGCACTGGAGGACCATTCCCAGAAGAAGAAGACCAAGAAGGAGCCAAGGGGAAAAGGGGACGACAGGAGTGACGAGGAAGATGACAGCGAAGATGGCAGTGAAGACTCAAGTGATGACGACAATGCAGATGGAGGCTACAACGCGCAGGTCAGGAAGATGATAGCCACAGCCGAAAGGAAAGGTGGGAGAAGACGCCCGGAGAAAGCGGAAAGAGAGGAAGATTGTCACCGAATGTCATCAAATACATTAAAGAACTGTCCAGTGCTGATTCGGGGTAACAAGATGGAATATCATCCGTGGCATCATACAGATCTGTCTGAAGTGATCGAGAAACTCCCAGTTCTGGAGGAGGGAGGACATTCGTGGACGCGAGAGGTCGACGTGATACTGACAGGAACGCAGGCCGCAATGGGAGACCTGAAAAGACTCTTAGCTTTTATTGCAGGATTGGATACAATGCAGGAAATATTGATGAAGGCAGGACTTCATAGATATATCAATACATCAGTTTATGATCCAGAGCTCTTCGCAGCAAACAGAGGCAGGCTGTGGAAAGCAATCAGAGAGACCTACCCTACTCACATTCACCCAGACAATATCATTGTGAAGCCACTGGGGGGGGATGAGAATCCCAGGGGTTATGTTGCCCGTGTGCACTCTCAATGGAGAAGTGTGACAGGGAAAGACGCTGAAGATAACCCCTTAGAAAAATCCATAATCAGGGAAAAAATACAAGAAGGGCTTCCTACCCCAGTTAAGGATAAGCTAGCAGAAGTGGTGGGGCTACGACACATGAACAAAGCTGTTTATATAGACCACGTAGCTCATCAAGTTGAGTTATATCGAAAGAATATTCAGATACAGAAGGCAGAAGACGAAGAATCACTCAGAATATTGACTCATATGCAATTGACTGAAAGCGAGAGGAACATAGAGGGAGTGCAGGCTTTAGCCCCACAGCAACAGCCACCTGGAGTGCAGACTGCTACTTACCAGACCTACTCACAGGGGCCACAAGGGGGGTATCCTGCTACTTACCAGTCCTACCCACAGGGGCCACAAGGGGGGTATCCATACCCACAAGGGCCACCAGGGGTGCAAGCGGTTCCATACCAGATGTACACACAGCCTGGCCAAGGACCACCACCAGGGGGATGGACAGCAGCAGGGAAGAAGATGCTAGAACCGTGTTACCAATGCGACCAGAATGGACATCTAGCCTGTACCTGCTGCAACAGGCCCCAGGGGGGCGCAGGGGGGAGCCAAGGAGGAGGATATTGGCCTCCTACTACACCTGCTCCAGGAGTGATGAACCCTTACGGAGGCCCAGCAGCTGGCCTATAGGGGTGCCCGGAAGATCCGAGTGGGAGGTGCCAGCTGGTGGTGACAAAGAAGCCTGAAGGCGCCACACACCTTCCTATGTCTAGAGAATATGTGAAGACAATCGGATTTGAGGGAATTAAACAGCTGATTCCTACAACTGAGCTTGTAGACTTAGAGTACAAGGGACAGAGAGCAACTCTGCCAATACTTGTGTCAGAACACACGCCAACAGGGCTGCTAGGGAGAGATGCTCTATGCCAATTGAACTGTACAGTAAAATGCACACCTGACGGCTGTCAGGTGACGGTGCCATCCGGTGTTCAGATTCCATCGACAGCCAGAGTGATAAAGCATAGAACAGACCTACAAGCTTTGCCTTTAAAGGGAGCTGATATAGAATATTGGGTTGATGGGTCTTGTTACGGGGTAGGAGAAACTTTGTGCGCTGGGTATTCCTTAGTTAAAGCACAGAATTCAAAGTTTATTGTAGAACAGGCTGAGGCAGTTCCTCAGCCATGCTCAGCTCAGTTGGCTGAATTGATTGCCCTCACAGAGGCATGCAACTTGGGAACCGGACGGAGAGTGACAGTGTACACCGACTCTGCCTATGCACATAATGTTTGTCATTTTAATGGAGCTGTATGGAGGGGGCGGGGTTTTAAGAGAACTGATGGTACGCCTATACAGCACCACGCACAGATCATGAAGCTGTTACAAGCCATGATGAAGCCAAAGGAATTAGCCATAGTGAAGTGTGCCACACACAGGTCTGACTCATCACATGTCACACAAGGTAACAGGGCTGCAGAGGATGCAGCCAAAGCCATTACAGGAGCAGACAAGGCAGGTAAAGGTCTTCTGGTCACACATGAAAAGCAATTACAGGGCATGGTCACACTTGAGGATTTATTGATGTTACAGAGTAGAGCAACTATGTTAGACAAGAACGTTTGGCTAGCAAGGGGGGCAAGTCAGGATGACACAGGTCTATGGAGGAATCATGAGGGGTTGGTTGTAGCACCCTCAGATTTAATAGGCATGTTAATACGGGAAGCTCATGGATTAGCACACGTGGCTAGGGGGGAGGTAAGACGCAAGATCACCAAGGAATATGGGTTTTGGAGTCCATATTTGATGGAACAGATTGACCATGCTTTAGGTCAATGTGGGGTCTGCTGGAGAAACAACATCAGAGTGGGTACACCAGTGGTGTCTGGGCATATCCCTACCCCAATAGGGCCACGGGTGGTGGACAGGGGGGTGGATGTACAGAGTAGGCAGGATGTTGTGCCAACAGGTGCCGAGGTCCCCAGAGAACCTGAGAAGGAGGAGCTACGACGAGATGCTGTGGTGTTGCCTGAGCCAGTGGCAATGCCAGTGTTACAGCCAGTGACATTACCGGCAATGCCTGAAACCGAGGGGACAGTGGAAAGCTGTCCAGATGCCAATGAACCAGAAACCAACGAAGCAGAGAGTGTTGACAGTCTGGAGGTCCAGCCTGGGAGTGTCCAAAGCCTGGACACCTGTGCTACTGGGGATGCTGGCAAGTGCCTGCATCATGCTTCAGATGATGCTGAGGGCGACTCCCCAGACCTTGATCAGCGTGGGAGGGGACCAGGCGGCTGCCTGAACCTCAATGACACTGACGGACGACGACCAGTTAGGAAAAGATTAAAGACTATGAATAGGGTAGTGAAGCAGCAGATCAAAGGGAACGACGGGAATGGACAGCAGATGATAGCATGGCTGGAAACGGTCTTAGGGGCATGGGAAACTTATTTTGCTAAGATAGGAGCACCTATTATAGCAGACATGATTTTTGACTTTCTTAGGAGGCAGGGCCTCATTGACTGTTTTTGGAAAGTCAGTCACTCAGTCCACGTTAATGAACTTTTCAGAAGACTAGTCCTCACCTGAGGTGAAGATCTATGCATTAATGCATTCCCTTTGTCCTATGCTTACTGTTGGAGAATTATGTGTTATGATAACTGAATGTCATTATTTGTGTATTGTTTGTTTGTTTCTATATCATGTGATTGAGGTCAGTTGAGAAGTGATGTGGTGGTTATACAAAGCTAGGAGAGAGGTTCTGTTCCTAGCGCAACGAAAATGGAAGCTCCTGACTATGAAAGTGTTATCAATCTGAGACAGCGGTAAAGGCTGTTCTCCAACTGGGTTCAAGTGCTAGCAACCTCTGACCCTGACGCTTCAAGGACAAAGAAAACATCGGTCGTTGGAAGTTTCTGTATTGATTTGTGCATGATGAACTGTGTTTAGTTTAATTGTGATTGTTATTTTCAAGATTCTTTTTATTATTGGTTGTTTTCTATTTTTTGTTTATAATATCTTTGGTTCCTAATACTGGTCCTGGGTTGGTCTGTGTTATTGTGCTTCTTGTGTTGTGTGTTGGTGTAGTTTTTCTGTTTGTTGTTGTTTATTTTTTAATTTTTAAAAAAAAAATTTTTGGGGATGTTTTGTGGGGTTTTGTGTTTTTGTTTTTGTTTTGTGGTCGTTTAGTTTCGGAACACCCTCTGGGTGGTCCGAGGGGGGATGTGTCGTATATTTTCTACTTAAACACACACACATACCTTGGATTTGTATGATAAGGCTTGGTAACAGTTTCATTTACATTTATGGCATTTATGGCTTGTTCCAAAGCGGAGCCTTTGGGCCTACAGGCAAGCTCTCTGAGGGGGTCAGGTTACGACAGACCACATAGTCGAGCGCACACACACACACACACACACACACACACACACTGATCATTAACAGATGGCCCCTGGACCAGCTATCAGAGACCTCTGGGGGTTGGGCAAAGACACACATACACGCTGGCCCCTCCCCTCTGGAACGAAACGGGGAGAGGGAGAGAGAGCGTCCTCTTTCCAGCCCAGGTCCACGGGGAACACACGTAATGTATAAATCTGCCTGTAACTCTGATTAAATTGTCTTAAACTCAATACCTGTTCTTTGATTCATAACCAATAAGAGAAATACACAACACTAGTCAGAATGGAACCGTAGATATCTGAAACTGTAATTACAACTAGTCATAATTCAGTTGCAGATATCGGCAATGTGAATAGCTGATATCTACAACTGAATTGTAGATATCTGTAATGACAAACCCCATGCACTTGAATGGCAAAATACATTTGAATCTTACTAGTCAAAATATAATTACAGATATCTAAAATGTGAGTTTTGATTAGTCAAAATATAATTAAAGATATCTTGAATTTGAGTTTTGACTAGGCAAAATGATGTTGCCGATATCAGTAATGAATATCCATTGTAGCTAATAAATGTTAAAACGGCTTGCCATACAACGTAACATTCAGTTCTCTTTCATAGTATTCGTTTTGTATCTCACTATGGGAACGCCCCCTGCGTGACCTCATCAGAAGCTGAATTACACTGCGCCAGCCCATTGGCTGGCCCAGATGTCGCTTGTGTCAGGAGGGACAGGGACCCTCAGCCTATATAAGGCTTACACACAGCGTCTGTCGTCATTCAAGACAAGCAACCTCAGACTACTCAGAGAACCGGGGTTATGTAATTAACTAGGGATGCACGATATTTATCGGCCCGATAATGGGAAATTAATGTTATTAAATATTTATCGGTTTTATTACATTTTAGCCGATATTGAGCCGATAATATGAAGCCGGAAATATTTCTGCTTCCGGTTTCCGCGCTCATGATGCTGCGCCTGCGTACAGCCACGCACTGTATAGACGAGAACGACACGTGTCTTCCCCGGTGTGACATTCTGCAGAGTTTCTGAGGCAGATATATATACAATAGTGACATTCTGCAGAGTTTCTGAGGCAGATATATATATAATAGTGCGTTTGCAATTTGCAACACATGTTCGACAAAAGTTCGGAGAGGAGGGCAAAGATCTACGAGTTACAACACAACGAATCTCATAAGTCACCTTAAGATTCTCCATTGCAAGCACGCTGTATGGAAGGAGTATCAACACTAGTAGCAGAAGGCAGCCTGCTGTGCCTATTGAACACGCATTTGAATTGTATTCAGTTTGTATATTAGGGAACACCAATGGAAAACGTGTCTATTATTTAGGTGAGAATGTGAATGTAGGCTATACAAGACAAGTTGTTTACAAGGAAAACATGCACTTTTTGTTTTTCCATGTCAGTGCAATTTATTTTGAATTATTATGCAAAACGTTTGATGGGCTTTATCACAACCTACCCTATCCTCATGCACTAAAAGTAGCATAGCCCTTTTCAGTTGCTTTATTAAGCATACTAGTGGAGCCTACTATGTGCCTTGTGTCATTCTGTTTATCTGCAGACTAAGCAGCCATTTGGCACTAGTTTCTGTAAAAGTTCTATACAACTTTTGGTTCTTTAAAAGTATTTATTTTTGTATTGACTGATGCACTTTATTTATTTATTTTTTGATATTTTATTTATGCATTTTCAATTTACAAGATGCACTTTATTTTTTACACTGTTTTGATCTAATTACTCTTAGGTGAGCCTTTTTTGTTTTCATAAAAGGAGGCCAGATCTTGGCAAAAAAAAAGCATTGTGCACTGTCTAGAACAGATTCTGTTTGTTAGAGGAAATAATAAATGAACATTTGAAGAGTCAGAAGTGTTCTCTTTGTTGTGTTAACAATAGTGAGATTTGGTGAGATCACTATGGAATATTAAATCATCAATCTTTGCTCACTACATAGCCTTTCTTACCTTCAGGTGTGCATGAACTACAGGTTATCAACTGTGGGCAATGCAATGAATTCACTAGCAAGCAAACATAGGGCATATTCAAGTGATTGAGTTAGCTAACTAACTACATATGGTGCAATCATCCTTTCCTTCTCTGGGGTCAGATGACGGCGCTTCTAGTTAACAACCCAAACTAGCTAGCGAGCTAGTTTACACACTAACTTAAGTTACATCACCTGGCTCAGCCAGCTAAAGGCCATATATTGAATTTTCACATTTGAATAGTCACGTGTCTGGAACCCGCATGCACATTTTCCTTCTTGCATTGACTGAATCCGCTTGCTAGCTAACTAGATCATGATCACCAGTGAGCTGGCTAATGTTAACTAGTGAGCTGGCTAATGTTAGCTAGACAAGTGTTGGTTTGTTGGCTAGCTAGGTAACTTACAGTTAAACCAACATATTTAATTGACACATTAAGTATATAGCAAGCAAGCAGACTCAGCGGGGGGGAATATTGCCAACCTGGCTAGCTAGGTTTAGCCATAAATAATCTATGCATTACACAAAAGGTACACAATAAACTCACTGCGATTATTAATTAATTGTCAGATTAAAATGTTGTCATCTAGAAATTAATTAGACACCTATACTTTCTTTTATTTCTTTTTTGTTTCTTTTTATTTTACTACTCAATTTTTTCATTTTGTAAAGTGTCTTTGTTACAGGGAACATATTATCACCAGATACTCAGTTACATTTGTTTGTCGTATCTCAGTAACAGTTTCATTTCCACTGCATTTTATCAAGTAAAGGTATTCTTCTTTCTCCTCCAGAATTCTCTCTCTTGACCTCTTGCCTTCGTAGATTTAGTTACGGCGATGTCGTCATCGTCCGACTCATTTTCAAGCTGCCAAGCTTAGTCAAAGTTGAAGCCAATTTACGATCGTCGGCCCCGACCATTTTCCGAGCAGATTGTCGGGAGAAATTGACTCTTAACACACCTCACACCACAGGATAATCTTGTAGGATAATGTTTAGACCCATCCGATAATCGGGCGTTTGCTGTCCTTGGTCGGAAGGGGGGAAATCGGGCCAAAATCGGCCAGATTATCTTTGTGTGTGTACCAGGCATTAGGGGCGGGCGTGGGAGGTTCACGCAAGAGGCGAGTGTGACTAATCCCAAAGCGTAATAGAGACAGTAGGGATTACGGAATGACATTTTAAAAATACATATGTGGTTTTTTTTTTGGGGGGGGGGGTGTTCCTTGGCCAGGCATTTGGCGTCCTAGGCGACCGCCTATTTCGTCTATGCCTAGAACCGGCCCTGTGATTGGACGATAGCTGCGCACGCGTGATTAATTTGCAGGCAGCTCTTGCTCAGAGCGGTCACAATGGGGTCTGCTGCTGCGTTTGTTGAGGGAGAGAGGAGACGGCAATCCTCTCTGTAGGCTAACCTCGCGTCACCAGGCCCTCTCCCGGCCGACTGTAGGTCTACTCGTCTCTTGTGAGCTCGGTTGTAACATGAATCACGTAACACAGGATGTGTTAGATGCTTTACAGTAATTCCCCAAATGACCAGAAAAAGTAGCTAGATTTGTCGCTTTTCGCTTTTGACTAATTAAGTTACCACGGGGGTCTGGAAAGTCGCCAGATATAGCGACAAAGTCGCTAGGTTGGCAACACTGGACACAAGGTTGAATCTCAATCACGAGTTGCCTGAACGAGGCTTTTATTTTAATTGCCAATATACTAATCCAACGTATGTGGAATAGCCCCCTGAGCTGCATGTGCCATTGTTTTTTTTCTCAGCGTCATATACTTTACACTTCGACCTTTGTCTTCTTTTTGATTGGCTTGTCCTTTAAAATCTCACGGTTTCTTCAGGGTATCCGCGGTGTCTTGAAAAGTATTAAAAGTTGATAAATACATTTTGGGAAAATCAAGACCCTTAATGCTATTCAAGTGCAAGAAGATTACATTTGTCTTCGCAGTTTAAGATACACATTAATCTGCTGCGGTAGTAAACACAGCGCAGTAGAATGACGTCACAGGCGGTCAGATTTTTTGGCCCTAGTCTGGAACGCACGTCGAACGATGAGGCCGTTGATGGCCCGGTAGGATTTGGCAGTGCACACGATTTGGCATGACAGCGCCGTCTGAATAGGAGATTTACATTGCATGTCCAGCGACATTTGGACCGTCACAGCTGAACTTCATTCTGCAATATCTCGGGATTGGTAAGACATAAATACATGAATTAAATTGCGTTGTTTCTGGAAGACTTAAATACATCACATGGTACAGACAGATAAACTCAGAAAACAAGTCTTATTTTATGCCCCTAACACCCTACAATTAGACAGAGACTGAAATTAATCATGAAATCGTAGAAATGTTTGAAAGTTTAATGTTGTTGAAGTGGAATGTTTTGTGGTACAAAAAAAAAAAAGTTTATTGCGATCTTTCGGTCATAGACCTTCTTCAGGCTGTAGTGACCCCCACTGACACCATTGATAGCTTCATGCAACAGGAACATTTTAGAGTCTATAGCAAGACTGACTTAAGGTGAGATCTAAATCTATCTTTATGCAACTGGCCCCTGTTCTTTAACCAACTGCTAAGACAACTTTAAGCTAGTTACTTTAGCTAGCTAAAGATATTGACCCCCCCCCCCCCCTACAACTTGTTTAGATATTATGTTCCAACGTGTCTGCTGAATCCCACAGTAAGGGTATCTAGCTGACTAACTAGCTAACGCTAGCCTACATAGGTGGTAAACAAACTGGCTACATTTTGGGAATATACATGGATACTTTCTCGCCAAATGTTGTAGGGCCAAATTTACAAAAGCTTAGCCCATGGAGGCATAGCCTGCTATAAAATCCCTGCTGCCGGCCGGTGTGAAATGCATTCTGGGATACTGACCCAAACTAGCGAGCTAGATTTACACACAAACGTTAGTTACATCACCTGCATCAGCTTGAATTTTCACATTGAATAGTCACATGCGTATGAAACCCCTATGCACATTTTCCCTCTTGCATTGACTGAATTAGCTTGCTAGCTAGATCATGATCACTAGTGAGCTGGTTAAAAATTACAGGAGGACCCCGAGGCGGCGATGTTTCCAGAGCAGACGATGACAATACATTTCCCCTTCATAGGAGTTCAGTTATTATTAAAAAAAAAATAAAGGTAATTTTTTTCAGAGTGGGGCAGTACCACTCATATTTTTCATTTTATTGGATAGAGATAGTGAAGGTAGACAGGAAAGTAAGGAGGAGAGGGCATGTCAGCAGGGCATGGGCCGGATTCGAACCCATGCCGACATGGGCATATGTGTGCACTGTAGACCGCGGTGCTAGACCACTGGACCACCCCAGGCCATAGGAGTTCAGTTCTGAAATGAGGTGCACAGCTCCCTGAATTTGGCACACGTTGGTCTGAAAAAAGTCAACATGGTTTAATTAATGTTAGTGCACACAGACACTGAAATTAATTCCCAGTTGGATTTTTTGCCTATCGCTAGCTGAATTGGGATTGAGGAGATGTGACCATGTTTCTGTAGTTGGTAGGGGTGTCACGATTCTCCAAATCCACAACGTAACCTTCAGTTCTCTTTCATAGTTCATATTGTACCGTTCTCTAATAGTTCCAGGGTTCGAGTTATGTGGGAGCCAATGGGAGCTGAGCTCCCATAGAGATGGTCTGAGGCTCTCTGAGCTCCCATGAAGGCAGTAAAATCACAAATCTGTGGGGGTCGCTAATAATACATTACCACAACTATTATTTGATCAAAATGTCAATGTAATGAATATTATTTAATTTATATTATAAATATTGTAAAATAAACACGTTTTCCAAAAGAACTGCGCGCACCATTAATCTCCTGTGAATGGAGTATGCCTTTGACTGCCTGCACTTCACCACCAAGACACCATGGGGCGCAGTAGAATATTGTGCAACAGCAAAACACCAGTTGCCTTTCAGGAAGTAGTGAGATCGTGCACCTAGCCTATTATTGAGAAGCAAACATTCATTCATTAGCTATACAGGAGTAGTAGCTACCATGCCGCCCCAAAAAAGGCCACTGCTGCCGACCGGGTCATCAAGCCTAGACAATTTCGGGTTTTTAGCAAAGACAAATTTGACCCTCTCCCGTTCATCCAATCTTGGATAAAGAAAGACATCGGACGTCAGCATCATGGGTTCCAGGACCGCGACCGCAGCCTACTGAAAACAGACCACTTTGGTCTATCTTGTCTCCGTAAAGGTAAGGTGGCTTTTACTTTTTACTAACCTAGTGTACTAACCTAATGTATTTTTCGCTCCTTCTGTATAGCAAAAATAACACAATTATTGGCCGAGATACATGTGTGACTATCGCTTTTATAGCTGTTGTTTCATGTGGGGCTGTTGATGTGGTGAAATGAGTAGCCTGCAGCTGTAGCGTCAGGATATGTTGGGATTTGAGGATGAGGATGATGTTTCGGTACCGGTACCGTTTTTAAAGTATCGATTTGTCACCGGTATCGAATAAAACCCAAACTGTACCCAACCCTAACTATATGTTTACATGCCAACTAATTAGCTAATTCATTTTCTGTCATTTAGAGCTGAGGGGAGCAACAGAGAGACGGACAACAGGACAGCAACAGAGAGACAGACAACAGGACAGCAACAGAGAGACAGACAACAGGACAGTAACAGAGAGACAACGGGAGAGGAGAGCAATAGAGACAGAACTGAATGCACTGAACCTTTTTTTAATTCTTTGCATTATTAACACTGTTGTGTTATTGTGTTATTAAAGTGTTTAAGTGTTTTATGGTAAAGCATTATGAGTGGTGTGTGTGCAGGGTGCTCGTGACTTGTATATTTTGGGGAGGGGGGAGGCTTGTGTATGGGGGCAGGGGGGTCCTCACACAAAGGAGTAGCCTAGGGCCACTGACCACCTTAATCCGCTACTGCCTATAGCTAATTAAAACGTGTAAGTCCCATCGCTGTGTGGGCATGATTCGCGCGTGCATGAGAACATTTCGCACTGTTATTTTGGAGACCCCCACAGAGTTCAGCTTATAACTCGAACCCTGAATAGTTCCATACATAACTTACTGTGTGGAAGTGTGGGGAAACACATACAAAACAATCACAAATCCAATTTATTTACTACAGAAAAGAGCTATACGAATTATAAACAGAGCTGCCTATCAAGAACCAACTAACAAATTATTCATAAACACCTATGATCTCAAATTTAAAGAATTGGTGGACTTCAAAATAGCACAAGTAATGTATAAAGTAAAAAATAAGATGCTTCCAGACTGTATCCAGAGACTATTTCAAGTTAGACAGAGTAATTATGAACTCAGAGGAATATGTATGTTTATGAAAACAAAGATTATAACAAATGCAAAACAAAGAGTTACAGTTAAAGGAGTTAATATATGGAATACTTTTGAAAAGGAAATGAAAATGTGTAGTACACTAAAAGGATTTTTAAAATTATTTAAAAATAAGATGATTAACAAGTATAAAACAGAGGTTTAAATATAGTTTTTGTTTGGTATTTTTTGAACTTTTTGTTGACATGCGTAAGTGAAATTTTGTTTATAAAAGTTTCAATGTTTTGATTATGCATTCATGGGGGGACATGCATGTAACAAGGGTAGGCGCAATAAGCCACGGCTTCAGCCTACACCTTTTTGGTCCTGGTGTTATGAATTGTGACTGTGTACATTTTCTTATATCTGTATTGTAAATTGTATAGGGGTCCAAAATAAACATTCTCAATCAAAAAAATCAATCAAATAGTATTCGTTGTGTATCTCACTATGGGAACGCCCCCTGCGTGACCTCATCAGAAGCTGAATTACACTGCGCCAGCCCATTGGCTGGCCCAGATGTCGCTTGTGTCAGGAGGAGGGACAGGGACCCTCAGCCTATATAAGGCTTACACACGGCGTCTGTCGTCATTCAAGACAAGCAACCTCAGACTACTCAGAGAACCGGGGTTATGTAATTAACTAGGGATGCACGCTATTATCGGCACCGATAATGGGAAATTAATGTTATTAAATATTTATCGGTTTTGTTACATTTTAGGCGATATTAAGCCGATAATATGAAGCCGGAAATATTTCTGCTTCCGGTTTCCGCGCTCATTATTCTGCGCCTGCGTACAGCCACGCAGTGTTTAGACGAGAGCGACACGTGTCTTCCCCGGTGTGTCTGATATTCTGCAGAGTTTCTGAGGCAGATATATATATAATAGTGCGTTTGCAATTTGCAACACATGTTCGACAAAAGTTCGGAGAGGAGGGCAAAGGTCTACGAGTTACAACACAACGAATCTCATAAGTCACCTTAAGATTCTCCATTGCAAGCACGCTGTATGGAAGGAATATAAACACTAGTAGCAGAAGGTCTAGCCTGCTGTGCCTATTGAACACGCATTTGAATTGTATTCAGTTTGTAGGCTATATTAGGGAACACCAATGGAAAACGTGTCTATTGATTAGGTGAGAATGTGAAAGTAGGCTATACAATACAAGTTGTTTACAAGGAAAACATGCACTTTTTGTTTTTCCATGTCAGTGCAATTTATTTTGAATTCTTATGCAAAACGTTTGATGGGCTTTATCACAACCTACCTCATCCTCATGCACTAAAAGTAGCATAGCCCTTTTCAGTTGCTTTATTAAGCATACTAGTGGAGCCTACTATGTGCCTTGTGTCATTCTGTGTATCTGCAGACTAATCAGCCATTTGGCACTAGTTTCTGTAAAAGTTCTATAAAACATTTGGTTCTTTAAAAGTCTTTATTTTTGTATTGACTGATGCACTTTATTTATTTATTTATTGATATTTTATTTATGCATTTTCAATTTACAGGGATAGGCAAGATGCACTTTATTTTTGACACTTTTTTGATCTAAATACTCTTAGGTGAGCCTTTTTTGTTTTCATAAAAGGAGGCCAGATCTTGGCTAAAAAAAGCATTGTGCACTGTCAGATTCTGTTTGTCAGATGCTGTTTGTTAGAGGAAATAATAAATGAACATTTGAAGAGTCAGAAGTGTTCTCTTTGTTGTGTTAACAATAGTGAGATTTGGTGAGATCACTATGGAATATTAAATCATCAATCTTTGCGCACTACATAGCCTTTCTTACCTTCAGGTTATCAACTGTGAAATTATATCTGTTCTCATATCGGTTATCGGCCACGAGAAGCGGGTAAACATCGGTATCGGTATCGGTTGGAAAAAAATGCATATCGTGCATCCCTATAATTAACCTAACGTTTCACATGCCATCTCTGGCTTTATAGCCAACTCTATGGATAAGCTAGCTAACATTAGCTAGTACTAAACCGTTTGAATTGTACCATATCAGCGTATCATGCAGCTGTGAAAAATTGAAAAGAAAAAGCTGAATTTTAGGGGCAATGCAATGAATTCACTAGCAAGCAAACATACTCACTCACTTGAAGGCATATTCAAGTGAGTGAGTTAGCTAACTGGTGCAATTAGCTACACATGGTGCAATCATCCTTTCCTTCTCTGGGGTCAGATGACGGCGCTTCTAGTTAACAACCCAAACTAGCTAGCGAGCTAGTTTACACACTAACTTAAGTTACATCACCTGGCTCAGCCAGCTAAAGGCCATATATTGAATTTTCACATTTGAATAGTCACGTGTCTGAAACCCGCATGCACATTTTCCTTCTTGCATTGACTGAATCCGCTTGCTAGCTAACTAGATCATGATCACCAGTGAGCTGGCTAACGTTAACTGGTGAGCTGGCTAATGTTAGCTAGACAAGTGTTGGTTTGTTGGCTAGCTAGGTAACTTACAGTTAAACCAACATATTTAATTGACACATTAAGTATATAGCAAGCAAGCAGACTCAGCGGGGGGGAATATCGCCAACCTGGCTAGCTAGGTTTAGCCATAAATAATCTATGCATTACACAAAAGGTACACAATAAACTCACTACGATTATTAATTAATTGTCAGATTAAAATGTTGTCATCTAGAAATTAATTAGACACCTATACTTTCTTTTATTTCTTTTTTGTTTCTTTTTATTTTACTACTCGATTTTTTCACTTTGTAAAGTGTCTTTGTTACAGGGAACATATTATCACCAGATACTCAGTTACATTTGTTTGTCCTATCTCAGTAACAGTTTCATTTCCACTGCATTTTATCAAGTAAAGGTATTCTTCTTTCTCCTCCAGAATTCTCTCTCTTGACCTCTTGCCTTGGTAGATTTAGTTACGGTGATGTCGTCATCGTCCGACTCATTTTCAAGCTGCCAAGCTTAGTCAAAGTTGAAGCCACCTCCCTGGCTCTTCTTGGCAGTGTTTGTCCTTCACCTCCATTTCTTTCTCCTCCAGAATTCTCTCTCTTGCCCTGATAGATTTAGTTAAGGCGATGTCCTCATCGATGTCCTCGTGGTTACACAAAACAGGCATAACTTTTTTTATTTTTGTATTTAACCTTTATTTAACCAGGCAAACATGTAAGAACAAATTCTTATTTACAAATGCAGCCTGACCAAAAAGCAATGGCTCTTTGGGGGGGGGGGGGGGGGGGGTGGGAAGCTAGAAATAAAACAAGGTTAAGTAATTTACAACAATAAAACAATAAAACACTGGCAAATACAGATGCATTCAAATACTAACAGTCAGAGAGAGGGGAGAGAGACGGAGGAGGTAGGGGTGAGGAAGAGCGGAGGTGAGGGATAGCGGGGGTAGTGGAGCAGGGGTACTTAAAATGAGGCAGTGATGGGTTATGGGATGGGTGAGAGACGGTGATCAACAGGTGCATTGATCGACTATGGTTCGATGCAGGATTTGTTTGAAAGCAGTGAGTGAGGTGAGGGCGGTGAGTTTGAGGGTGTTCTGTAAGGTGTTCCAGTCGTGTGCTGCAGCGAACCGGAAAGCGCTGCGACCGACAACGGTACGGGCTTTGGGGATGCTGAGTCGGACAAGATCACTGGTTCTTAGAACGATGACGGGGCGGTGAGAGAGGTGCAGAAGGGATGAGAGGTAGAAAGGTGTTTTGCAAAGTATGGTTCTGTAGATAAGATGAAGCCAGTGACAGAGCCGTCTGCTGTGAAGAGATGTCCAGTCTACAAGGGTGTACAGATCACAGTGGTGAGTTGTGAAAGGCGCACCAGTGGCAAAACGAATGGCGGAGTGATGGAGTGTGTCGAGTTTCCTGAGGGCAGACTGAGATACCATCCTATAGATGGTATCGCCATAGTCGAATATGGGCAGGATGGTCATCTTGACAAGGGTATGTTTGGCTGCACGGGTGAAGGAGGCCTTGTTCCGGTATAAAAAGCTTAGGCGAGCCTTGACTTTTGTCTGCAGGTGCTTTATGTGGGTGGTGAAGGAAAGGGATGAGTCCAGCCAAAGGCCAAGGTATTTGTAACAAGAGACAAACTCCAGCTCGGAACCGTCAACACAGAAGATCTTAGCGGGGCTGCTGACACGAGGTCTCCGGTCGAAAAGAATGTACTTTGTTTTTTTGGTGTTGAGGAGAAGATGGAGGCGATGAAAAGACTGCTCAATGGAGGTGAGGCTGAGTTGTAGAGTGGAAGCCGCAGAGTGGAGTGAAGGGCCTGCACAATACAAGATGGTGTCGTCAGCATAAAGATGGATCTGGGATTTGCCAGCATCTTTTGCTATATCATTGATGTAGATTGAGAACAACGTTGGTCCCAAGATGGAGCCTTGAGGCACCCCTTTAGAGATGGTGAGATGGTCTGACAAGATATTTTCAGTCTTCACTTGCTGAACTCGGTCAGTTAGATAGCTGGCAAACCAGTTGCAAGAGTTTGTCGAGAGACCAATGTTGGAGAGCCTCTGTAGAAGGATGGAATGGATGACAGAATCAAAGGTCTTAGCTAGGTCGATAAAGGCAGCGATGCAGACCTGCTTGGAGTCCAAGGAAGTGAGAATGTCATCCATTCCTTTCAAGGTAGCTGTGATGCACCCGTGGCCAGGCCGGAACCCAGACTGCATGTTGGACAGGATGTTGTTTGAGGCCATGAAGTGGCTGAGCTGTTTGAGAGCCAGCTTCTCCTGGACCTTGGCCAGGCACGGCAAGATGGAGATGGGCCTGTAGCAGTTGGGGTCGGAGCTAGAGCCACCTTTAAAGAGGGGAAAGACTAGCGCGGATTTCCAGTCAGGAGGAAAGATAGACAGCTCAAAAGACATGTTGAATAGCCGTGTGATGGGAGCGGAAATGACAGGTGCAGCAGCTTTCAAAAACATGGGTTCGAGCCCATCAAGGCCAGCAGACTTGTTTGAGTCTAGCTTGGTTAGCTCCTCTAAAACCTCTGAGGTCAAGACAGGTTTAAAGGAGAAAGCGTCACAGCTGGAAGGAGGAGGAGAATGTGATGAAGCAGCAATGGGGGGAGTAGCTGAGAATACATGGGCCGAGTTGACAAAGTGATGATTAAAAAGCGAAGCCATGTGAGACTTGTCAGTGACAACAGTGTCACCAAAGGTCATTGCACTAGGAAGATGAGGGGAAGTGAGTTTGTTTTCCATGGCTTTGACCGTTTTCCAAAACATCTTGGCGTCAGAGCCACAGGATGCAAATTTGTCCAAGAAGTAACTGGTTTTGGCTTTTCTGACAGCCTGAGTGCTTTTATTTCTACACTGCCTAAAGGCAAGCCAGTCAACAGGAGACTGGGTGGAACGAGCTTTCCGCCATAAGGTGTTCTTCTGGCGGATCAACTCAGCCAAGTCATGGGAAAACCAGGGGCTGAAGCGATCCTTTATCCGTGATTTTATGAGTGGGGCGTGTTTGTTGATGATCTGATTAAAAGTTATCTTAAAATAGGACCAGGCGTCATCCACAGTGGAGACTGAATTAATTCGGTCCCAGTTTTCTGCTGCAACATCGTGGAGAAAGGCCCCCAGCTCAAACTTCTTCAGAGAGCGCTTGGTTACGATCACTGATGGTCACTCAGATCTTGACTGAAGACACCAGATTTATAATTAGAAGGGGCATTCGTAAGGATGACATCAATCAGCGTGGCAGATGAAGGGGATTTCTGATTGTGTCTGGTGGGCACAGATATGATTTGGGAAAGGTTCAGAGCATCCAATTGCTGCGTGACTACATCTGGGGGGTTGAACATGTCCCAGTTGAGATCACCCAGGAGGACAAACTCAGAGGAAACGTGTGGGGCCAGGAGTACAGTTAGGGTGCAAGCTGGGGCAGAGGGTGGTCTGTAGCAGACAGCGACAGAGAGAAAGAAATTGGAAGACAGTTTGATCCTTAACCCTAGCAGTTCAAATTGTTTGGGGACAGACTTGGAAATTAAGATAGAACATTGCAGATGGTCTTTAACAAACAAAACTACACCACCACCTTTGGTGGCTCTGTCCTGGCGAAAAATGTTGTAACCTGGTATGGAGGTGTCTAGATTGAAAACACTGTTCTTAAGCCATGATTCTGAAATAGCTAGAACATCAGGAGTAGCAGTGTGTGCCCAGGACTTTAGCAGGTCTAGTTTGGGTAACAGGCTACGGATGTTAATGTGTAGAAAGCCCATAGACTTGCGATCACAAAAATCATTGAATGACAGGTCAGAGATGGCATGATCAACAATAGCTGGGCCTGGATTGGGATGTACATTACCAGAGATGAAAAGGATGAGGATAATCAAAATGCGACTAAGTATGGAGCCATAGCATTGCTTAAGATGATTGTTATTTTTCATGGAGGGTTTGGCATGGATTGGGAGAGGAGGGTCAATAAATTGCTGCAACAGTATGAAGGAATACAATGGAGAGCATGGCACAGACAGACTAGGAAGACATGTATTCTTTGTAATCCAGAAAGTGGAGACATCTCTGGGCAGTAGACTGAAATCCAGCGTGCCACCACCATAGGAAACTATGGCTGGCCTGTGTAAACGCCCGGGTGCAACCTGGCGTTCTCCAGGTGGGCTGGACTCATTCTTCACTGATCGATTCCCAAGCACACCAAAGCTGGCGCTGCCTTGGGACGCCTTTAAAACTGTCGGTTTTCCCTGCTTCAGCTTCAAGGTATTCCTTCATTTTCTGAGCCACGGCAACTGGAATCTTATCGATGGTGACGACACTGGAATCCTTCAAAGTCACCATAAGCCGTCTGTGGGGGTGCATGCCGCCCAACACCACATTCTTCACGTTATGGTTAAGCTGGAATATTTTGGGCGCTCCACCTCTGTTGAACTTCAGGCACAGGTTGACTTGCTGCGCAGCTCGGTGGGGATCCGGAAAGCAGGGGTACCGTGCTGTGAAGTGGGGACGGGTGCGAACACCTCAGCGGCCTCCAGCAGGGAGGAGCGCTGCCTGGCTGCAGACCAAGGGACGAAATCCCCGGGGACTCGTAGGGTTTGGCCGTATACGAGTTCGGCAGACGAGGACTGCAAGTCCTCTTTGGGGGCACATCTGAGGCCAAGCATGACCCACGCCTTTAAAACTGTCGGTTTTCCCTGCTTCAGCTTCTCAATGTATTCCTTCATTTTCTGAGCCACGGCAACTGGAATCTTATCGATGGTGACGACACTGGAATCTTTCAAAGTCACCATAAGCCGTCTGTGGGGGTGCATGCCGCCCAACACCACATTCTTCACGTTATGGTTAAGCAGGAATATTTTGGGCGCTCCACCTCTGTTGAACTTCAGGCACAGGTTGACTTGCTGCGCAGCTCGGTGGGGACCCGGAAAGCAGGGGTACCGTGCTGTGAAGTGGGGACGGGTGCGAACACCTCAGCGGCCTCCAGCAGGGAGGAGCGCTGCCTGGCTGCAGACCAAGGGACAGTGGCATCCGGGATGAAATCCCCGGGGACTCGTAGGGTTTGGCCGTATACGAGTTCGGCAGACGAGGACTGCAAGTCCTCTTTGGGGGCACATCTGAGGCCAAGCATGACCCACGCCTTTAAAACTGTCGGTTTTCCCTGCTTCAGCTTCTCAATGTATTCCTTCATTTTCTGAGCCACGGCAACTGGAATCTTATCGATGGTGACGACACTGGAATCTTTCAAAGTCACCATAAGCCGTCTGTGGGGGTGCATGCCGCCCAACACCACATTCTTCACGTTATGGTTAAGCTGGAATATTTTGGGCGCTCCACCTCTGTTGAACTTCAGGCACAGGTTGACTTGCTGCGCAGCTCGGTGGGGACCCGGAAAGCAGGGGTACCGTGCTGTGAAGTGGGGACGGGTGCGAACACCTCAGCGGCCTCCAGCAGGGAGGAGCGCTGCCTGGCTGCAGACCAAGGGACAGTGGCATCCGGGATGAAATCCCCGGGGACTCGTAGGGTTTGGCCGTATACGAGTTCGGCAGACGAGGACTGCAAGTCCTCTTTGGGGGCACATCTGAGGCCAAGCATGACCCACGGAAGTTTGTCCACCCAGTTGCCGTCCGCCAAACTCGCGCGTAGGGCCGCCTTCATTGAGTGGTGGAACCACTCGCACAAACCGTTAGCCTCGGGGTGATAGGCAGTAGTGCGGTGCAGCTTTACCCCCAAACCACTAGCTACAGCGTTCCACAGTTCCGAGGTAAACTGCGAGCCACGGTCAGAGGACAGGTCAGACGGGGTCCCAACGCACGGGCCACGTCGGAAGACGCTGTCGAGGAGAGGGGAACGGCTTCGGGCCAGCGGGTCTTCCTGTCCACCATGGTGAAAAGGTAGGTGAAGCCGTGAGAGGCGGGCAGTGGTCCAACAAGGTCGACGTTGACGTGGTCGAACCTCCTCTCAGGAACAGTGAAGGGCTCAAAAGGGGCTCTGGTATGGCGGTGTACTTTGGCGCGTTGACAGGCCACGCACGTGTCGACCCAGCCCCTTACCTCCTTCTTGAGTCCCTGCCATACGAACTTCTCAGAAACTAATTTCACGGATGGTTTCCTGCCGGGGTGGGAGAGGTTGTGTACAGCCTCAAAAACGGGCCGGCGCCAGTTCACAGGGACTAGCGGCCGCGGCTGGCCCGTAGAGAAGTCGCACAGCAGTTTTGCGCCTGAGTCACCGACTGCGACATCCTCCAAGCGTAGTCCTGTGTCTGCGTTCTTGAGGGTCTGGACCCCGTGATCGGAGGCCTGGTCCGCACTCATGCAGAGGTAGTTGAGACCCAGTTGAACGGCCCCGACGACCGCTCTGGAGAGACAGTCCGCGACCACGTTGGACTTGCCAGCGATGTGTTGGATGTCTGTGGTGTACTCAGATATGTACGAGAGCTGGCGTTGCTGGCGGGCAGACCAAGGCTCGGCCACCTTGGACATGGAGAACGTGAGGGGTTTGTGATCCACGAACGCCATGAACTCACGGCCTTCCAGCAGGAACCGGAAGTGGCGGACTGCCAAAAAGAGGCCAAGGAGCTCCCTGTCGAACGCGCTGTATTTGCGCTCTCTGGGCGTCAACTGACGGCTGAAAAAGGCGAGCGGCTGCCAGGCGCCTGCGACCCATTGTTCGTGCACCGCGCCGACGGCGTAGTCCGACGCATCGGTGGTGATGGCAATAGGGGCCTTGGGTGACGGGTGGGCCAACATGGCGGCCTGGCTTAGGGCGGTCTTGGTGGCCATGAAGGCGGCTTCCCTCCCGGCCGTCCAGTCGATGGCCTGGTTGGGGGATTTGTCCTTCATAGCCTCGTACAGCGGGTGCATGGTGTGGGCTGCACGGTGTATGAACCGGTGATAAAAAGTCACCATTCCGAGAAACTCTCGGAGTGCTCGAGCTGTGTGTGGGCGGGGGAAGGCGGAAACGGCCTCCACCTTCGATGGGAGGCGGGTGGCCCCATCTTTGTTGATGAGATGCCCAAGGAATTGGATGGAGGGTAACCCGAACAGACACTTCTGTGCCAGGTGCTCTTCCTCCGAGGAGCTGGCAACGAGGATGTCGTCCAAATAGACGAATAGGAATGGCATGTCTCTGAGCGTCGAATCCATTAGCCGCTGAAAGGACTGGGCTGCATTCTTAAGTCCAAACGGCATGCGTAGGAATTTGAATAGCCCGAACGGCGTGATCACCGCCGTTTTGGGAATGTCTGAAGGGTGCACGGGGACTTGGTGGTAGCCACGCACTAGGTCCACCTTTGAGAAAACCAGCTTACCCGCTAGATGCGCAGAGAAGTCCTGAATGTGGGGGACTGGGTAGTGGTCGGGTGTCGTAGCGTCGTTGAGGCGGCGGTAGTCGCCACACGGCCGCCATCCGCCGTCTGGTTTCGGCACGATGTGTAGCGGTGAGGCCCATGGGCTGTCTGAGCCATGTTGGCGAACTCAGACTTAGCGACTGCTAGCCTGTCGGGGTTGAGCCGCCGGGCCCTAGCGTAGATGGGGGCGCCCTTGGTCTCTATGTGGTGCTCCACCCCATGCTTGGTAGTGGTGGCGGAAAATGTGGGCTGTGTCAAGCTGGGGAACTCGCTGAGCAGGTGCTGATAGTTGTCACCCTCTGAGAGTGAGCTGGAGAGCCCGCCGTATGTCGCCTCACCGCGGACACATGCAAGTGAGGAGAATGTCAGTGCGTCCACCAGGCGGTTGTTCTTGACGTCCACGAGCAGTCCGTGAGCACATAGGAAATCTGCACCGAGGAGGGTGAAAGAGATGTCGGCCGTGACAAAGTCCCATGTAAACCGCTGACCCCCGAAACATAGGTCTACAGCTTTCGTGCCATAGGTGCGGATGGGGGTGTCGTTAGCGGACTTTAAATGTGGGCCATGACCTCCCCTGGCGGTGTCATCCACTGTCGCAGGCAGGACGCTCCTCTGAGCACCGGTGTCACAGAGGAATTTGCACCCGAAGAGAGTGTCTCTGATGAATAGTAGCTGGTTTGTTGTGCCCACACTCATAGCCACTACAGAGCGCAGGCTTTGCCGTTTCCCGTCGAGCTGTAGTTGCAAGGGGAGCGGTACCTCTTCGCTTTCGTGCCAAAGCGTGAGTGAAAATAGCACATGCCTGGGCTAGTACGGCTATCGGTGGTAGGTGGGCCCTTGTTAGCTAGCCTGTCTCTGCCAGGGGGAGTGTAATTGTGTGTCGGGGCTAGCACTTCAGGGGTAAAACGCTGGGTAGCTAGGAAGAAGCAGTCAGCCTCTTCTGCTAACTCACGGGGTTCAGTAATAGTCGTATTAGCGAGCGCTGTCTGTACATGTGCTGGCATGTGCCGAAGAAACAGTTCAATAAATAGAAAATTTGGTCCTTCCGTACCTAGTAGGTTCAGCATCATGTCCATGTGCTGGGAAGGCTTGCTGTCTCCCAGCCCCTGAATTGCGAACAGACGTCGGGCTCGTTCTGACCGTGATAGTTCGAAGGTCTTGAGGAGGAGAGCCTTAAACGCTGTATATTTATTCAGGGCAGGGGGAGCTGTAATGAAGCCCACTGTTCTGGCTGCAGTGGAGCTCCCCAGCGCCGAGACGACATGGTAGTAGCGTGCGGCGTCCTCTGCAATCCCACGGAGGGCGAACTGCCCCTCCGTCTGTGCAAACCATGCTGCCGCGGATGTCTCCCAAAACTCCGGCAATTTGAGAATAACGGCGTTATTTGCCATGTTCGGTTCAGTCTCGGATACTTCAACGGGACTGACGTCGGGGTCACCAGTGTAGTGCCGAGAGACGGGAGTCGGAGGCGGCGTATCAAATATCACAGCTAGACGTTTATTGACAGACATGAACGAGTCTCAACCACACGCTTCAAGCAGTAACAATATCTGACGTAACAACTTGGGTACCACGCACTTAACTCTCCGTGCGGAACAATACTCCCAACCCATAGTTCCGTGGGTGAATTATGTCAACCCACCACAGTAGATAATATAACATAAGATTATAGTTTGAGTCTCATTCATCCCGAAGGAAAATATTATGCAAGTTACCCAAAAAGTTAGGCTACAAATGTTACAGGCTACAACATACAAAGTTACTCACGCTGATGAAGACGAAATCACGTCCCCAAGTTCACTGTCGTCCTCTGACTCCTCGATAAATCGAGATGGAGGTTTTGACACCCTCAATGATTTCCGAGACATTTTTAATAATAATAATAATATTTTTTTAAAGTTTAAAGATCCAAAAAGCCCGCGCTAGCAAAAAATGTGTAAACCAAACTCCACGTAACTCATCCACAGAACGCTCCGCCAATCACTGTGAGTAAACTGACTCTGAGAATGTCGTCACGTCACATTTTACCGCAATACCCTATGTTGGTTGAAGTGCAACATCTCAGCTTTCAGGGACAGTTGGAATTTTTTCGATAGCACAAACCGTTTAGAAATTACGGTAATTACAATGTCGGGTGCGGATTTGTGCCGGCGGCGGTACATCCTGGGTTGATCCAGGTCTGTACTTACAAATATGATGCTTCTGAGCAGGTACCTCAGCATTGGTACATACAACAGGTATTGCAGTCTGGGCTGGGTTTATATATCACTTAATCATTGAGGTTTTTATCAGAAGCTAGCTACAGTGGTAACTTGTTAGCATCAAGCTAAACTCTTAGCTAGCTAGCTACATTTTGTCATGGACTTACCAAATGGTGGAAAAGCAGCCGCTGTGACGTCGAAGAACATTTGGAATTGTTACCAGATGATTTTCCATTGTTACCAGCCAATGACGTGTGTGTGTGTGATGAAGATGGGTATGGGTAGCTATCTCGGAATTAATTAATTGTTCAGGTTTCAAACTAGTTGCTATGATTCTCCTAAATCCCCTCAGGTTATTATCAATATAATCCACACCTTTGATTAAGAGGTCTGCTCACCACTGTCCTGGGTTGATCCAGGTCTGGGTTTCAGTTTGGACTCTTTTGTAAACTGGTCGTTGTCGATGATCAGACAGACACCTCGCGGCTCACTGGTCATCTATGGACAGTCCTAGAATAGCCCAGTTGAATAGCTTCCATGAGTTTTTTATTTTAGACAGTTTTTATATCATACCGCTCCCCACGCCCCACTTCCCTGAAGATCAGCAGGACTCCATTTGGATTTGGGAGAAATCTGACCCTTTTTTTTCAACAACACAGCAGAGAGTGGTGTCAGCACCGATGTCTGTGGAGGACGCCGTCTGGCTGGGACATCGTCCTTCTCTACAGTTTCAGGTGTAAAACATATTACTCTATTATGGGAACATTTTAGAGTCTATAGCAAGACTGACTTAAGGTGAGATCTAAATCTATCTTTTTATTTTTTTTATTTTTTGGGGGTTTAATTAGTTTTAATACAAGTAAAACATTCACAAGTAACACTTGCAAGTAAAACACCCACTAGTCAGAAAAAATATATGGTTGAGAAATCAGTATTGTGTAAGTGTGTCACAGTAGGTTAATTCAGAGGGTTTGATATTGTGTGTTCCATTCTCATGTGGTAAACAGCCTACTTTATGAACACATGCTATAGTATATAGTATACACATAGAGCACATACACTGATGAGCCAACATTATGACCACCTGCCTAATATGCTGTTGATATTATGCCTAATATGCTCATGCATCGATGAGCCTTGGAGCGCCCAACACCCCGTCACCAATTTGTGGTTTGTCCCTGCTCAGACCACTGTTGGTACTCACCACTGCTGACCGGGAGCACCCCACAAGCCTTGCCGTCAGGCCATAACAATTTGTCTCTTGTCAAAGTCGTTCAGGTCTTTACTCCTGCCCATTTCTCCTGCATCCAACACACACAACTTCAAGACCTGACTGTTCACTTGCTGCCTCATACATCCCACCCCTTGACAGGTGCCATTGTAACAAGATAATCAATGTTATTCACTTCACCTGTCAGTGGTCATAATGTTTTAGCTCATCGATGTAATAGTCGAGGACAGGTTGGTAGTGGTAAACAAACAAAATAGGTGACTGAACCCTGAACACCATGGATTGATTAGGTGGGAAAACCCTTAAGCAAATAATATTGGTAGGTGAAAACCTGGTAAATAAAATATAAAAGGTGGGTAAACCAAGTTTACTTGGGGGAGGGAAAAGTCACCATTTGTCAACAAGAATCCATGACAAATCAAAGAAATCATTTCCCAGCTGAGTTCAAGAGTTGAAATTACTCTAGTAGATTTGGCGGTCGGCTGAGGTCCTGCCTCAGTGATTCTGGAATGTCGAGTCTACCATAGTCTTCCTCCCTCACCGACAGTCGGATCAACATCAAGCAGTATTCTTGTAAAGAGTACACTGGCCTTGTTATGGTGACATCCAGATACTCCGGGTGACCATCCTCTTCATTGGGCGCTGGCATATAAACGTCTTCCAGGTTCCCTTGAAGATTTGCGCCAGTAAGAGAGGCTCTAAAAACCCACGGGTGAGTCAGAAAAGTATCCATGCGATTATACCCACCCGGTGGTATGTCTCCGTACGAGACGGGCCGTCCGGTGAAGTTGAGCCACCATATTGTGGCGCTTTGTTCCGTTCGATTAATGAACTTCACATAGGTCGGAATATCTGAATTGAGAGATCTCAGAGATTGATTTTCACTTCCGCCCCTCTCACCTATCATGGAGGGTGAATGTGGCACGATCCACCCTGCATACTCACCGGCCATGGTCGTCACGTAGCAAGCAGCAATCTCTAAATCTATCTTTATGCAACCGGCCCCTATTCTTTAACCAACTGCTAAGACAACATTAAGCTAGTTACTTTAGCTAGCTAAAGATATTGACCCCCCCCCCCTACAACTTGTCTAGATATTATGTTCCAACGTGTCTGCTGAATCCCACAGTAAGGGTATCTAGCTGACTAGCTAGCTAACGCTAGCCTACATAGGTGGTAAACAAACTGGCTACATTTTGGGAATATACATGGGTACTTTCTCGCCAAATGTTGTAGGGCCACATTTACAAAAGCTTAGCCCATGGAGGTATAGCCTGCTATAAAATCCCTGCTGCCGGCCGGTGTGAAATGCATTATGGGATACTGACCCAAACTAGCGAGCTAGCTTTACACACAAACTTTAGTTACATCACCTGCATCAGCTTGAATTTTCACATTGAATAGTCACATGCGTATGAAACCCCTATGCACATTTTCCCTCTTGCATTGACTGAATTAGCTTGCTAGCTAGATCATGATCACTAGTGAGCTGGTTAAAAATTACAGGAGGACCCCGAGGTGGCGATGTTTCCAGAGCAGACGATGACAATACATGTCCCCTTCATAGGAGTTCAGTTATTATTAAAAAAAAAATAAAGGTAATTTTTTTCAGAGTGGGGCAGTACCACTCATATTTTTCATTTTATTGGATAGAGATAGTGAAGGTAGACAGGAAAGTAAGGAGGAGAGGGCATGTCAGCAGGGCATGGGCCGGATTCGAACCCATGCCGACATGGGCATATGTGTGCACTGTAGACCGCGGTGCTAGACCACTGGACCACCCCAGGCCATAGGAGTTCAGTTCTGAAATGAGGTGCACAGCTCCCTGAATTTGGCACACGTTGGTCTGAAAAAAGTCAACATGGTTTAATTAATGCACACAGACACTGAAATTAATTCCCAGTTGGATTTTTTGCCTATCGCTAGCTGAATTGGGATTGAGGAGATGTGACCATGTTTCTGTAGTTGGTAGGGGTGTCACGATTCTCCAAATCCACAACGTAACCTTCAGTTCTCTTTCATAGTTCATATTGTACCGTTCTCTAATAGTTCCAGGGTTCGAGTTATGTGGGAGCCAATGGGAGCTGAGCTCCCATAGAGATGGTCTGAGGCTCTCTGAGCTCCCATGAAGGCAGTAAAATCACAAATCTGTGGGGGTCGCTAATAATACATTACCACAACTATTATTTGATCAAAATGTCAATGTAATGAATATTATTTAATTTATATTATAAATATTGTAAAATAAACACGTTTTCCAAAAGAACTGCGCGCACCATTAATCTCCTGTGAATGGAGTATGCCTTTGACTGCCTGCACTTCACCACCAAGACACCATGGGGCGCAGTAGAATATTGTGCAACAGCAAAACACCAGTTGCCTTTCAGGAAGTAGTGAGATCGTGCACCTAGCCTATTATTGAGAAGCAAACATTCATTCATTAGCTATACAGGAGTAGTAGCTACCATGCCGCCCCAAAAAAGGCCACTGCTGCCGACCGGGTCATCAAGCCTAGACAATTTCGGGTTTTTAGCAAAGACAAATTTGACCCTCTCCCGTTCATCCAATCTTGGATAAAGAAAGACATCGGACGTCAGCATCATGGGTTCCAGGACCGCGACCGCAGCCTACTGAAAACAGACCACTTTGGTCTATCTTGTCTCCGTAAAGGTAAGGTGGCTTTTACTTTTTACTAACCTAGTGTACTAACCTAATGTATTTTTCGCTCCTTCTGTATAGCAAAAATAACACAATTATTGGCCGAGATACATGTGTGACTATCGCTTTTATAGCTGTTGTTTCATGTGGGGCTGTTGATGTGGTGAAATGAGTAGCCTGCAGCTGTAGCGTCAGGATATGTTGGGATTTGAGGATGAGGATGATGTTTCGGTACCGGTACCGTTTTTAAAGTATCGATTTGTCACCGGTATCGAATAAAACCCAAACTGTACCCAACCCTAACTATATGTTTACATGCCAACTAATTAGCTAATTCATTTTCTGTCATTTAGAGCTGAGGGGAGCAACAGAGAGACGGACAACAGGACAGCAACAGAGAGACAGACAACAGGACAGCAACAGAGAGACAGACAACAGGACAGTAACAGAGAGACAACGGGAGAGGAGAGCAATAGAGACAGAACTGAATGCACTGAACCTTTTTTTAATTCTTTGCATTATTAACACTGTTGTGTTATTGTGTTATTAAAGTGTTTAAGTGTTTTATGGTAAAGCATTATGAGTGGTGTGTGTGCAGGGTGCTCGTGACTTGTATATTTTGGGGAGGGGGGAGGCTTGTGTATGGGGGCAGGGGGGTCCTCACACAAAGGAGTAGCCTAGGGCCACTGACCACCTTAATCCGCTACTGCCTATAGCTAATTAAAACGTGTAAGTCCCATCGCTGTGTGGGCATGATTCGCGCGTGCATGAGAACATTTCGCACTGTTATTTTGGAGACCCCCACAGAGTTCAGCTTATAACTCGAACCCTGAATAGTTCCATACATAACTTACTGTGTGGAAGTGTGGGGAAACACATACAAAACAATCACAAATCCAATTTATTTACTACAGAAAAGAGCTATACGAATTATAAACAGAGCTGCCTATCAAGAACCAACTAACAAATTATTCATAAACACCTATGATCTCAAATTTAAAGAATTGGTGGACTTCAAAATAGCACAAGTAATGTATAAAGTAAAAAATAAGATGCTTCCAGACTGTATCCAGAGACTATTTCAAGTTAGACAGAGTAATTATGAACTCAGAGGAATATGTATGTTTATGAAAACAAAGATTATAACAAATGCAAAACAAAGAGTTACAGTTAAAGGAGTTAATATATGGAATACTTTTGAAAAGGAAATGAAAATGTGTAGTACACTAAAAGGATTTTTAAAATTATTTAAAAATAAGATGATTAACAAGTATAAAACAGAGGTTTAAATATAGTTTTTGTTTGGTATTTTTTGAACTTTTTGTTGACATGCGTAAGTGAAATTTTGTTTATAAAAGTTTCAATGTTTTGATTATGCATTCATGGGGGGACATGCATGTAACAAGGGTAGGCGCAATAAGCCACGGCTTCAGCCTACACCTTTTTGGTCCTGGTGTTATGAATTGTGACTGTGTACATTTTCTTATATCTGTATTGTAAATTGTATAGGGGTCCAAAATAAACATTCTCAATCAAAAAAATCAATCAAATAGTATTCGTTGTGTATCTCACTATGGGAACGCCCCCTGCGTGACCTCATCAGAAGCTGAATTACACTGCGCCAGCCCATTGGCTGGCCCAGATGTCGCTTGTGTCAGGAGGAGGGACAGGGACCCTCAGCCTATATAAGGCTTACACACGGCGTCTGTCGTCATTCAAGACAAGCAACCTCAGACTACTCAGAGAACCGGGGTTATGTAATTAACTAGGGATGCACGCTATTATCGGCACCGATAATGGGAAATTAATGTTATTAAATATTTATCGGTTTTGTTACATTTTAGGCGATATTAAGCCGATAATATGAAGCCGGAAATATTTCTGCTTCCGGTTTCCGCGCTCATTATTCTGCGCCTGCGTACAGCCACGCAGTGTTTAGACGAGAGCGACACGTGTCTTCCCCGGTGTGTCTGATATTCTGCAGAGTTTCTGAGGCAGATATATATATAATAGTGCGTTTGCAATTTGCAACACATGTTCGACAAAAGTTCGGAGAGGAGGGCAAAGGTCTACGAGTTACAACACAACGAATCTCATAAGTCACCTTAAGATTCTCCATTGCAAGCACGCTGTATGGAAGGAATATAAACACTAGTAGCAGAAGGTCTAGCCTGCTGTGCCTATTGAACACGCATTTGAATTGTATTCAGTTTGTAGGCTATATTAGGGAACACCAATGGAAAACGTGTCTATTGATTAGGTGAGAATGTGAAAGTAGGCTATACAATACAAGTTGTTTACAAGGAAAACATGCACTTTTTGTTTTTCCATGTCAGTGCAATTTATTTTGAATTCTTATGCAAAACGTTTGATGGGCTTTATCACAACCTACCTCATCCTCATGCACTAAAAGTAGCATAGCCCTTTTCAGTTGCTTTATTAAGCATACTAGTGGAGCCTACTATGTGCCTTGTGTCATTCTGTGTATCTGCAGACTAATCAGCCATTTGGCACTAGTTTCTGTAAAAGTTCTATAAAACATTTGGTTCTTTAAAAGTCTTTATTTTTGTATTGACTGATGCACTTTATTTATTTATTTATTGATATTTTATTTATGCATTTTCAATTTACAGGGATAGGCAAGATGCACTTTATTTTTGACACTTTTTTGATCTAAATACTCTTAGGTGAGCCTTTTTTGTTTTCATAAAAGGAGGCCAGATCTTGGCTAAAAAAAGCATTGTGCACTGTCAGATTCTGTTTGTCAGATGCTGTTTGTTAGAGGAAATAATAAATGAACATTTGAAGAGTCAGAAGTGTTCTCTTTGTTGTGTTAACAATAGTGAGATTTGGTGAGATCACTATGGAATATTAAATCATCAATCTTTGCGCACTACATAGCCTTTCTTACCTTCAGGTTATCAACTGTGAAATTATATCTGTTCTCATATCGGTTATCATATCGGTTATCGGCCACGAGAAGCGGGTAAACATCGGTATCGGTATCGGTTGGAAAAAAATGCATATCGTGCATCCCTATAATTAACCTAACGTTTCACATGCCATCTCTGGCTTTATAGCCAACTCTATGGATAAGCTAGCTAACATTAGCTAGTACTAAACCGTTTGAATTGTACCATATCAGCGTATCATGCAGCTGTGAAAAATTGAAAAGAAAAAGCTGAATTTTAGGGGCAATGCAATGAATTCACTAGCAAGCAAACATACTCACTCACTTGAAGGCATATTCAAGTGAGTGAGTTAGCTAACTGGTGCAATTAGCTACACATGGTGCAATCATCCTTTCCTTCTCTGGGGTCAGATGACGGCGCTTCTAGTTAACAACCCAAACTAGCTAGCGAGCTAGTTTACACACTAACTTAAGTTACATCACCTGGCTCAGCCAGCTAAAGGCCATATATTGAATTTTCACATTTGAATAGTCACGTGTCTGAAACCCGCATGCACATTTTCCTTCTTGCATTGACTGAATCCGCTTGCTAGCTAACTAGATCATGATCACCAGTGAGCTGGCTAACGTTAACTGGTGAGCTGGCTAATGTTAGCTAGACAAGTGTTGGTTTGTTGGCTAGCTAGGTAACTTACAGTTAAACCAACATATTTAATTGACACATTAAGTATATAGCAAGCAAGCAGACTCAGCGGGGGGGAATATCGCCAACCTGGCTAGCTAGGTTTAGCCATAAATAATCTATGCATTACACAAAAGGTACACAATAAACTCACTACGATTATTAATTAATTGTCAGATTAAAATGTTGTCATCTAGAAATTAATTAGACACCTATACTTTCTTTTATTTCTTTTTTGTTTCTTTTTATTTTACTACTCGATTTTTTCACTTTGTAAAGTGTCTTTGTTACAGGGAACATATTATCACCAGATACTCAGTTACATTTGTTTGTCCTATCTCAGTAACAGTTTCATTTCCACTGCATTTTATCAAGTAAAGGTATTCTTCTTTCTCCTCCAGAATTCTCTCTCTTGACCTCTTGCCTTGGTAGATTTAGTTACGGTGATGTCGTCATCGTCCGACTCATTTTCAAGCTGCCAAGCTTAGTCAAAGTTGAAGCCACCTCCCTGGCTCTTCTTGGCAGTGTTTGTCCTTCACCTCCATTTCTTTCTCCTCCAGAATTCTCTCTCTTGCCCTGATAGATTTAGTTAAGGCGATGTCCTCATCGATGTCCTCGTGGTTACACAAAACAGGCATAACTTTTTTTATTTTTGTATTTAACCTTTATTTAACCAGGCAAACATGTAAGAACAAATTCTTATTTACAAATGCAGCCTGACCAAAAAGCAATGGCTCTTTGGGGGGGGGGGGGGGGGGGGTGGGAAGCTAGAAATAAAACAAGGTTAAGTAATTTACAACAATAAAACAATAAAACACTGGCAAATACAGATGCATTCAAATACTAACAGTCAGAGAGAGGGGAGAGAGACGGAGGAGGTAGGGGTGAGGAAGAGCGGAGGTGAGGGATAGCGGGGGTAGTGGAGCAGGGGTACTTAAAATGAGGCAGTGATGGGTTATGGGATGGGTGAGAGACGGTGATCAACAGGTGCATTGATCGACTATGGTTCGATGCAGGATTTGTTTGAAAGCAGTGAGTGAGGTGAGGGCGGTGAGTTTGAGGGTGTTCTGTAAGGTGTTCCAGTCGTGTGCTGCAGCGAACCGGAAAGCGCTGCGACCGACAACGGTACGGGCTTTGGGGATGCTGAGTCGGACAAGATCACTGGTTCTTAGAACGATGACGGGGCGGTGAGAGAGGTGCAGAAGGGATGAGAGGTAGAAAGGTGTTTTGCAAAGTATGGTTCTGTAGATAAGATGAAGCCAGTGACAGAGCCGTCTGCTGTGAAGAGATGTCCAGTCTACAAGGGTGTACAGATCACAGTGGTGAGTTGTGAAAGGCGCACCAGTGGCAAAACGAATGGCGGAGTGATGGAGTGTGTCGAGTTTCCTGAGGGCAGACTGAGATACCATCCTATAGATGGTATCGCCATAGTCGAATATGGGCAGGATGGTCATCTTGACAAGGGTATGTTTGGCTGCACGGGTGAAGGAGGCCTTGTTCCGGTATAAAAAGCTTAGGCGAGCCTTGACTTTTGTCTGCAGGTGCTTTATGTGGGTGGTGAAGGAAAGGGATGAGTCCAGCCAAAGGCCAAGGTATTTGTAACAAGAGACAAACTCCAGCTCGGAACCGTCAACACAGAAGATCTTAGCGGGGCTGCTGACACGAGGTCTCCGGTCGAAAAGAATGTACTTTGTTTTTTTGGTGTTGAGGAGAAGATGGAGGCGATGAAAAGACTGCTCAATGGAGGTGAGGCTGAGTTGTAGAGTGGAAGCCGCAGAGTGGAGTGAAGGGCCTGCACAATACAAGATGGTGTCGTCAGCATAAAGATGGATCTGGGATTTGCCAGCATCTTTTGCTATATCATTGATGTAGATTGAGAACAACGTTGGTCCCAAGATGGAGCCTTGAGGCACCCCTTTAGAGATGGTGAGATGGTCTGACAAGATATTTTCAGTCTTCACTTGCTGAACTCGGTCAGTTAGATAGCTGGCAAACCAGTTGCAAGAGTTTGTCGAGAGACCAATGTTGGAGAGCCTCTGTAGAAGGATGGAATGGATGACAGAATCAAAGGTCTTAGCTAGGTCGATAAAGGCAGCGATGCAGACCTGCTTGGAGTCCAAGGAAGTGAGAATGTCATCCATTCCTTTCAAGGTAGCTGTGATGCACCCGTGGCCAGGCCGGAACCCAGACTGCATGTTGGACAGGATGTTGTTTGAGGCCATGAAGTGGCTGAGCTGTTTGAGAGCCAGCTTCTCCTGGACCTTGGCCAGGCACGGCAAGATGGAGATGGGCCTGTAGCAGTTGGGGTCGGAGCTAGAGCCACCTTTAAAGAGGGGAAAGACTAGCGCGGATTTCCAGTCAGGAGGAAAGATAGACAGCTCAAAAGACATGTTGAATAGCCGTGTGATGGGAGCGGAAATGACAGGTGCAGCAGCTTTCAAAAACATGGGTTCGAGCCCATCAAGGCCAGCAGACTTGTTTGAGTCTAGCTTGGTTAGCTCCTCTAAAACCTCTGAGGTCAAGACAGGTTTAAAGGAGAAAGCGTCACAGCTGGAAGGAGGAGGAGAATGTGATGAAGCAGCAATGGGGGGAGTAGCTGAGAATACATGGGCCGAGTTGACAAAGTGATGATTAAAAAGCGAAGCCATGTGAGACTTGTCAGTGACAACAGTGTCACCAAAGGTCATTGCACTAGGAAGATGAGGGGAAGTGAGTTTGTTTTCCATGGCTTTGACCGTTTTCCAAAACATCTTGGCGTCAGAGCCACAGGATGCAAATTTGTCCAAGAAGTAACTGGTTTTGGCTTTTCTGACAGCCTGAGTGCTTTTATTTCTACACTGCCTAAAGGCAAGCCAGTCAACAGGAGACTGGGTGGAACGAGCTTTCCGCCATAAGGTGTTCTTCTGGCGGATCAACTCAGCCAAGTCATGGGAAAACCAGGGGCTGAAGCGATCCTTTATCCGTGATTTTATGAGTGGGGCGTGTTTGTTGATGATCTGATTAAAAGTTATCTTAAAATAGGACCAGGCGTCATCCACAGTGGAGACTGAATTAATTCGGTCCCAGTTTTCTGCTGCAACATCGTGGAGAAAGGCCCCCAGCTCAAACTTCTTCAGAGAGCGCTTGGTTACGATCACTGATGGTCACTCAGATCTTGACTGAAGACACCAGATTTATAATTAGAAGGGGCATTCGTAAGGATGACATCAATCAGCGTGGCAGATGAAGGGGATTTCTGATTGTGTCTGGTGGGCACAGATATGATTTGGGAAAGGTTCAGAGCATCCAATTGCTGCGTGACTACATCTGGGGGGTTGAACATGTCCCAGTTGAGATCACCCAGGAGGACAAACTCAGAGGAAACGTGTGGGGCCAGGAGTACAGTTAGGGTGCAAGCTGGGGCAGAGGGTGGTCTGTAGCAGACAGCGACAGAGAGAAAGAAATTGGAAGACAGTTTGATCCTTAACCCTAGCAGTTCAAATTGTTTGGGGACAGACTTGGAAATTAAGATAGAACATTGCAGATGGTCTTTAACAAACAAAACTACACCACCACCTTTGGTGGCTCTGTCCTGGCGAAAAATGTTGTAACCTGGTATGGAGGTGTCTAGATTGAAAACACTGTTCTTAAGCCATGATTCTGAAATAGCTAGAACATCAGGAGTAGCAGTGTGTGCCCAGGACTTTAGCAGGTCTAGTTTGGGTAACAGGCTACGGATGTTAATGTGTAGAAAGCCCATAGACTTGCGATCACAAAAATCATTGAATGACAGGTCAGAGATGGCATGATCAACAATAGCTGGGCCTGGATTGGGATGTACATTACCAGAGATGAAAAGGATGAGGATAATCAAAATGCGACTAAGTATGGAGCCATAGCATTGCTTAAGATGATTGTTATTTTTCATGGAGGGTTTGGCATGGATTGGGAGAGGAGGGTCAATAAATTGCTGCAACAGTATGAAGGAATACAATGGAGAGCATGGCACAGACAGACTAGGAAGACATGTATTCTTTGTAATCCAGAAAGTGGAGACATCTCTGGGCAGTAGACTGAAATCCAGCGTGCCACCACCATAGGAAACTATGGCTGGCCTGTGTAAACGCCCGGGTGCAACCTGGCGTTCTCCAGGTGGGCTGGACTCATTCTTCACTGATCGATTCCCAAGCACACCAAAGCTGGCGCTGCCTTGGGACGCCTTTAAAACTGTCGGTTTTCCCTGCTTCAGCTTCAAGGTATTCCTTCATTTTCTGAGCCACGGCAACTGGAATCTTATCGATGGTGACGACACTGGAATCCTTCAAAGTCACCATAAGCCGTCTGTGGGGGTGCATGCCGCCCAACACCACATTCTTCACGTTATGGTTAAGCTGGAATATTTTGGGCGCTCCACCTCTGTTGAACTTCAGGCACAGGTTGACTTGCTGCGCAGCTCGGTGGGGATCCGGAAAGCAGGGGTACCGTGCTGTGAAGTGGGGACGGGTGCGAACACCTCAGCGGCCTCCAGCAGGGAGGAGCGCTGCCTGGCTGCAGACCAAGGGACGAAATCCCCGGGGACTCGTAGGGTTTGGCCGTATACGAGTTCGGCAGACGAGGACTGCAAGTCCTCTTTGGGGGCACATCTGAGGCCAAGCATGACCCACGCCTTTAAAACTGTCGGTTTTCCCTGCTTCAGCTTCTCAATGTATTCCTTCATTTTCTGAGCCACGGCAACTGGAATCTTATCGATGGTGACGACACTGGAATCTTTCAAAGTCACCATAAGCCGTCTGTGGGGGTGCATGCCGCCCAACACCACATTCTTCACGTTATGGTTAAGCAGGAATATTTTGGGCGCTCCACCTCTGTTGAACTTCAGGCACAGGTTGACTTGCTGCGCAGCTCGGTGGGGACCCGGAAAGCAGGGGTACCGTGCTGTGAAGTGGGGACGGGTGCGAACACCTCAGCGGCCTCCAGCAGGGAGGAGCGCTGCCTGGCTGCAGACCAAGGGACAGTGGCATCCGGGATGAAATCCCCGGGGACTCGTAGGGTTTGGCCGTATACGAGTTCGGCAGACGAGAACTGCAAGTCCTCTTTGGGGGCACATCTGAGGCCAAGCATGACCCACGCCTTTAAAACTGTCGGTTTTCCCTGCTTCAGCTTCTCAATGTATTCCTTCATTTTCTGAGCCACGGCAACTGGAATCTTATCGATGGTGACGACACTGGAATCTTTCAAAGTCACCATAAGCCGTCTGTGGGGGTGCATGCCGCCCAACACCACATTCTTCACGTTATGGTTAAGCTGGAATATTTTGGGCGCTCCACCTCTGTTGAACTTCAGGCACAGGTTGACTTGCTGCGCAGCTCGGTGGGGACCCGGAAAGCAGGGGTACCGTGCTGTGAAGTGGGGACGGGTGCGAACACCTCAGCGGCCTCCAGCAGGGAGGAGCGCTGCCTGGCTGCAGACCAAGGGACAGTGGCATCCGGGATGAAATCCCCGGGGACTCGTAGGGTTTGGCCGTATACGAGTTCGGCAGACGAGGACTGCAAGTCCTCTTTGGGGGCACATCTGAGGCCAAGCATGACCCACGGAAGTTTGTCCACCCAGTTGCCGTCCGCCAAACTCGCGCGTAGGGCCGCCTTCATTGAGTGGTGGAACCACTCGCACAAACCGTTAGCCTCGGGGTGATAGGCAGTAGTGCGGTGCAGCTTTACCCCCAAACCACTAGCTACAGCGTTCCACAGTTCCGAGGTAAACTGCGAGCCACGGTCAGAGGACAGGTCAGACGGGGTCCCAACGCACGGGCCACGTCGGAAGACGCTGTCGAGGAGAGGGGAACGGCTTCGGGCCAGCGGGTCTTCCTGTCCACCATGGTGAAAAGGTAGGTGAAGCCGTGAGAGGCGGGCAGTGGTCCAACAAGGTCGACGTTGACGTGGTCGAACCTCCTCTCAGGAACAGTGAAGGGCTCAAAAGGGGCTCTGGTATGGCGGTGTACTTTGGCGCGTTGACAGGCCACGCACGTGTCGACCCAGCCCCTTACCTCCTTCTTGAGTCCCTGCCATACGAACTTCTCAGAAACTAATTTCACGGATGGTTTCCTGCCGGGGTGGGAGAGGTTGTGTACAGCCTCAAAAACGGGCCGGCGCCAGTTCACAGGGACTAGCGGCCGCGGCTGGCCCGTAGAGAAGTCGCACAGCAGTTTTGCGCCTGAGTCACCGACTGCGACATCCTCCAAGCGTAGTCCTGTGTCTGCGTTCTTGAGGGTCTGGACCCCGTGATCGGAGGCCTGGTCCGCACTCATGCAGAGGTAGTTGAGACCCAGTTGAACGGCCCCGACGACCGCTCTGGAGAGACAGTCCGCGACCACGTTGGACTTGCCAGCGATGTGTTGGATGTCTGTGGTGTACTCAGATATGTACGAGAGCTGGCGTTGCTGGCGGGCAGACCAAGGCTCGGCCACCTTGGACATGGAGAACGTGAGGGGTTTGTGATCCACGAACGCCATGAACTCACGGCCTTCCAGCAGGAACCGGAAGTGGCGGACTGCCAAAAAGAGGCCAAGGAGCTCCCTGTCGAACGCGCTGTATTTGCGCTCTCTGGGCGTCAACTGACGGCTGAAAAAGGCGAGCGGCTGCCAGGCGCCTGCGACCCATTGTTCGTGCACCGCGCCGACGGCGTAGTCCGACGCATCGGTGGTGATGGCAATAGGGGCCTTGGGTGACGGGTGGGCCAACATGGCGGCCTGGCTTAGGGCGGTCTTGGTGGCCATGAAGGCGGCTTCCCTCCCGGCCGTCCAGTCGATGGCCTGGTTGGGGGATTTGTCCTTCATAGCCTCGTACAGCGGGTGCATGGTGTGGGCTGCACGGTGTATGAACCGGTGATAAAAAGTCACCATTCCGAGAAACTCTCGGAGTGCTCGAGCTGTGTGTGGGCGGGGGAAGGCGGAAACGGCCTCCACCTTCGATGGGAGGCGGGTGGCCCCATCTTTGTTGATGAGATGCCCAAGGAATTGGATGGAGGGTAACCCGAACAGACACTTCTGTGCCAGGTGCTCTTCCTCCGAGGAGCTGGCAACGAGGATGTCGTCCAAATAGACGAATAGGAATGGCATGTCTCTGAGCGTCGAATCCATTAGCCGCTGAAAGGACTGGGCTGCATTCTTAAGTCCAAACGGCATGCGTAGGAATTTGAATAGCCCGAACGGCGTGATCACCGCCGTTTTGGGAATGTCTGAAGGGTGCACGGGGACTTGGTGGTAGCCACGCACTAGGTCCACCTTTGAGAAAACCAGCTTACCCGCTAGATGCGCAGAGAAGTCCTGAATGTGGGGGACTGGGTAGTGGTCGGGTGTCGTAGCGTCGTTGAGGCGGCGGTAGTCGCCACACGGCCGCCATCCGCCGTCTGGTTTCGGCACGATGTGTAGCGGTGAGGCCCATGGGCTGTCTGAGCCATGTTGGCGAACTCAGACTTAGCGACTGCTAGCCTGTCGGGGTTGAGCCGCCGGGCCCTAGCGTAGATGGGGGCGCCCTTGGTCTCTATGTGGTGCTCCACCCCATGCTTGGTAGTGGTGGCGGAAAATGTGGGCTGTGTCAAGCTGGGGAACTCGCTGAGCAGGTGCTGATAGTTGTCACCCTCTGAGAGTGAGCTGGAGAGCCCGCCGTATGTCGCCTCACCGCGGACACATGCAAGTGAGGAGAATGTCAGTGCGTCCACCAGGCGGTTGTTCTTGACGTCCACGAGCAGTCCGTGAGCACATAGGAAATCTGCACCGAGGAGGGTGAAAGAGATGTCGGCCGTGACAAAGTCCCATGTAAACCGCTGACCCCCGAAACATAGGTCTACAGCTTTCGTGCCATAGGTGCGGATGGGGGTGTCGTTAGCGGACTTTAAATGTGGGCCATGACCTCCCCTGGCGGTGTCATCCACTGTCGCAGGCAGGACGCTCCTCTGAGCACCGGTGTCACAGAGGAATTTGCACCCGAAGAGAGTGTCTCTGATGAATAGTAGCTGGTTTGTTGTGCCCACACTCATAGCCACTACAGAGCGCAGGCTTTGCCGTTTCCCGTCGAGCTGTAGTTGCAAGGGGAGCGGTACCTCTTCGCTTTCGTGCCAAAGCGTGAGTGAAAATAGCACATGCCTGGGCTAGTACGGCTATCGGTGGTAGGTGGGCCCTTGTTAGCTAGCCTGTCTCTGCCAGGGGGAGTGTAATTGTGTGTCGGGGCTAGCACTTCAGGGGTAAAACGCTGGGTAGCTAGGAAGAAGCAGTCAGCCTCTTCTGCTAACTCACGGGGTTCAGTAATAGTCGTATTAGCGAGCGCTGTCTGTACATGTGCTGGCATGTGCCGAAGAAACAGTTCAATAAATAGAAAATTTGGTCCTTCCGTACCTAGTAGGTTCAGCATCATGTCCATGTGCTGGGAAGGCTTGCTGTCTCCCAGCCCCTGAATTGCGAACAGACGTCGGGCTCGTTCTGACCGTGATAGTTCGAAGGTCTTGAGGAGGAGAGCCTTAAACGCTGTATATTTATTCAGGGCAGGGGGAGCTGTAATGAAGCCCACTGTTCTGGCTGCAGTGGAGCTCCCCAGCGCCGAGACGACATGGTAGTAGCGTGCGGCGTCCTCTGCAATCCCACGGAGGGCGAACTGCCCCTCCGTCTGTGCAAACCATGCTGCCGCGGATGTCTCCCAAAACTCCGGCAATTTGAGAATAACGGCGTTATTTGCCATGTTCGGTTCAGTCTCGGATACTTCAACGGGACTGACGTCGGGGTCACCAGTGTAGTGCCGAGAGACGGGAGTCGGAGGCGGCGTATCAAATATCACAGCTAGACGTTTATTGACAGACATGAACGAGTCTCAACCACACGCTTCAAGCAGTAACAATATCTGACGTAACAACTTGGGTACCACGCACTTAACTCTCCGTGCGGAACAATACTCCCAACCCATAGTTCCGTGGGTGAATTATGTCAACCCACCACAGTAGATAATATAACATAAGATTATAGTTTGAGTCTCATTCATCCCGAAGGAAAATATTATGCAAGTTACCCAAAAAGTTAGGCTACAAATGTTACAGGCTACAACATACAAAGTTACTCACGCTGATGAAGACGAAATCACGTCCCCAAGTTCACTGTCGTCCTCTGACTCCTCGATAAATCGAGATGGAGGTTTTGACACCCTCAATGATTTCCGAGACATTTTTAATAATAATAATAATATTTTTTTAAAGTTTAAAGATCCAAAAAGCCCGCGCTAGCAAAAAATGTGTAAACCAAACTCCACGTAACTCATCCACAGAACGCTCCGCCAATCACTGTGAGTAAACTGACTCTGAGAATGTCGTCACGTCACATTTTACCGCAATACCCTATGTTGGTTGAAGTGCAACATCTCAGCTTTCAGGGACAGTTGGAATTTTTTCGATAGCACAAACCGTTTAGAAATTACGGTAATTACAATGTCGGGTGCGGATTTGTGCCGGCGGCGGTACATCCTGGGTTGATCCAGGTCTGTACTTACAAATATGATGCTTCTGAGCAGGTACCTCAGCATTGGTACATACAACAGGTATTGCAGTCTGGGCTGGGTTTATATATCACTTAATCATTGAGGTTTTTATCAGAAGCTAGCTACAGTGGTAACTTGTTAGCATCAAGCTAAACTCTTAGCTAGCTAGCTACATTTTGTCATGGACTTACCAAATGGTGGAAAAGCAGCCGCTGTGACGTCGAAGAACATTTGGAATTGTTACCAGATGATTTTCCATTGTTACCAGCCAATGACGTGTGTGTGTGTGATGAAGATGGGTATGGGTAGCTATCTCGGAATTAATTAATTGTTCAGGTTTCAAACTAGTTGCTATGATTCTCCTAAATCCCCTCAGGTTATTATCAATATAATCCACACCTTTGATTAAGAGGTCTGCTCACCACTGTCCTGGGTTGATCCAGGTCTGGGTTTCAGTTTGGACTCTTTTGTAAACTGGTCGTTGTCGATGATCAGACAGACACCTCGCGGCTCACTGGTCATCTATGGACAGTCCTAGAATAGCCCAGTTGAATAGCTTCCATGAGTTTTTTATTTTAGACAGTTTTTATATCATACCGCTCCCCACGCCCCACTTCCCTGAAGATCAGCAGGACTCCATTTGGATTTGGGAGAAATCTGACCCTTTTTTTTCAACAACACAGCAGAGAGTGGTGTCAGCACCGATGTCTGTGGAGGACGCCGTCTGGCTGGGACATCGTCCTTCTCTACAGTTTCAGGTGTAAAACATATTACTCTATTATGGGAACATTTTAGAGTCTATAGCAAGACTGACTTAAGGTGAGATCTAAATCTATCTTTTTATTTTTTTTATTTTTTGGGGGTTTAATTAGTTTTAATACAAGTAAAACATTCACAAGTAACACTTGCAAGTAAAACACCCACTAGTCAGAAAAAATATATGGTTGAGAAATCAGTATTGTGTAAGTGTGTCACAGTAGGTTAATTCAGAGGGTTTGATATTGTGTGTTCCATTCTCATGTGGTAAACAGCCTACTTTATGAACACATGCTATAGTATATAGTATACACATAGAGCACATACACTGATGAGCCAACATTATGACCACCTGCCTAATATGCTGTTGATATTATGCCTAATATGCTCATGCATCGATGAGCCTTGGAGCGCCCAACACCCCGTCACCAATTTGTGGTTTGTCCCTGCTCAGACCACTGTTGGTACTCACCACTGCTGACCGGGAGCACCCCACAAGCCTTGCCGTCAGGCCATAACAATTTGTCTCTTGTCAAAGTCGTTCAGGTCTTTACTCCTGCCCATTTCTCCTGCATCCAACACACACAACTTCAAGACCTGACTGTTCACTTGCTGCCTCATACATCCCACCCCTTGACAGGTGCCATTGTAACAAGATAATCAATGTTATTCACTTCACCTGTCAGTGGTCATAATGTTTTAGCTCATCGATGTAATAGTCGAGGACAGGTTGGTAGTGGTAAACAAACAAAATAGGTGACTGAACCCTGAACACCATGGATTGATTAGGTGGGAAAACCCTTAAGCAAATAATATTGGTAGGTGAAAACCTGGTAAATAAAATATAAAAGGTGGGTAAACCAAGTTTACTTGGGGGAGGGAAAAGTCACCATTTGTCAACAAGAATCCATGACAAATCAAAGAAATCATTTCCCAGCTGAGTTCAAGAGTTGAAATTACTCTAGTAGATTTGGCGGTCGGCTGAGGTCCTGCCTCAGTGATTCTGGAATGTCGAGTCTACCATAGTCTTCCTCCCTCACCGACAGTCGGATCAACATCAAGCAGTATTCTTGTAAAGAGTACACTGGCCTTGTTATGGTGACATCCAGATACTCCGGGTGACCATCCTCTTCATTGGGCGCTGGCATATAAACGTCTTCCAGGTTCCCTTGAAGATTTGCGCCAGTAAGAGAGGCTCTAAAAACCCACGGGTGAGTCAGAAAAGTATCCATGCGATTATACCCACCCGGTGGTATGTCTCCGTACGAGACGGGCCGTCCGGTGAAGTTGAGCCACCATATTGTGGCGCTTTGTTCCGTTCGATTAATGAACTTCACATAGGTCGGAATATCTGAATTGAGAGATCTCAGAGATTGATTTTCACTTCCGCCCCTCTCACCTATCATGGAGGGTGAATGTGGCACGATCCACCCTGCATACTCACCGGCCATGGTCGTCACGTAGCAAGCAGCAATCTCTAAATCTATCTTTATGCAACCGGCCCCTATTCTTTAACCAACTGCTAAGACAACATTAAGCTAGTTACTTTAGCTAGCTAAAGATATTGACCCCCCCCCCCTACAACTTGTCTAGATATTATGTTCCAACGTGTCTGCTGAATCCCACAGTAAGGGTATCTAGCTGACTAGCTAGCTAACGCTAGCCTACATAGGTGGTAAACAAACTGGCTACATTTTGGGAATATACATGGGTACTTTCTCGCCAAATGTTGTAGGGCCACATTTACAAAAGCTTAGCCCATGGAGGTATAGCCTGCTATAAAATCCCTGCTGCCGGCCGGTGTGAAATGCATTATGGGATACTGACCCAAACTAGCGAGCTAGCTTTACACACAAACTTTAGTTACATCACCTGCATCAGCTTGAATTTTCACATTGAATAGTCACATGCGTATGAAACCCCTATGCACATTTTCCCTCTTGCATTGACTGAATTAGCTTGCTAGCTAGATCATGATCACTAGTGAGCTGGTTAAAAATTACAGGAGGACCCCGAGGTGGCGATGTTTCCAGAGCAGACAATGACAATACATTTCCCCTTCATAGGAGTTCAGTATTTATTTATTTTTTAAAGGTTATTTTTTTCAGAGTGGGGCAGTACCACTCATATTTTTCATTTTATTGGATAGAGATAGTGAAGGTAGACAGGAAAGTACGGAGGAGAGGGCATGTCAGCAGGGCATGGGCCGGATTCGAACCCATGCCGACATGGGCATATGTGTGCACTGTAGCCTGAGAGGTAGAGGTGATAGAGGTGGTCCTCACAGACGCTGTAGATTGTGCATGTATCTATGTGATTGTAGGCAGAAACCACATTAGTCATACACGAGTTACACTAATAACATCACTAATAACATCACCAAATCAATGTAATACCTCAACAGGCTTCCTAGCCACAAGGTTTGGCTTGGCTGCAGCACCAGAGGCCCCTCCAAACCGGGGTTTTTTAAACTCAAGAGAAGAATGGCAAATTTAATTGGTCAGCAGAATAAAATTATGACAAAACAGTGCTTGGATAAAATGAATGAATTACATGGCAAAATGTTATGGACATATTCACCATTGAGACAGTCAATGCAGGCCCAGGCCGGAGAGGACTCTGCACAGGCATGGCAGGGACTGAGGCTGTGGCAGCAGCAGGGCCATGGCAGGAGGTGGAGCTGGACCCTGCACCGTAGTAGCAGCAGTCACAGAGGCAGACGTGGGTGCCGATGGAACACTGGATGACTGCTAAAGACACACAGAAAATATATTCTTATGCCAACAATTCAAACGTATTAAACTGACAATTAAAAGGTATAACAGTCAACCATTCAGAACACTTGTCTGCTCATACATTTGATCAAACAAAAATAAAACTCAAAACGGTCAAACCTTTCTGGTAAGTATCAATTACCAGAATAAGAGAGACTGATAATGGGATCATTTTTCAGCATGACAAATAGTTAAATTTCATTACCTTCTGGGAGTGAAATCCACAGACGCAACGCCGTGGCCCACCAAACAGCAATGTCTGGCCATGTGCCTGCGCTGGACCGCCCCAGCAGTAGTGATGTGGTGGCCGAGGAAATCCATGGCAGGCAGTCCAAACTGGCACTTTGCTGGGTTGATGATTAATCCATGTTCCCGGAGGCGACTGAAGAGGAGACGGAGGTGGGATAGGTGCTCTGCCTTGGACGTGCTAGCTACCAGGATATCGTCTAGGTAGGCAAACACAAAAGGGAGGTTGCCCAGCATGGCGTCCATCAACCTCTGAAAGGTCTGGGCAGCATTCTTGAGGCCAAACGGCATCCTCAAAAACTCAAAAAGTCTGAATGGTGTTATAACCGCTGTCTTGGGGACGTCCTGAGGGCTAACTGGCACCTGGTGGTATCCCCGTACCAAATCCACTTTAGAAAAAATAGACGCGCCCGCTAGATGGGCTGAAAAGTCTTGAATGTGTGTAACGGGGTAACGGTCAGGTGTGGTGACATCATTTAGACGCCGGTAGTCGCCGCACGGACGCCAGCCTCCGTTGGACTTGGGAACGAGATGGAGAGGCGAGGCCCAAGGACTGTCAGAACGGCGAATGATGCCAAGTGCCTCCATGGCTGCAAACTCCTCTTTCGCGATGGTGAGCTTGTGTGGGTCGAGGCGGCGGGCCCTGGCATGCACTGGTGGGCCTTCCGTGGAGATGTAATGCATGACGCCGTGTTTGGTGGTAGCAGCCGAGAAGGTAGGTGTTGTGATGTCTGAGAACTCCAATAGAAGAGGAGAGAAATCGTCAGCCGGCGAGACAGCACTGGACAGCTTCATTGTGGCTGCGTCACTGCGCTCACATGACAAGGAGCCGAATGTCTCAGCGTTGACGAGTCGGCGGTTCCCCACGTCCACCAGGAGGCTGTTAGCGCAGAGAAAGTCAGCGCCTAAGAGGGGAGTAGACACCTTGGCCAACACAAAACTCCAGGTAAAACGCTGGTCAGCAAAACACAAACTCACAGTGCGCTTACCGAAGGTAGCGATAGCACTGCCATTGGCAGCCTCAAGGGAGGGTCCTCGTTTCGCTGTTTTAATGTCTATTGCCGATACAGGCAGCACGCTCACCTGGGCACCTGTGTCACACAGAAAACGGCGGCCGGAGAGGGAGTCACTGACGTACAGCAAGCCTGCAGAATGGCCGGCACCCACAGCTGCTAATGAGTGGCGGCCTGTGCGTTTCCCGACACACTGAAGTTGCATGGTGGCAGGCACTTCTTAGCTTTGTCCCCGAATTTCATATGGTAAAAGCACAACTCCGACGGCCTCACCCGTCGGGCCACAGCAGTAGCGGAGATGGAGAGTGGTTGGAACCCAAACTCATCCATGGTGGCTGTAAAACACTTCTTCCCAGCTGAGAAAAATATATCCGCTTCCTTGGCTAGCTGACGAAAGTCTGTTTTGATGGAATTAGCCATTGAAAAACGAACCTGGTCTGGTAACTGTTGCAGAAAAAGCTCATTAAAAAGAAAACACGGCTGATGGTCGCCCAGCAGAGCTAGCATGTGGTCCATCAGTTCAGAGGGTTTTGTGTCACCGAGCCCAGGGAGGGAGAGGAGCTGGCGTGCACGTTCAGATTCAGACAGACAAAAAGTATCTATAAGGTGCGCCTTCAAGGTAACATATTTGTGCTGTGCCGGTGGGTTTTCAATAAGACTCACCACTCTCGCTGCCGTTGAATTGGTTAGAGCTGCTACCACGTAGTAGTATTTGGTATTATCCACGGTAACATCTCTGAGGGCGAATTGAGCTTCAGCTTGTGCAAACCATGCTATGGCATTTTGTTCCCAAAAAACGGGCAGCTTGAGTGAAACTGCGTTTGTTGTCATGTTTCAATGATCTCCGAAAACGTTCGAGAGAATGTCAGGGTCACCAATGTAGGAGTGACGGCAATAACAGGACGATGTAGTCGGTTTGCCGGTAGAAAAACAATCTTGTGCTTTATTCTCACTCTCTGCATGCGTACTGACAACAACAACATCCATTCATCTTTGTCCCACTTATATCCCGTCATATCACCCACTAAGCAGCCTGGGTGATTGAGTAAACACAAACATATCAACAGTGCTTTGTACAAGGCTGGAACGCCGTGACTTACGAATACTCTGCTCGCTAACGAGCGGTCACTACACCAGATGATTTTCCATTGTTACCAGCCAATGACGTGTGTGTGTGTGATGAAGATGGGTATGGGTAGCTATCTCGGAATTAATTAATTGTTCAGGTTTCAAACTAGTTGCTATGATTCTCCTAAATCCCCTCAGGTTATTATCAATATAATCCACACCTTTGATTAAGAGGTCTGCTCACCACTGTCCTGGGTTGATCCAGGTCTGGGTTTCAGTTTGGACTCTTTTGTAAACTGGTCGTTGTCGATGATCAGACAGACACCTCGCGGCTCACTGGTCATCTTATATGAACAGTCCTAGAAACACACACACACACACACACACACACACACACAGAGCAGGGCCCAGTTGAATAGCTTCCATGAGTTTTTATTTTATTTTAGACAGTTTTTATATCATACCGCTCCCCACGCCCCACTTCCCTGAAGATCAGCAGGACTCCATTTGGATTTGGGAGAAATCTGACCCTTTTTTTTCAACAACACAGCAGAGGGTGGTGTCAGCACCGATGTCTGTGGAGGACGCCGTCTGGCTGGGACATCGTCCTTCTCTACAGTTTCAGGTGTAAAACATATTACTCTATTATGGGAACATTTTAGAGGCTATAGCAAGACTGACTTAAGGTGAGATCTAAATCTATCTTTTTTGTTTTTTTTGTTTTTTTGTTTAATTAGTTTTAATACAAGTAAAACATTCACAAGTAACACTTGCAAGTAAAACACCCACTAGTCAGAAAAAATATATGGTTGAGAAATCAGTATTGTGTAAGTGTGTCACAGTAGGTTAATTCAGAGGGTTTGATATTGTGTGTTCCATTCTCATGTGGTAAACAGCCTACTTTATGAACACATGCTATAGTATATAGTATACACATAGAGCACATACACTGATGAGCCAACATTATGACCACCTGCCTAATATGCTGTTGATATTATGCCTAATATGCTCATGCATCGATGAGCCTTGGAGCGCCCAACACCCCGTCACCAATTTGTGGTTTGTCCCTGGTCAGACCACTGTCGGTACTCACCACTGCTGACCGGGAGCACCCCACAAGCTTTGCCGTCAGGCCATAACAATTTGTCTCTTGTCAAAGTCGTTCAGGTCTTTACTCCTGCCCATTTCTCCTGCATCCAACACATACAACTTCAAGACCTGACTGTTCACTTGCTGCCTCATACATCCCACCCCTTGACAGGTGCCATTGTAACAAGATAATCAATGTTATTCACTTCACCTGTCAGTGGTCATAATGTTTTAGCTCATCGATGTAATAGTCGAGGACAGGTTGGTAGTGGTAAACAAACAAAATAGGTGACTGAACCCTGAACACCATGGATTGATTAGGTGGGAAAACCCTTAAGCAAATAATATTGGTAGGTGAAAACCTGGTAAATAAAATATAAAAGGTGGGTAAACCAAGTTTACTTGGGGGAGGGAAAAGTCACCATTTGTCAACAAGAATCCATGACAAATCAAAGAAATCATTTCCCAGCTGAGTTCAAGAGTTGAAGTTACTCTAGTAGATTTGGCGGTCGGCTGAGGTCCTGCCTCAGTGATTCTGGAATGTCGAGTCTACCATAGTCTTCCTCCCTCACCGACAGTCGGATCAACATCAAGCAGTATTCTTGTAAAGAGTACACTGGCCTTGTTATGGTGACATCCAGATACTCCGGGTGACCATCCTCTTCATTGGGCGCTGGCATATAAACGTCTTCCAGGTTCCCTTGAAGATTTGCGCCAGTAAGAGAGGCTCTAAAAACCCACGGGTGAGTCAGAAAAGTATCCATGCGATTATACCCGCCCGGTGGTATGTCTCCGTACGAGACGGGCCGTCCGGTGAAGTTGAGCCACCATATTGTGGCGCTTTGTTCCGTTCGATTAATGAACTTCACATAGGTCGGAATATCTGAATTGAGAGATCTCAGAGATTGATTTTCACTTCCGCCCCTCTCACCTATCATGGAGGGTGAATGTGGCACGATCCACCCTGCATACTCACCGGCCATGGTCGTCACGTAGCAAGCAGCAATCTCTAAATCTATCTTTATGCAACCGGCCCCTATTCTTTAACCAACTGCTAAGACAACATTAAGCTAGTTACTTTAGCTAGCTAAAGATATTGACCCCCCCCCCTACAACTTGTCTAGATATTATGTTCCAACGTGTCTGCTGAATCCCACAGTAAGGGTATCTAGCTGACTAGCTAGCTAACGCTAGCCTACATAGGTGGTAAACAAACTGGCTACATTTTGGGAATATACATGGGTACTTTCTCGCCAAATGTTGTAGGGCCAAATTTACAAAAGCTTAGCCCATGGAGGTATAGCCTGCTATAAAATCCCTTCTGCCGGCCGGTGTGAAATGCATTCTGGGATACTGACCCAAACTAGCGAGCTAGCTTTACACACAAACTTTAGTTACGTCACCTGCATCAGCTTGAATTTTCACATTGAATAGTCACATGCGTATGAAACCCCTATGCACATTTTCCCTCTTGCCTTGACTGAATTAGCTTGCTAGCTAGATCATGATCACTAGTGAGCTGGTTAAAAATTACAGGAGGACCCCGAGGCGGCGATGTTTCCAGAGCAGACAATGACAATACATTAGCCCCTTCATAGGAGTTCAGTTATTATTATTATTATTATTATTTTTTAAAGGTAATTTTTTACCTTTATTAACCTTTATTAATTAAACCATGTTGACTTTTTTCAGACCAACGTGTGCCAAATTCAGGGAGCTGTGCGCCTCATTTCAGAACTGTTCTCTTTCATAGTATTCGTTTTGTATCTCACTATGGGAACGCCCCCTGCGTGACCTCTTCAGAAGCTGAATTACACTGCGCCAGCCCATTGGCTGGCCCAGATGTCGCTTGTGTCAGGAGGGACAGGGACCCTCCGCCTATATAAGGCTTACACACGGCGTCTGTCGTCATTCAAGACAAGCAACCTCAGACTACTCACAGGGCTTTCACACCGGCAGTTCCGAACGTTGGCGCTGTCTGGCGAACGATACACTGGTATGAACGATACACTGGTATGAACGATACACTGGTATGAACGATACACTGGTATGAACGCGGGCTCGTTCGCCAGACAGCGCCAACGTTCGGAGGCGTTTGGAACTGCCGGTGTGAAAGCCCTATCAGAGAACCGGGGTTATGTAAATAACCTAACGTTTCACATGCCATCTCTGGCCTTGTAGCCAACTCTATGGATAAGCTAGCTAACATTAGCTAGTACTAAACCGTTTGAATTGTACCATATCAGCGTATCATGCAGCTGTGAAAAATGTAAAAGAAAAAGCTGAATTTTAGGGGCAATGCAATGAATTCACTAGCAAGCAAACATAGGGCATATTCAAATGATTGAGTTAGCTAACTAACTACACATGGTACAATCATCCTTTCCTTCTCTGGGGTCAGATGACGGCGCTTCTAGTTACAGCCCAAACTAGCTAGCGAGCTAGTTTACACACTAACTTAAGTTACATCACCTGGCTCAGCCAGCTAAAGGCCATATATTGAATTTTCACATTTGAATAGTCACGTGTCTGGAACCTGCATGTACATTTTCCTTCTTGCATTGACTGAATCCGCTTGCTAGCTAACTAGATCATGATCACCAGTGAGCTGGCTAACGTTAACTAGTGAGCTGGCTAATGTTAGCTAGACAAGTGTTGGTTTGTTGGCTAGCTAGGTAACTTACAGTTAAACCAACATATTTAATTGACACATTAAGTATATAGCAAGCAAGCAGACTCAGCGGGGGGGAATATCGCCAACCTGGCTAGCTAGGTTTAGCCATAAATAATCTATGCATTACACAAAAGGTACACAATAAACTCACTGCGATTATTAATTAATTGTCAGATTAAAATGTTGTCATCTAGAAATTAATTAGAAACCTATACTTTCTTTTATTTCTTTTTTGTTTCTTTTTATTTTACTACTCAATTTTTTCACTTTGTAAAGTGTCTTTGTTACAGGGAACATATTATCACCAGATACTCAGTTACATTTGTTTGTCCTATCTCAGTAACAGTTTCATTTCCACTGCATTTTATCAAGTAAAGGTATTCTTCTTTCTCCTCCAGAATTCTCTCTCTTGACCTCTTGCCTTGGTAGATTTAGTTACGGCGATGTCGTCATCGTCCGACTAATTTTCAAGCTGCCAAGCTTAGTCAAAGTCTTCTGCATCCACTCCGCTCCCAGGAGGGTGGACTTGCCACGGTCTACAAGACAAAAACAGTTTAAAGTCCTCTTACAGTGGTCCATAGAAACAGTTCTACAGCCAGTGGTGTAGTGGCACCGTTTTCATATAAGGTTATAGTAATATACAGTACTGGTGAAGAGAAACATACCCAAGTTGTCGTCTTCTGTCCTCTTTTTCTTGGCGTCTTCCTCTCGCATTGTTGCGGCATAGCTGTGGTCATTTCTTATGGCATTGCTGCCCACCACACTGTCAGACCGCTCACACTGAAGAAATAAAATGCATGGTGCAATCACAGAGTAGAGCAGGGAGCAATTCGTCAGCGCAGCTCATGGATGCCTCTCTTTACTCTGTACTGCAGGCTGGGTCTGCAACTGAAGTTGGATTTCCGATTTGGGTAAAAAGTGGTTACGGTTCGGTTAAGGTCAGGGCTAAGATTAATGGTTTTCAGGTTCAGCGTGTCTCTGTAGTCGCTCCTAAATAAATGCAGTGGTCCAGCTTCCATTCACATCAACAGGAAGAGACTCCGTTGCACTTTGACCTACAATGGTTATGGACATATTATACAACATCCATTCCACACATGGTCGTGTGACGGGGTGTATCTTTTCATGGATCACTCTCAGCTGGATGGCTCACGTTCATTTATTCTGTAGAAAACAGTGCATCAATTTCTGTACACGGGACTTGCAGGGTCATCGAGCTACATTCGCATCAGTGGTTAAGAATGAACTGAGCATACAGTAGTCACTCATACTACACAAATTATAACAATAATATGAAACAAAAATACAAAATGTGTAGACTACATAAATCTTCACTTGTGTGATCATATAGTGGTATTCATTTAACAACAACAACAAGAAATCATAACATCCAAATGCATGGAAAAACCCCGCACTTGGAATACGCATGCGCACCACGTGCAACAATGGCTGCCACCTGACTGCTAGGTAAGCCGCGAGCGTGTTGCAAACTAGCGAGGTGGAAGACCCAACCTCATACAATACGGTCTACTAACAGAACAACAGACATATAATAACACAACAATAATAATATTACCTGCAGAAAACAGTGCATCAATTTCTGGACACGGGACTTGCAGGGTCATCGAGCTACATTCTAAAATGATGTTACACACGGACATTCACGTTAGCGCCATCATTGTTAACAACAGAAAACTCACATTAACAAACTTGTGATATGTTCCAAACTAACATACTATGAATGGGAAACTCAAAACAGCTATCTTACTTATCAAACATTCAAATAAAACATAGGTACATTAATAATCTCTTAAATAATCTCCACTGCTAGGATAAATGGCTTTGCGAAATCAGGATGGGCCAGGGTTACAGAATGCAGGAGATCGCGCTTCAATGTCTCGAAAGCATCCCTACACTCGGGCGTCCAGTCAGCTGGTTTGAGCTTTACAAGATTGTGACATTTCTTCACTGGTTTTCTCCCTCTGCGTGCCTTTTCTCCAGCGTTCTGTCCAGAGAGAAGCTTGAATAGGGGTCTGGCCTTAGAGGAACAATCTTCAATGAAGTGCTGATAGTAAAGCATCATGCCCAAGAAGGACCTAATCTTCTTCTGTGAAGGAGACACCCCATCACTGTCCATCAGATCGGATACCTGTACTTGGCTAATGGCTTCAACCTTTCCAGGGTCCGTCTGCACTCCTGACTCATTGATGATATGGCCGAGAAACCGTACTGATTTCCGCAGAAGATAGCACTTCTTTGGAGCCAATTTGAGATTATTGTACTTCAAACGAGAGAAAACCATCTCTAGACGCTCGAGTGCCAGCTGTTCTGTAGGAGCGAAAACCATAACATCGTCTAGGTAGCACAATAGACTGGTGAAATTCTGATCCCCAAAGATCGAGAGCATCATCCGCATGAATGTAGCCGGGCTGTTGGACAACCCTTGAGGCATCCGGTTATATTCATGTAGGCCAAAGGGAGAGGAGAACGCAGTGTATTTCTTGTGGTCCTCATGTAAAGGCACGTTGTAGAAACCAGAGGTAAGGTCCATTGTGGAGAAGTAGGCATTACCACCTAGTGCAGCCAGCGCGTCAGCCTGATGAGGCAGCGGATGTGCGTCTTTCGTTGTCCTCGCATTAAGCCATCTGAAGTCCGTACAGATGCGCAATCCTCCATCCTTCTTCCACACAAGAACCAAGGGCGAGGCATATTCGCTGTTGGACTTACGAATTATGCTCTTCTCCTCCATGTCGTTGATGGCAGACCTCAGCTTCTCGTAGTGGTTCGGTGGCACTCTGCGGTAGGGCAGGCGAAATGGCCTCTCGTCCACCAGATGTATCTTGTGCACGAAGTCAGACGCCTCACCACAGTCCAACTTGTGGCGTGAAAAGATTGACTCGTATTTCACAACAAGCTGACAAAGCTTCTCTCTCCACAGGTCAGAGACTTCACACGCGTCCAAGTCTAGGTCGCGTAGACCAAGTTCCTCCAGTGCCTTTCTGATGTCTTCTTTGGGCCTTGCTACAGACTCACCAGTCACGGATTGTGGGGAAGACTGAATGTGGTCGGGCGGGGACAGATCTTCAGCGGCAATGCAGGGGAACACGTCCGCCAATTTGGTGTTTCGCTTCAGCACTACCGGCTCACCGGTGGGATTCACAACCTTCATAGGCAGCCATCGGTCGCCCCACATCGGCGTAACAACTCTGCCAACCAGAACTTTATTCGGTCTGCATCTGGACTGAGTTGGTTCCACAACCACCGTACTGCCCTCTGATATAGGTGCCGACACAGGGAGTCTGCCCCATACAAGATGCTCACTATTTGGCTGTAGCACCACACACTGTTGTAGCTTCAGTGTGCCAACCTTCTCAGGCACTGTCTCACCCCTCCATCTCTCTGTATTGGAAAGGAGAGAGAAGAAGTGATGACAGTCCCCATCACTGCCACCACCATGTTCAGATATCAGCCGCCAATAGCTGTCAGTCTTCCTCATCAACTCTAGGATTTTCTTGATGGCATTACTGCCTAGTATCATGTCATCGGTCTGTCCAGGCACCACAAGCATTGGGATGACCATCTTGCAGTCATACACCACCACATCGACATTGTATATTGCCTTAGGTACAACTCGGTGACCACCACATCCTATGATAATGACATCATCAGCGGGGCATCCTCTCAGATCAGGGTTACGCTGCAAGAGACGCGCCTCCGCAGCCTCGCTAAGCGTGCATGCCATAGAACCACTGTCTATCATCGCTCTAAGAGAGACATCTGCAGCGGAGACAGTGGTGTAGAATAAACTATCAGACCTTTGGACTCGGTGTAGACCTTGAAATACTACTGTTTTGTTCGAAGGCGCTCTGGAGATGAATGACTTGTATGTTGACTCACAATCAGCCATTTCATCATTGGGAGAGATATCAACAGGATCTGCACAGTCCTCCCTTGAATGCAGATCTATAAGTTTCCCTGCTGCGCCGACTGGGCACGCCCCTGCATCGGACACTTGGATCTGGGGTGTCCAGGCGAATGGCACTGGAAGCAGAGCCTCTGGTCACGGCAGTGAGTCCAAGCAGAGTGTCTAGCGTCGCCACACACAGCACACGGCAGGTTATTCAGACCCTCAATCCTGGGGGGGCTGGGTCTATACTGCTTGTTTGACATGTCCTTAGCAGGAGCAGACTTCTCCACTAGGACTTTCTCTAGCATTGAAATGATACGTTCAAAGGCCTCTGCCCCCTTGTCTGGGCGAGTATCCTGCTTTTCAGGTGAACACATATCAGTGCCTGACATCTCAACTCTGTTCACTAGCACACCCTCACTGGGCCTTTTACTCACGGCTGCGGCAACACCGTTCGAGCACACCTGAGTGTGGAACTCGTCAAGTACATCTTGGACCTCTACAGCAGTCCACTTATCGATCGTCTTTGATCTGAAAGTCATGGCAAGCTCTTTGGATGGACAGTTCCTGATGAACATACGTGTCACCTCCAGGAGAGGGCACTCAAGTGTTTTACCTTGTTCTTTGAGGCGATCAGTGGCAACATCTGCAGCTTGATTGAGGCGTAGCCAGTAGTCATACGCATCCTCACCACTCTTCGGCAGCGTGGTGTAGAAGTCGGCTAGGGGGATAGGTGAACAGGGAACAGCAGCAAAATGCTTACGTAGAAGACCATAGATGGCCTCTGGGTTTTCAGCGACATTAATGCCACTGCTCCTCGTCCCATACTTCACTACATCCTTAGCCCTGCCCCTGAGATGGGTGAATATTTCTTCCGCCTGCTGATCTGCTCTGATGTTCGCCTTTTTCACATAACTCCTCATTATGTCTTCCCACTCACGCACATTCACTGCGTCCTTATCATCCCCTCTGAACGTTGGAGGCTCCTTCACCCTCCTGTGAGGTACCAACTGGACTTGGGACAGGTCTAGACTCTGGGTGGATGTATCAGTGGGCGTGGTCTGTGCATGCGCAGTGCTAAGAGGAGGTAGCGTTGAGTCAAGGCGTGCAAGTATGCTATCTGCCAGCTGTAGACCAACATCTCTAATTATGTCACTCATCTGGCTCACTACATTAGGTAACTGGAAAGCAGAGATTGGGGATGGGGCATCACTGACCCGTGTGCTCGGTGCATGATCAATGTCGTGGCTCTGAGAAGGAACTGTGTCCCCACTAACTGAAAGGGCCCCAGCAGCATCCTGACTACCCACAACATGAACATCACCCCCCTGAACAGGACTATCATAACTCAACACTGGAATCCCCCTACCTCCACTGAGGAGGATCGCTCTACCCCTCCCAATGCTACTGCTTAGTGGCGTACTGAAACATCCTGGTCTGTGGCTCATGTTGAATTACAATTCAAGAAAACAGTACTATACAGACTAATCAGATAAAAGACCAGTAAAGAAAAATGTCACCAAAACAGCAATAAAACTAAAATAAATCACAGATCACATTCATTAATTCAACAATCCATTTGTGCATAACATCACCGAATGAACTGAGTGAAACCATACGCCGCCCACCAGACAGCACGCAGGAGCGGTCCAGCAGAGTGATCCAGCAGAGTGGTCCCGGGTCAAGGTGAAGAGTTGACTTCAGGTCCACAGGTCACGGCACCAATGTGACGGGGTGTATCTTTTCATGGATCACTCTCAGCTGGATGGCTCACGTTCATTTATTCTGTAGAAAACAGTGCATCAATTTCTGTACACGGGACTTGCAGGGTCATCGAGCTACATTCGCATCAGTGGTTAAGAATGAACTGAGCATACAGTAGTCACTCATACTACACAAATTATAACAATAATATGAAACAAAAATACAAAATGTGTAGACTACATAAATCTTCACTTGTGTGATCATATAGTGGTATTCATTTAACAACAACAACAAGAAATCATAACATCCAAATGCATGGAAAAACCACGCACTTGGAATACGCATGCGCACCACGTGCAACAATGGCTGCCACCTGACTGCTAGGTAAGCCGCGAGCGTGTTGCAAACTAGCGAGGTGGAAGACCCAACCTCATACAATACGGTCTACTAACAGAACAACAGACATATAATAACACAACAATAATAATATTACCTGCAGAAAACAGTGCATCAATTTCTGGACACGGGACTTGCAGGGTCATCGAGCTACATTCTAAAATGATGTTACACACGGACATTCACGTTAGCGCCATCATTGTTAACAACAGAAAACTCACATTAACAAACTTGTGATATGTTCCAAACTAACATACTATGAATGGGAAACTCAAAACAGCTATCTTACTTATCAAACATTCAAATAAAACATAGGTACATTAATAATCTCTTAAATTATATGCGATCTCAGACCCTGCAGAAAACATGACCTTACCGCATCAGTGGTTAAGAATGAACTGAGGGAGATCACGTTACGTTTTTGCACTGTCCAGCTATATTTACACAGCATCCGGGTCACGGACACAGCATCCGGGTCACGGACACAGCATCCGGGTCACGGACACAGCATCCGGGTCACGGACACACCCCGGATATACCACGTCATTAAACCCCTAGAGGGCGCAGTTTATACCTATTTTAGCTATAATTGAACTTGACCTTTCTACTCCGTTACAGTCGCACTAAACTAATGAAACATAAGGAATAAACCACACTGATCATAAAGATAGAAATCGTTTTTATTTGGGCAGAGAAGTTTTTGACATTAGAAAAAATGATTCAAAACGCAGAGGCATTCTACAATCATTCAAATTCAAGTAAAAACAGTCGTTTGAATGTGTGAGGTTACATTTGAGGGTTACAACAACCATTTCTCTGCTGGTGTAGAACTGGGTTTTATACAGCCATGAAGTGTTCAACAGCTTACTAACAACAGCCATTGCACCTTCTATTACACACAACTAAACATTTGCTTTCATAGTTTATGTTGTCTATAACATGTGATAATTCAGTGGCCGATCATGACATTGGAATTCTGAAATCAATCAAATGTATCAATACATCAATCAGTCCAATTAGTTTTCATCCTACAGGAACAGTAGAGGACTAGGATAGTACACCTCTCCAATGCTGGAAACAAACCTGTGGTCATCTATGCACCACTTACCCCGTAGTCACAGAAACACATTCATAACCTGTGATCACCACAGAAACACATTCATAACCTGTGATCTGTACAGAAACACATTCATAACCTGTGATCAGTATAGAAGGAACATTTACATGTGGACTGACAGGGAGACATCGACCATGGGAACACTATCATAGCACGGAGATTTCTCATGGGAAGCATTAATCAACATACACTTTCTAGAGCATGAACTATAAACAACATTTAAGTATCAGAAAAGGCTTCTGCCACGACAGATGTCCAACAGAATAGTTGGAATCAAAACTAATATATGAACCAAGGCACCAATCTAAACATATATTATTTCTTGAACAGAGTACGTTATATTGAATATGTGATGATGATATAATGATACAACTCTGAAGACTAAATCACAGAGAAAGATGTTTCAACAGAATAATAGGTTATGATAAAGCACCACTCTAACAGAGACCTCTACTCCAGCTGACACAGCTTAACACTGTCTCCATAGTTTCACCAATTAGGCCCAATCCCAGGATAGAGGGGCTCAGTGAATGTGGTCTGGACTCTGTGGAGGAGGGTCATCTGGGTCACAGAGGAGACAGAGCTGTAGAAGGACAGAGTACCTGCCCTGTGATCCAGGTACACTCCTACTCTGGAAGACTGAGGGCCTGATACTTTAGTCAGAACATTATTGTGATAGATACTATAACCACTACTTTGGTAGAATAACCTCCAGGACTTGTTATTGGATCCAAATTTACTGTCACCACCTGACCTGCTGATGTCTTTATATGAGACTGCTGCAGCACATTGACTACCACTCCTCTCAACCTCCCAGTAAGAGCGTCCAGACAGACCCTCTCTACACAGCACCTGATACTCGTCAGTGAATCTCTCTGGATGACCAGGATATGACTGGTCTTGTCTCATAATTGTCACCTTTCTGTTCCCCGCAGACAGAGACAGTCGTATGTGTGCTGTGTTTGGCTTGTTCACAGATTTGTTACGGACATTGGATGGAAAACCTACCAAGGGATGTGTTACCCTATTACTTTTTCTCCCATAGTATACTTCAAATGGAGTCATCCAGTTTAAAACTTCCTTGGGGTCCTCATTTAGCACACTGGAATAAGCTGGCAATTGCTTAACCCAGTTAACTCCGCTCTGCTGACAATTCACAAGATCAAACATCATCTTTTTCCTTAGGACTCTGTGGGACCTCTCTACCTTTCCTTGGCTTTGGGGATGGTATGGTGAACTCTGAATTATTCTGACTTGCATTGATTCCATCAGCTTGCGAACTGCGCCTTTAAATTCTCTTCCTTGATCATGTTGCAAAACTTGAGGTGGGCCATGTACAGAATAGATATCACCAAGATGTTTTGCAATCTCTGAGCTGTCTTTACCCTTTAATGGATCTCCATCTGACATGACTATAACTCTAGCTAGATCCAGACTCTAGCTGGAAGGAATAAGTGAATAAGGCCATCGGTCATCCACCGTTATCGTTTGGGGTAATGTGACCAACATGTAGTTCACACTACTGTTCAGATTCAGTTTTATATTTGCGACTGCAAACACACTAATTAATCAATCACTCTTCCGAACTGGGAGCCTTGAAACTTGCGCACACAGGGATGCCAAGATTGTCCTTGACCTCTAACAGAAATAAATCATAATCATTTGAATGTTCAAATTCAAACAAAAACATGTCCAGCAATTCTTGACGTTCTTCTTCGTCTTCAGTCAGTTTCAATTTAGCCTCTATTTCCTCTCTCTGTATTTTGTCCAATTGAAGAAAAGCAGGCTCCTGGACCTTCCCTTCCAGCCGGTGGGCGTTCTTCTTCATCCACTCCGCTCCCAGGAGGGTGGACTTGCCACGGTCTACAAGACAAAAACAGTTTAAAGTCCTCTTACAGTGGTCCATAGAAACAGTTCTACAGCCAGTGGTGTAGTGGCACCGTTTTCATATAAGGTTATAGTAATATACAGTACTGGTGAAGAGAAACATACCCAAGTTGTCGTCTTCTGTCCTCTTTTTCTTGGCGTCTTCCTCTCGTAATGTTGCGGCAATTTACCACTGAACAATTAAAGTGTTTCTCCCCTGTGTGAACTTCCCCCCCCCCAATTGTACTTCACCATTTCCCACTGCTAAAGGTGTCACAGTCATTGCTGCTCTGTTGATCTGGGGAGAGTTGTGGACGAGCACAATGCTTCCTCAGATACATGTGAAGTTGCCAGCCACTTATTTTCACCTGACAGTGAGGTGTCTCACCAGGTGTACTTAGCACGTGTGGAGGAACATGCTATTCCCCCCAGTTCCCCTCTGACCAGAGGAGACACTGGTGTAGCAACCAGGACACATGCCCATAATCCATCTTAATTGTCCCTGTATGGACGGAGGTAACACGAGATGTGAACCTGCAACCCTCGTATAGGCAATCTACCACTGCACTATTTCTCCCAAAATATGTCCTTGATTTGAAATGTACCATAGCCCACATATGTAAGGATGAGCCAGGCTGTCCACCACTTTGTATTTTGGCTGAATAGCTCCCTCAGTCTCATTGCAAGACCACTACCACGTCCAGCAGCATTGTAGAGCCTCCTCATACTAATGGCACTGTCATTGTCAATATCCAAGTCAAGGCGTTCAACTAAAGATTCCCTGATATAAATTTGAGGATGGAACTCTACCTGAAACTGTTTAACAAATGATTAAAACGTTGAAACGTTGATTCACGACTTGCTAAAATGTAAAACTGTACGCGAAATGTCCTCAACGGACTTTCTCTCCTGAGTCAAAATCCCCAAAGGAAGTATAGGACTAGCATATTCTTTAAAAAGTTGAGACACTCTGTTGAACACCCCAAGCATCGACAAGTCTGCAGCAAGAGTCAACTGCACGATAACTGATAGCAATTCTGCTGGCAGGAAGGGCATGTCACGGTTTCCATCTGGTATGGTTTTGTCCAGTGTTGGTTCATCTTGTTCATACTGGTTTGACTCACTCTCATATCTTTCTCCCTCAGTTTCCTGGATTTCAACATGTTCATATTGGTTTGAGTCACTCTCATATCTTTCTCCCTCAGTTTCCTGGATATTTTCAGTGAAATAAGAGACTAACTCAGCTGACGCTTCCAGACTTAAGTAATGTTCTCCGTGTCCCTCAGCAATGTGTCCAAGGACCAAAGACGGCAAACTCTCATTGTATGTAATAGCCGGAGATATAATAGTGGAGACATCAGGTCCCAGTGTGGAGACAATGAGAAATTGAACATTGAAAATCTCAGTAGCCCTTTGTAGTGTAATGTGATCACCATAGGTCCCACATCGTGACATACTATCCAAGTATATATCCCAGGCATTGTCATCAACATAGTGTGCTAAAGGTGTTCCATTTCTAGTAAATGGATTAGACCTGAGATCTTGAACAATTTCATCCCTTAAAGATGCTGGTGATCTGAATATGTTGAGTGTGGCCAGCTGATCAGCCATGGCAGTGAACTGGCAATTTCCATCTGGTGGTGGGTCAAGACGTACATGCAGCTCCAAAGATTCATAGTCCTCCAGTCTGTCTGCATGTGTGTACTCAAGCAAAAGTGGATGCGGTTGCACAGACCTTGAAGATTTGGAGCGTATTTTCTCTTGCTGTCGTGTTGTACTTGTCACATCAGACACAAAGAACAATTTTTCTTGCATCTTGGGTTCTCCAGGAAATGTAAACTGAACTTTGTATTTTGAAAGATTTACATTCCGTTTCACAACTCTACCAGGCAATACCCGATACCTTTTTGAAACTCGATGGGCAACATCTTTCACCCTGACCAAGACAGCATCATTAACATGATACACAGATGGTGGATTTTCCCTTTTCCTCAGTCTGTGTCGTTTCTTTTCTAACTCACGTCGCTCTTTCTGGGAGGGTAAAATAGTTAGTGGCTTGTTCACAGATTTGTTACGGACATTGGATGGAAAACCTACCTTCTATTACACACAACTAAACATTTGCTTTCATAGTTTATGTTGTCTATAACATGTGATAATTCAGTGGCCGATCATGACATTGGAATTCTGAAATCAATCAAATGTATCAATACATCAATCAGTCCAATTAGTTTTCATCCTACAGGAACGGTAGAGGACTAGGATAGTACACCTCTCCAATGCTGGAAACAAACCTGTGGTCATCTATGCACCACTTATCCCGTAGTCACAGAAACACATTCATAACCTGTGATCACCACAGAAACACATTCATAACCTGTGATCTGTACAGAAACACATTCATAACCTGTGATCAGTATAGAAGGAACATTTACATGTGGACTGACAGGGAGACATCGACCATGGGAACACTATCATAGCATGGAGATTTCTCATGGGAAGCATTAATCAACATACACTTTCTAGAGCATGAACTATAAACAACATTTAAGTATCAGAAAAGGCTTCTGCCACGACAGATGTCCAACAGAATAGTTGGAATCAAAACTAATATATGAACCAAGGCACCAATCTAAACATATATTATTTCTTGAACAGAGTACGTTATATTGAATATGTGATGATGATATAATGATACAACTCTGAAGACTAAATCACAGAGAAAGATGTTTCAACAGAATAATAGGTTATGATAAAGCACCACTCTAACAGAGACCTCTACTCCAGCTGACACAGCTTAACACTGTCTCCATAGTTACACCAATTAGGCCCAAACCCAGGATAGAGGGGCTCAGTGAATGTGGTCTGGACTCTGTGGAGGAGGGTCATCTGGGTCACAGAGGAGACGCTGTAGAAGGACAGAGTACCTGCCCTGTGATCCAGGTACACTCCTACTCTGGAAGACTGAGGGCCTGATACTTTAGTCAGAACATTATTGTGATAGATACTATAACCACTACTTTGGTAGAATAACCTCCAGGACTTGTTATTGGATCCAAATTTACTGTCACCACCTGACCTGCTGATGTCTTTATATGAGACTGCTGCAGCACATTGACTACCACTCCTCTCAACCTCCCAGTAAGAGCGTCCAGACAGACCCTCTCTACACAGCACCTGATACTCGTCAGTGAATCTCTCTGGATGACCAGGATATGACTGGTCTTGTCTCATAATTGTCACCTTTCTGTTCCCCGCAGACAGAGACAGTCGTATGTGTGCTGTGTTTGGGTCCGGTGTGAGCTGACAGGAATCTGGGAAAAGAGCAGAGCAGAAAGCAAATCAGAGAAATAATGAAAGTCAGATATCTAACCTGTCTTTTATTCTTATTCTCTCTCATGGTTTGTAGAGAGTATCAGTGGAGACTGTTTGCTACTTCTGGAGAAAGAGACTCACATTGTAATAACTGGGCTCTGGTCTTGGGCTTTGGTGGCAGGAATAGATCCACTGCATCAACTACAGACACACATACACATTCAGAGAGAGAGAGAAAGAGAACATTCACATCATATCATATTACACATACAGTACATGTACTGCAGGGGAGGCTGGAGGATCATGACATTGGAATTCTGAAATCAATCAAATGTATCAGATCTGTTATGTAGGACTAGATGTTGATATCCCTCGATACATACATACTTAAGGCACCGATGAGACTCTGTGGTGTTCAAATGAGCGATGGCATCCTTTGGGTTGTCAAGTGGGCGCCCTCCTTCATGAATGTTTCGCTGATAAGCCCACGACACCTCCAGAGGGTTCAGCAGTGAATCCCAGCGTCCCAGGTTCACTCCCTAGATGCGATCAGCTCATTTGAACGCCTGGGTCGAGTCCTTTCTCTTCATCCACAGCCACTGGCTCCCCTTTTCAGCAGCCCTGGAGAGGTCCTTGATTGCCTGCCGGTGGGTCTTCCCTCGCACTCCCATCTCCCTGAGTAGCCTGGATGTTGAGGTGGCTACGAACCCTCTGCAGCCTACTTCCACTGGGCGTACCTTCGCTGTCCAGCCTTGTTGTTGGGCATCTGCTGCGAGTTCAGTGTACCTCAGCCTCTTCCGCTCGTAGGCCTCCTCCACTGCACCCTCCCAGGGCACAGTGAGCTCGATGATGTAAACGAGCTGGAGCGAGGCTGACCACAGCACAAGGTCTGGTCGCAGGTTGGTGGCTGCGATCTCAGCTGGGAAGCAGAGTTTCTTGTCCAAGTCTGCCAGCAGCTTCCAGTCCCGTGCTCTGCCCAGCTGCCCAGTGTCTGGTCTTATGGTGGTGAGGCTGGCTTGACCCTCGCCCTCCCGAACAAATGGTGCTGGCTGCCACCGGGATGATGGGGGAGGAAGGGCGTTCACACTTGTCCGTTGACTTTCCAGCACTGCTGCAAGACACCTTAGCACCTGGTCGTGCCGCCAGGTGTAACGGCCTTGGGTGAGGCTGGTCTTGCATCCCACTAAGATGTGCTTCAGTGTTGCTGGACTTTGACATAGAGGGCACGTGGGGTCTTCGCCATACCACTGGCTTAGGTTTGCAGGAGAAGGCAGGACATCGTAGGCAGCCCTGATGGTGAAGCTCGCTCTGAATGCCTCCATCTCCCACAGATCTTTCCAGGAGATCTTCCTCTTTTCCACTCCTTCCCATGCCATCCACTGCCCTTGCTTTGCCTGCGCCACAGCTTGTGCGCGCCTTCCTGCTTCCTCTTCCCGACGTACCTCCTGGACCACCAGCTTGCGTCTCTGAGATGGATTGGCCTTGCTCCAGGCCGGTGTACTAATCCCGAGGCCAAGACCACTCCTCCCCTCCTGCACTCGGCCCACAATGTCCCTGTGTCTGAGTGCTGCCTTTGCCTGCTCAGTTGCAGCCAATGGGGTCCACTTCCTCCCAGTGGCCAGGATGGGGGCAGCTTGGGCTACAAATGGATCATTCGAATCCAGAAGCATCATCTCCAGTCTGACTTTGGCACACTTGTACTCCTCTGTCAGACTGGAAATGGGCAGGTGTAACATCCCTTTGCCGTAGAGCCCAATGCTGCTGAGGCACCTGGGAAGGCCAAGCCACTTCCTTGCATATGAGTTGACCAGTCTCTCCAGCTTTTCCACCTTTGAGAGAGGAACTTCATAGAGGGTTAGTGGCCACAGGAGACGTGGAAGTAGTCCATACTGCATGCACCAGAGCTTCAGCTTGCCAGGAAGCAGGGTTCTGTCGATGTTCTCCAGGCCGCTGGCTACCTCCTTCCTGAGCTGCTCTACTTGCTCTTTATCTTTGAGGGAGGCATCATACCAACGACCTAGGCTCTTCACAGGCTTCTCGGAGACCGTTGGAATGGGTTCTTTGCCAATGTGGAAGCGGTGGTCTGACAGCTTCCCCTTGACAATGGAGATGCTTCTGGACTTGCTCGGCTTGATCTTCATGCGAGCCAACTCAATGTTTTCCTGGAGCTTTCTTAGTAGCCGTACTGTGCAAGCCTTGGTCGTGGTGAGTGTTGTGAGGTCATCCATGTAGGCTCTGATCGGCGGCAGCCTCAGCCCAGGTCTTATTCGCTGTCCGCCAACCACCCATCGAGAGGCCCGAATAATGACCTCCATGGCCATGGTGAAGGCCAGCGGGGAGATGGTGCAGCCGGCCATGATTCCCACTTCCAGATGTTGCCATGCTGTGGTGTACTCTGCTGTGGTCACGCAGAGCTGGACGTCCTGGAAGTAGGCCTTGACAAGGGTTGTGAGAGCTGGTGGGATCCTGAAGTAGTCGAAGGCTGTCCACAGGAGGTTGTGAGGGACTGAGCCAAAGGCATTCGCGAGATCCAGGAACACCACGTGGAGGTCCGTTCCCTCCTTCTTGGCGACCTGGATCTGATGCCAGATGACACTAGCATGTTCGACACACCCTGAGAAGCCTGAGATGCCTGCTTTCTGGATTGACGTGTCAATCAGGTTGTTTCTTTGCAGGTATCCTGCCAGCCTATGAGCGACCACGCTGAAGAAGATTTTCCCCTCGACATTTAGAAGGCTGATCTGCCGGAACTGTCCGATTTCTGTTGAGTCCTTTTCCTTGGGGATAAGGATCCCTCCGGCTCTCCGCCAGGACGTTGGTATCGCCTTCTTTTGCCACACAACTTTCATCAGCTTCCAGAGGAATCTCAGGACATCTGGTGCGTTTTTGTAGAGCCTGTATGGAACTCCGTTGGGACCTGGAGCTGACGCAGCCCTTGCTCTACGCACAGTGTTGTCTACTTCACTCCACCTGGGTGGACTAATATCTAGTTCGTGCTCTGGTGGATTGACTGGTGGCATGTCAGGTGGGAGCGTGACCTCTTCCTGGTGTCGGTCATCTGTGCAGCCCTTTTTCAGATGTTCTTCCAGGTGGGCCTTTGTCACAGAGAGACTTCCGCTCTTCTCCTTTGTGAAGAGAGTCTTCACAAATTTGAAAGGATCTTTGTAGAAGCGTGATCTTGTTTGCTCCTTCCTTCTGCGCCTCTTCAGGAGGTTTTCAGCTCTCCTCAGTGTTGCAAGCCTGCTCTTAATCAGTCCAATAAATCAATCAGTCCAAAATGCAGTGGTCCAGCTTCCATTCACATCGTCAGCAAGAGACTCCTTTGCACTTTGTCCTACAATGGTGATGGACATTATGCAACATCCAGTCCACACATGGTCGCACTAAACTAATGAAACTTTAGAAATAAACAAACCAACAAAGACAAAACAGTGACATAAAGGAAGAAAATAACTTGAATTCAACCACACACATGCAATAAATATACATTACTGACACCTCGGCTTCATCCTGGACCCCACCCTCTCATTTGATCCCCACGTCAGCTCCATCGTCAAGACCTCCTACTTCCACCTCCGCAACATAGCAAAAATCAGACACTGCCTCTCCCCGTCCGCTGCTGAATCCCTCATCCACGCCTTCATCTCCTCCCGCCTTGACTACTGCAACTCCCTACTCACCGGCATCACCTCCCGCTCCCTCCATAGACTCCAGATGGTCCAAAACTCTGCTGCACGCCTCCTTTCAAACACCCGCTCCCGTGACCACATCACTCCTGTCCTCCACTCTCTCCACTGGCTCCCCATCAAAGAACGCATCCAATTCAAAATCCTCATCCTCACATACAAAGCCCTCCATAGCCTGGCCCCCCCTTACCTGACTGACCTCCTTCTCCCCCACCGCCCTACCCGTACCCTCCGATCCTCATCCATTGTTCCCCTCACTGTCCCACCCTCAAAACTCAAAGGCTTCGGTCACCGTGCCTTTTCACGAGCTGCACCCCGCCTCTGGAACTCTCTCCCCCAACCACTCAGAGACTCACCCTCACTTCTCACTTTTAAATCCCACCTCAAAACCTACCTGTTCTCCCATGCCTACAGCCTCCCCTACCCCTAGCCATCTCCCCCATCCCGGCGCCCCCGCCCCCCCCCCCCCCCCCCCCCCCCCTTGACACGCATACAACCTCCCCTACCCCTACCCATCTCCCCTAACCCTGCCACCCCCCTGATGTGCATACATTCTCCCTTACCCCTAACCACCTCCCCTGTCCCCACCACCCCACCCCCCCCCCCCTCCCCGTTCGCTGACTCTGTGTTCATTGTTACTTGTTGTTTTTGTGTTTCCCATATCCCCTATATTGTCAGCGTCTTTGAGCCTCGGAAAAGCGCTATATAAATGTAATGAATTATTATTATTATTATTATTATTACTGTATGTAAAAAGGTTGTACCAAAACCCCAAGTAAAGAGAATAAACTATTTTGGGGCAAAAGGAAATTAGAGCGGTGACTAAAAAAGACTTAATTGTTCATTGTAATTGTTTGATGATCTGTATTGTTCAGTCCATGAAGTTGTTACTGATTATTAACTACCATCTCCAGATTTACTGAATTACTGCCAAATTAAGGAGATCATTTCCTCAAAATACAAATTCACAGAATTTGTCACATACAGTGGCTATTGCCAATAGACGCAGACAGTTAAAGGTGCAATTTGCAACTATGGCAACAAGGTCAATTGCAGTTGAATTCAACAGCTCACTCCAGGATAACATTACTAGAGAACAAGGTCACTGTAAAGATGCAATTTTACAGGCTGAGGACAAGATATCTGGTGTTGAGGTTTTGTTAAGGTAGCAACAAATTGATTCAAGTGCATATTTGGGTCAGTGTAAATCATATACATGTGTTTGAGTAAATTACCCCTTTTAAGAAGCATTTTTATCCCAATTTCTATTTACTCACTTGTTCATGTCAATCTGCTGTCCCCAGTAAGGCTGGGCTCCAGCCATAATGTAGCAGAGCCTGGGGCCTGTTGTTACAGGGCCTGTGGGTCTGTGAAGTACCCAGCCTTGTCACCACCGTCCATTAGCTCATTCAGTCCATCCTCAATGGGTGACAAGTCATCCTGCCTCGCTGTTAGCTGCTAACACACCTGAGAGAGGGAGGAGAGAGGGGGTTTACAAAAGGTTTACAAAAAAAACAAAAACAGATAAACAGCAGACTATAAAACAAAGTGTAACCCCCCTACCCCGTCATCAATAGCCCAACCACACCACATCTACGACCAGTGGCTGTACTGCTGGTCCTAATAGCTGTACTGTGCTGAGCATGTCATGCATTGTAGCTCCGACTCAAAAGAGGCTCGTTTGAGGCATGGGCATTGCGCAACCTCTGGGTCACCAGTGGGACGGCCTAAGCACTCCCTACCCCTCCCACCCCTTTGCAGCTGTGCCATCCGTCCTCTATAGTATTTAGTAGAGTAGACCCACACTATGGGGCCCTCAATCAGGCCTTTCAACAGAGGCAATTGTGTAACACTCCTGTGACGCTGGAATGACAAACTCCCCAGTGTGACAGTGTGCCAACACACACACACACACACACACACACACACACACACACACACAAACACTAGTCTGTAAATAAGAACGATATTCCATTTGTTCATTTGCTTCTTTAATGAAATGACTCTGCAAAATGACAATAATCAAACAAGTCCTGAGCAGGGCGAATGCAGGTGTACACATTATAACAGTAGTCTATCCAATTCCGTTTCCGGTGCGTGCACCTAAATATATGACCGTAGTGCAATATTCCCTATCTCCCCCCGAGCCTTTAACATGACTACAATAAAGGCTGAAACAACAACAAGCCTATAAGAAGAGAATAACTCAAGTGTCCGTACAAATCACGAATCAACAAGCAAAGTGCACAACACAACACAACGCCCATATAACCTAGTAATGTCAACCCATGGAAAAGTCTCTGTGCCAGGCAGGCACGCAGGTCGCCCTAGCGGACCGGCGTAGGCCTGACGGCGGCGGCGGCAGCGACGTGACCGGGACTGGCGGGGAAGAGACCACTGTGGCCCCAGGGGCCGGCAGCGACATCTGGGGGACGGCACACCCTGGCGAGTCTCGAGCTGGTGTCACAGGCGAGGCGGATGTGGGGTGTGTCCCACGCCGGGGAGAGCCCGCTGATGGCAGCGTCAGCGGCGGGGCGGACCCAGGCTCCGATATGGGTATTCCAGGGCCGCTTGTGGGGTCAGGCAGCCGCGGCGCAACAATAGGCGCCGGCCTGGCGATGCGGATCGCCAGATCATCATAGATCGATCGGGGCGGAAGCTGGTCATTGCGAACCGGGTAGAACTTGCGCAGGAATCTCCTGTTCCGAAGTGTGATCCTGCCCGAGCCGTCAATCTTGATCACGTATTGATCGTGCTGACGCACCTCCACGACGCAGCCCGTCCTGTCCCATTTGTTGGGGTGGGGTCCTGTCTGGTTCTGTACACGGACCAAATCCCCAACTACGAGCGGCGGAAGGCGTTTAGTGTGCTCCGCCCAGGTGCCCGCTGTGCGGATATGGCGTTTGCGGAGGGCCTCCTCCCTCGCTGTCAGTGTCTCACGCCAAGTTTCATGAGGCCTGTATTTTCCGGGGGCGATCGGGATGAAATCGCGTATCGGGCGGCCGAACACACACATCGCTGGGGAAATCTTGGTGTCCGGGTCAGGCGTGTTGCGGTACTGCAGTATCGCCCTCTGCACGGCGTCAGTGTCGAGTTCACCCTTCGGGCCAGTGTTGTCAGTGATCAGCCGTTTCATCGTTTTCACTCCTATCTCTGCATGGCAGTTGCTGTGGGGGAAAGCCACTGATGAGAGGCGATGGTGGACCCCCCATCTGCGCAGGAAAGACCTGGTCTCGGCGGAGGTGAACTCAGGCCCCCCGTCCGATGAGAGCTCCTCAGGTGTCCCGTATGTCGCGAAGGCGCGACGTAAGTGGCTTATCAGGTCGAGAGCGCCACCCGATGACCTCGAGACGATCTGCCAGTTCGAGTAACGGTCCACCGTCACGAGGTAGTGTACACCTCTGTGCATGAAAAAGTCTGAGCACACCGCCTGGAAGGGGTAAACGGCCGGGATGGGCGGGGTCGGCGGTGCCCCAGGTTGTGAAGGCGCCATCCGGTGGCAGTGCTCGCAGTTGTTCCGAGCGGCGCTGATGTCGGCTGACATGCCTGGCCAGAACACAGAGGACTCCGCGCGGGCGGTCATCATCGAGACGCCCTGGTGGGCAGCGTGTAGGGCACTCAGTACCTCAACGCGAAGTGAGGGCGGTATGACCACCCTGTCCTTGAACAAGACCACCCCGTCAGTGGATGTAATATGGTCACGGTATTGGTGGAAGCCACGAATTGTCACAGGCATCCCGATCCTTGACTCGGGAAAGCCGTCCACCGCCATCTCCTCCAACGTACGCATATCGCTGTCACTGCTGGTGGCATCCCTGACGCGGTCCCATGTCACTGATCGCAATGACTCCAGCCCCGCGGCGCACCATGCCAGGTCACCATCCTCGATGTCGTCGCTGTCCTCCGGCTCAGTTTGGCGTAGGAGAGACAGGATGTCAGTGTGCGTGCTGGGCGAGAGGTAGGTCACCGCGGCAGCGCTGTCGTCCGGAAGGTTCATGAGCGGTGGTCGAGAGGTGCCGACCGGCCTGCGTGACATGGCATCCGCCGCCTTGTTCTTCATGCCCGGGACATGTACGATGCGGAAGCGATAACGCAGGGTCTTCTCCTTGAGGTTCCTGAGGCGGGGGTTGGGTACGTCGTCGAGTGCTCTGTCTGTAAGGAGTTTCAGCAGCGGCTTGTGGTCAACCTCTATGATCAAGTCCTTGCAGCCCAGCACAAAGTAGCGCGCCTTGTCCAAGGCGTCTGCGACTGCGAGGGCCTCACCCTCTACAGGTGCGTATCTGGATTCCGCTGCATGCGTGAACCTGCTGCCGACCAGGGTTATCTTCCATCCATCAGTGCAGCAGAAGGGCCTGACTGGCATGCACCGGCAGTGCTTCTGAAACAACCAGAACCCAATGCCCTCCTTCGACCAGTCTGTGGCGAGGCACGTCGGCTTGGCCTTATCAAAGATGCGCACACCACGCTCGATCTCCTGGACGATCGTGTCCTTCGACTCGCAGAATATGTCCTCCAACTCCGGGGACCATTCGAAGCGTGCCCCACTCTGCAGGAGCTTCCGGAACGGCTGCATACGTTCAGCCATACTGAAGGCGTAGGCCACTTGGTTGACCAGTCCAAACCATGACCTGATGTCAGTGATATTGCGTGAACGTGGGAAGTCGTGGATCGCCTCCAGATAGCGGCTGCATGGCCGTACGTCGTTCATGGTGATCGTGAAGCCTGCAAAGTCCACCGTGGATGCGCCGAAGACGAACTTCTCCGGGTTGAGGATGATTCCGTTCCGGCCGCATACATCCAGCCATTGTATTGCCTGGAAGTAACTCTCCTCGATCGTGTCAGCCCACAGCAGTGTGTCATCCACGCATTTGGTCTTGCTGCCGATGTCTGCAACCACTTCGTCGTACCTTCGTGAGTAACCGTCTCCCGACGCCATATACCCTTGCGGGGCTGAACGGTACCGGTAGCGCCCCCATGGAGTGATGAATGTCGTCTTGTGGCGGTCATCGTCGTGCAGTGGGACGCTGTGATAACCGTTCCACGCGTCGAACACAGTCTTGCGTTTCCCGCTGGGTACACGTCTCGCCTGGTGGAAAGGGGACTGTGTGTGGTGGGTTTCGCGGAACGCATGCTTGTTGAGTGCTTGGAAGTCGACTGTGCGGCGTGGTTTGCCGTTCTTCTTGGCACAGATCACCATGCGGTGACACCACGTCACCGGTGTACCGACGGGTACCTCCTCTAACACGCCAAGGCGAACGTCCTGGTCGAGGCCTGCCTTCACCTCATCCTGCCAGTGTATGGCCACGGGGATGGGGGTGTGATGGGCGACTGGTGTCACATTCTCATCAAGCATGAGACGGAGCGGCGGGCCTGACATCCTTGGTAGGGGCTGGTGGGGGCACGTATTGAATGTGCTCTGGGCGTACGTTTTGAGTAAGTGCTCGCGTAGGGCTTCCCTGTTAGCTTCGGTCGCCGGCATGGGGAGCGTGGTTGATTTGGCTGGCGGCTCTGCACGCCGTGGGCAGTCACATAATTCTGAGGCCGCCAGATTCACCTCCCCAAGTGTTGGGAACCTGTCCGAGATCATGCCCAGATCCACGCAGGCTGAGCGGGAGAGGAATATGCGGTCAGAAGTGTCCGTCACGTATGCAATTTGGCGTGTCTCCAACCTCCGAGCGTCGTTGCTGTCACCGGCGAACCTGACCACCGCGGCACCAAGAATTCGAATTCCCTCGTTGTTCGCCGCCCTCATGGTCATGGATACGGGAATGAGGTCCTCCGTACTCAACCCCATGTGTTGGGCAACCTTGATACCGATCAGGCAGCTCTGGCAGCCCGTGTCGGCCATGGCAGGCAGGGTCACTGCGCGGGTGCGTTTCAGGAGGTCAAATCCCAGTGCTCTGTAATCCTCACGTTCGACGGTGAGGGAGAGGTTGATGTAAGGCTGCGGGTTGGATGTACGCTTCATCCACTTGTCACACATATCGTCGTATAGGTGGTGAGCGAGGGGAAGTGTGTGTAGCTTGTCATCCGCGCTGGCCACGGTGAGCGTGCACAGCTCGACGAAGGCTGCCGCCTGCTCGTCGCCCACCACATCTGTCTTCTCAGGTGGGGGTTTGGCCGGCCGGCTACCCAGGCAGACCTTCTCAAGGTGATTCTGGCGGCTACATTTCCGGCATGTCTTGCCATAGCCGGGGCACTCGTCACGTCTGGTGCGCCATATGGGCGTTTTTCCGTGGCCCATCCCGCCGCAGTAAACGCATGCTCCGTCAGGCTTGGCCTTCAGTGTCTCCCACCTGGCGGCCCCTTTGGTGCGAAGGTCCTGCTGTTTCCCTCGCCTATATTAACTACTGATCATGTCTGTGCTCTGAGGGTCGAGTAGGCGCGATGCTGAGCGTTTCCCGGACTCCTTGGCTTCGATATACTCTATCATGTCCTTTAATGGCATGTCCTGGTTCTTTTCGCCAAGCAGGTCGAGCTGTATTTCTTGGTCCGCGATGCCGCGGGCGATCACGTCACGTAGTATTTCCTCTGTGAAGTTATTGATTTGATCACACCCCGCCTTAGTGCAGTCCATCTCATACTTGCATGTGTCTGCCTGCCCCTTCAAGCGGGCGTGGAATGATCGGATGGGCTCCTCATGTCCCTGTCGCATGTTAGATAGGGCCACCCGAGCCACCATGGTGTTTTCCGCACGGACGGCGAGCGCCTTCATGGCCGCGAGGACCTCTCTCTCGTCGCTGTCTACCAGGCTTCTGCCTGCAGCGCGAGTGAGGTCTTTCCTCAGATCCTCCTCGCAGCACTCTAGGAGCTGTGTGACGATGTCGGGTCCGACCAGCTTAGTGCCCCTCTTGTATTCACTCCAGCGGGTTACAAAGTATGACCAAGTCTCTGCCGTCCCGGCCAGTGCTATAGAGGGGCGCCTGAGTTTCTCCATTTTACTGTTACTGCTCGGCGCTCTGGGGACTGCAGTGTGTGTTGTTGCATGTATGTTCAGCATGGCCACTACCACTGCTGCCTCTTCATGTCTAGCTACATAGTCACAGCCCTCGATCGGGCAATCCACTATTACAGGTGCCATTAGTACAGCTACTCCAAAAAAATATTCTGTTAAATACCAGTTCTATTCTTTGACGAGATGTCCGTATTCAGATTCCCGGGTAGCGTTATTTGCCGATGTCCGTGTCACCGTGTGAGTCGTTCGCGGATGCGTCTTCCTCTTTGTTGGTTTGTCTGCTTGACTGCATCACGTTGTTTGATTATAAATAAGAACGATATTCCATTTGTTCATTTGCTTCTTTAATGAAATGACTCTGCAAAATGACAATAATCAAACAAGTCCTGAGCAGGGCGAATGCAGGTGTACACATTATAACAGTAGTCTATCCAATTCCGTTTCCGGTGCGTGCACCTAAATATATGACCGTAGTGCAATATTCCCTAGTCTGCATATGGGAGCCATAGCACATGAGATCTCAGACTGGCTTACCTGTACTTCAATCAAGTGGCAAATGTCATAGTGACGATGGATGATAGGCTAACTTTATTTTTTATTTTAAAAAATCCTTTCAATGCCATGCGATCTACCCACACTACCTTTGCGATCAACCGGTTGACGTATTGGGCACCCCTGCATTACTGGCATTTCATGTAGTTTATCTCCTATGTGTGCTCCTTGGCATACTTGTAACATTATAAAAGCTATTCAAATACTATTGAAATGGCTTATTGTTTGTAAGCCTACTGTATGAACATACTTTGATTATTTTGCCATAGCTTTTGGAATGTGAACTGTAAAATGTCGGGCTCAGCCCATGATGCCAACGACCTCAGACATTACGATCTCTTTCGGAACTCCCACCTGCTTCCAAAGGTATGCATGTAGATGTCGTGGTGGTAATGGTACCTGGCATTTTATTAATGTCATGAAATGACAAACTTAATGACTAGATTGATGATAGCCTACTTTAGGGCTGCCACGATTAGTCTCCTAGTCACGACGACGTCGATTACCAAAATCGTCGCCGACATATTTGGTAATCGACGTCATCGCATGTTTTTTTGTAGCTGAAATAAGCGATAAGCATTCGTTTTTCTTCCCTGAAGCTGCCACTGGCTAGCGTCTCCCAGTGTCTTTGATGTACATGCGCAGTGTCGGTCATCCGGGGCAAACGTGACATCCCCGGAAAAACAAACGGAGAAACTTGCTATTGGCTAACGATATCGTTACCAGTGGTGTGCCGTCAGGGCCAGCAAGGCCTTCTCTGCTGGCCTAAACATCATCAGAATATACATTTTATTTTAATATATATTTTCCACAAATATGTATTAATGATTCCCCATAGTCTATTCTCTTCATTTCATAGCTTTCCTCTTGGTTGCGCTGCTTCCAGTCTCCGATTGAGATTTGGAGGGCTGGCCTTTATGTTAGAGCTTTTATCCAATCAAAATGTGTTGCTAGGGGGCTCAAAAATCTGCCCGCCTTCACATTAAACGGTGCTGCGGATTCGACCTGTAACTTAACGTTGGAACGAGAAAACATGTGGCGTACCTAGTAAACCTACGTAGATGCGAGCAAAAGCAACAACGGCGCCTGCTGTAAGGCTCAATGATGTCAGCACCCAGCACGTCTTTTGATTGGATACGCACTATTGCTACGCACTATTGATACGCACTATTGATATTCACTATTGAGATGCGGAACTATGCCGGTAGATGTGAAACTTTTGAAAGTGCGCAGGGAAACGGAGCCTCACAACGAAAGCTTTCGTTGACTGATCGATAATACTGATCGATTGTGTCCTGTTTTTGGGTAAACAATAACTTTCATTTAGGGGACACAATGAAAGCGCCAAGTCCACAAACAGAGGAAACTACGTTGAGCTTCTTTCTTTTCTGGCTGAAAACAACCCAGATTTACATTACCACCTGTCCACAAACAAAGTGTTTACTGGGACGTCAGGCAAAATACAAAACGACCTGATTTTTGCTATTGCTGAAGTGATGGAAGAAGAGATCAAAATGGAGATTAAAAAGGCACCCTTTGTCGCTATTATGGTGGACGAGACGACAGACGTGGGTAATGTAGCGATCTTAAAGATGTTAGTTTAACACTCTTCATTGTAAATGCGGATTTATTGATTAAAAATGCTTCGGAAATATTAATATAACTCTGTTGTACTTGTCTGACTATGTTAAGGTGATGCAACGCCCGGTTATACTGTGTTTCTGTCTAGTTTCTAGAGCCATGGCGTCATAACGATGGTATTAAGAGGTAGAATAATTCAGGTAGGAATGTGTCGGACATCACTGAAGGCCTAGGTGTGAAATGCACCGCCCGCCACTGATCGTTACGTTAAAAGCCTTCTTACATTATTTTACGTTATGTGCTGTAACATTGTCATCAAAGCGATACTTATCAAATAGCAAATTTTTTTAAAGTTGTCTTAACGTTACAGTGCTAAGAAGGCGCGTTCTTCTACTATGGATAGTTATCTTGTCAAGATGCCAACGACGGCTACAGTCATTTTGCACAAATACCTGACTGTTACTGTTCAGACTTCTGCTATTCAAAATAAATAACTGTCCATTTGTAGAATGTGCCGACAGCTCTGATTGGACTCAGGTAAAGTCAATTGAAATCAATTCAAGTTGATATGATCAAAAGACACCCAGACACTGTCAAACTGGTTGAGGGACATCATAATCCCTTTCACAACAGGTGGAACTATTGACATTGTGTAATAAACTCATAGAGTAGATTATAATGATTTAAATGATCATTTACTAATGACAGCAAAAGAGGGAGAGAGGAGGATAGAGAGGGAGAGAAGGAGAGAGAGCAGGATGGTGTCGGCACACCAGAGAGAGAGAGAGCAAGAACCAGGTGAGAAAGTGGACAGGTAGTCAAGACCACAAAAGTAGCATTGTGAACCGATGGTTCTCGAGCCTAATGGCCCATAGGGCAGGATTCTCCTGTTTCTGTAGCGTGAGGCGGCTTGATGTACAAGTACACCCCCTGGACATGACGCTGGTATGTCGCAGGGTCTTACCCCCAACCAACCCTTAATGCTGAGTTATCATCACCGAGGGGGGGGGTTCCATGCCACAGTCCATGCCACCCCCCCAAGGCAGCAAACCTAGGGGAAACACTGAGAGCAGATAGATGAACTGTTCAGTGTCAATCTTGTAGAGATGGAGATGGAGGTTAAATCTCCAGAATAATGTCCAGCTACAATCGCAACAACATTCACAACATTTCTGGAGCCTGGTAGACCCAGACAACTATAAGAATATTCACCAAGCAGCCCTGAAAGTATTTGCTTTATTTGTCTACATACCTTTGCGAATCAGCTTTTTCTGATATGAATGTAATGAAATCTACATTCTGAACAAGACTGACAGATGACCATTTAAATGACTCTATAAGAGTGAACCTAAGTGGATACACTCCAGCATACACAACTGTAGTAGACTCCATGCAGTGACAGTCATCCCTGATAAGACCATCTACCGCCTGCAGCTAGTCCAAAATGCCGCTGCCAGGCTGGTGTCAGGCACCAAAATGAGGGACCACATCTCCCCTGTCCTCATCTCCCTTCACTGGCTCCCAGTGAAGAAGAGAGTGAAGTTCAAAATCTGCACCTTTGTTTTTAAAGCTCTCAACAGTCTCGCCCCACCATACATCAAGGACCTCCTGGACCAGTCTACCTCCTCAAGGCCCAGACCCAGGCTCAGGTCCGACGCCCAACTCAGCCTGAGGGTCCCACGTACCAACCTCAAGAGGAAGGGTGACCGTGCCTTTGCGGTGATAGCACCGACCCTGTGGAACGCGCTCCCTTCTGCCATCAAGTTTGCCCCCACTCTGGACTCCTTTAGAGCCAAGTAAAAAACCCACCTCTTCCAAAATGACATTCCCTAAATCTACTCCCTATTTGTTGTGAATTGTATGCCTGAGTTTTACGTTTAACCCTTGTGTGGTGTTCGGGTCAATCTGACCCGTTTTCAATTTTTACTTAAAGAGAAATGGTACAAGAATACATTTTATCAATCTGAAACTCCATGGCCTTGGCTCATTTTATATGAAAAACAAAAAACAATTTTATTTTATTTTTTTACACATCCTACAATACCCCAACACATTTATGTCCTTCATAAGGTGTTCGGGTCATTTTGACCCGGATACACAGAGACACAGAAACATACACACACTCACACTGACACTCACTCACTCACTCACACACCTCTGCTCTGTCTTTCCCGTGCCGAGAAGCCGTCTGCTCTCGCACTCTTTACCCTTTGAAATGCAACATTGTATAATAATAATAAAGAATAATATTGTACTGGACTCCTCACACCTGCACAAGAAGCCGTCTGCTCTGGCTTTCCCGCGCCGAGAAGCTGTCTGCTCTCGCACTTTTTACCCTTTGAAGTGCAATGTTGTAAAAAAATGTATAATAATATTGTACTGCACCTGCACATCATGGGAGGGATAAAAGAGAGAAATAGCTCTCCATCCCAGTGTATAGGTCATTTCAACTACAATCCTCCACCAGCAACATGAAGAAAAGATACAGTGTTCAGAGGGCCGTGGAGATACTATTTGAAGAGAGTGAGCAACATAGTGAAGTTGAAGGGGGGGAGGATGTTTCAGATGAGGATAATGTAGAAATTAATTCAGAGTATTCTGATTCTGAAAGTGAATTTGGAGAATAGTTTCACTCTGAGCATGCAGCAGAAGGATCCCCACAGCCAGCCACTGGAAGAGCCCCACAGCCAGCCACTGGAAGAGCCCCACAGCCAGCCACTGCAGGAGCCCCACAGCCAGCCACTGCAGGAGCCCCACAGCCAGCCACTGGAAGAGCCCCGCAGCCAGCCACTGGAAGAGCCCCACAGCCAGCCACTGGAAGAGCCCCACAGCCAGCCACTGGAAGAGCCCCACAGCCAGCCACTGGAAGAGCCCCACTGCCAGCCACTGGAAGAGCCCCACAGCCAGCCACTGGAAGAGCCCCGCAGCCAGCCACTGGAAGAGCCCCGCAGCCAGCCACTGGAAGAGCCCCGCAGCCAGCCACTGCAGGAGCCCCGCAGCCAGCCACTGCAGGAGCCCCACAGCCAGCCACTGCAGGAGCCCCACAGCCAGCCACTGGAGGAGCCCCACAGCCAGCCACTGCAGGAGCCCACACATATTTGTCCAAGAATGGCCAAATTGAATGGTCTTCATCCCCAATGAGAGAGCCCCCCCGCTCAGCTGCTAACATTATAAGGATGGTACCAGGGCCCACACGATTGGCAGTGACTCATGTTGATGATATCAAGTCATCCTTTGAGCTGCTGATTACTGATTCAATTCAGAAAATAATTCTTGATATGACCAACCTTGAGGGGAGACGTGTTTTCGGGGAGGAGTGGAAAGAAATGGACAACACACACTTACAGGCCTATTTTGGGATCCTCATCCTAGCAGGTGTCTATAGGTCAAGAGGGGAGTCGACTGAAAGTCTGTGGGATGTGGAGACAGGGAGAGCAATTTTTAGAGCCACAATGTCTCTGAAGAGCTTCAATATCTACTCGAGGGTCATCAGGTTTGATGACCGGGAATCAAGACCTGTTAGACGGCGTAGGGACAAGTTGGCTGCAATCCGCACGGTGTGGGACAAGTGGGTGGACCGGCTTCCACTTCTTTACAACCCTGGGCCCAATCTAACTGTGGATGAACGGCTTGTGGGGTTTAGAGGTCGTTGCCCCTTCAGGCAGTATATGCCCTCCAAACCAGCAAGGTACGGAATAAAAATCTGGGTTGCCTGTGATGCCGTTTCATCGTATGCATGGAACATGCAAATGTATACAGGGAAGCCAGAGGGAAGAGCCCCTGAGAGAAACCAGGGGACACGGGTGGTGTTGGATATGTCACAGGGCCTCAGTGGCCATAACATCACCTGTGATAATTTCTTTACATCCTACAGCCTGGGACAGGAACTTCTCAAACGAAAGGTGACAATGGTTGGAACAGTCCGAAAAAACAAGACGGAGCTCCCACCCCAGTTTCTAAATGTGAAGAACAGGCCAGTCCATTCCTCCAACTTTGTGTTTACAGCCAACACTACCCTGGTGTCTTACATACCAAAAAAGGGCAAGAATGTGATGCTCATGAGCACTCTACATAGGGATGGAAGAATCAGTGGCCGGGAGGACCGTAAGCCAGAGGTCATACTTGACTACAACGCCACCAAAGGTGGAGTAGACAACCTGGACAAGCTGCTGGCCTGCTACAGCTGCCAAAGAAGAACTCTACGGTGGCCTCTCGTGATCTTCTTCAACATCCTGGATGTTTCAGCCTACAATGCATTTTCAATCTGGATGGCAGTCAACCCAGACTGGAACCAAAGGAAGCTCCAAAGATGACGTCTTTTCCTTGAGGAGCTAGGTATGGCACTGGTGACACCGCATATCCAAAGGAGACAACATATGCCCAGGACCCCAACTTCTCTAGCCATAGTGAGGAGGATTACAGATGCTCCACCTGCACAACCCACACAACCACAATCTCCAGTGCCTGAGGTAAGTGTCCTGTTGCGGTTGTTTGTGTGTGTGTGTGTCTGTGTTGATTCACTTGCTTAGTCAAATGTATTGATCGCTTTGGTAAATGTAAGTCGCTTTGAAATAAGGCGTCTGCTAAATGCCAACATTTTTAATGTAAATGTAAATATGTGTGTGTGTGTGTGTGTGTGTGTGTGTGTGTGTGTGTGTGTGTGTGTGTGTGTGTGTGCGTGTGTGCGTGTGTGTGTGTGTGTGTGTGAGTGATTTAGAGTATTAGGAGACGTGGTGGAAAAAAAAATCCTGAACTAAGTCTTTTCATTATTCTAGACTGCAGCCCATGGCAAAAAGAGGAAGCGCTGCGAGGTGTGTGGACCCTCAAAGGACACAAAGACAGGGACCACATGCAGCAACTGCAAAAAGTACATTTGTGGTACACATACTGTCAAATGCTGTACTTCATGTGTTGTGTACACAGACATGCCCATGCACACACAATTGTAACCAGTGTTATTTCAGTGACTAAAACAGTGTACATTCCACATGTTTTGTGTTTCAGCATTTGTAGCATTATTCTTGTTCATCACCTGTATTTTTTACAGCTTTGATTATAATGCTTTGAAAATCAATTGAGAATATAAGTTCAAAATAATAAACATCAATAAAAACATTGTTTCATTTACATTTTTCCTAGATAAGTATGATTTATGACAACCAAGTCTTTATTATAGTGGATTTTGTTTAGTGGAAGTTAGGAGCATCATGTGCGTAAAAACGCCTTTACTCATCATGCTGCCGTTCGGCCCCACCTATTCCCAGGGGTCTGACACTTTGAGGGTTATAATTAGGCACCCTCTGCTCCAGCCCCTCCAAAGGGCAGCCCCCTAGGTCCACCAGAACAAAATATACACTTTTGAATGTGAACACAGTACCTATTGTGCATTAATGGGTACAGTACCTGTTTGTGCCCACAGGAGGCGCTCTTTAATATTATGGGCTATTTTGGGGCTATCTTGCACCCTGAGCATACTCCCTTGTACGGGTCACCATTGGGACGAGGAGCACCGTGTCAGGAAAAGTCCTTTCAAAACCCCAATGATGTCCCGGGTCAACTTGACCCGAAGAGTACGAAAGGGTCCAAAAAGTGAACACCACACAAGGGTTAAGTCGTCTGTGTCTGATTGCTTTCTGTGTTCCTTGTCTTTGTCTTTATCTGTTCCTTTACCCGAGCTGCGCCCCGGGCCGATGTAAAAGTTGGATGGGGGGCGCATTATAAATGAAATTAACATAACATAACATAACATCTCACTAAGTGTAGGAATGAGTCAACACACTTATTATTACACACATGCACAATATTTTTTGAAAGAGACAAAAAGACAAAATAATTCGTTATGTGAATGAATGTAAGTAATAAGATATGAGTAGCTCTCGGCCACTTACATTTTTTCAAAGTAGCTCTCAGATGAAAAAAGGTTGTAGACCCCTGCTTTATGCTGATACATGCCTGCCATCTAGTGGACATTTAAGGGTACGACCAGGTAGGGGGATATTGCTTGTAACACAATCCTCATTCCTTCTCTCTCTCTAACCTAATCCCATAGTAACCTTCATAATTCAGTTCTAGATATGTATTTTCTTTATGTGGCTAACACAACTCCAATTAAACTGCTTCACAAAGTTAAAGTTAATAAATGTATAGTAATAATCACTTTAATAGTAATTACTTTGTTGTTTAGTATCAGGGAGGGAGGGAGGGAGGGAGAATGGATGACCATCTTTCTTCAGTAGGCCTACCATTTCTAGCTCATGTATATTTCTAATGATTCATTATATGTCTTGTACATGATTCTTGTATAGGATTCTTGTTATGATTACATTTCTATTGGGATATTGTCTCAGGCATAGCTGTAAACATGCTTAGCTACTATATTTGTTTCTGTAATCGCAGTTGCTTCTAGCTATGATATTTAAGATCACTTATCTAGTTACACAATCTTCAGCATAACAAGTTCATAAGATATGAAAAATGCACAAGCAAAAGGAATGGCATCCAAATAATTTTTATTCACGGTGGACAGCAGCTCCGGCCAAGGCTGTTTGCAGTTGTGAGCGTCCCCTGGAGGAGTCGGGCGCTAGAGACAGGAGAGAGAGTTCATATGAGCTTCACCAGGCCTATAGCTACAGAATAGAATACTTTATTAGTTTAGTTAGTATGTCCTTGGTCTATGTGTTCTATGTGTTGACTTACCTCTGCTGTGTCCATCGTCGTGAAGACGGTTACTGGGGGGACGGAGGCCGTCTGCCTGAATAGCAGCTCAGCAGCCCAAGGCTCTTCGTGAGCAACCTCTGGAGGCGGGAACGCTTCTGTTTCTTTGAAGCTCCGCTCTCCTCACAAGGCGTCATCTCAGCTGTCACTGGGCTGGCCGCTAGAGAGAGGAGAGAGAGTTCATATGAGCTTCACCAGGCCTTAGCTACAGAATAGAATACTTCATTAGTTTGGTTAGTATGTCCTTGGTCTATGTGTTCTACATGTTGACTTACCTCTGCTGTGTCCATCGTCGTGGGCAACCTCGATGCCCTCCTGTCCTAGGGCTGGAGGCTGGACACTTATCTTCATATCCTCCTGTCCTTGAGCTGGAGGCTGGATACCTACCTTGATGTCCTTCTGTCCTTCAGCTGGAGGCTGGACACCATCCTTGATGTTCTCCTGTCCTGGGGCTGGAGGCTGGACACCAGCCTGGTTGGTCCTCTTGCACTATATCAGTTGTTACAGAAGAAGAATCAATGACAGAACATATCTCTTAAAACCCCAGTATTCCTACAACAACAATGCATAGCTTGTCTGTTGTTTTACGATAAACTGGTAAGACTTTACCTTTACATTACATTTCCTTAATGTGAAATTATGTGGAATGTGGCTCTCTTATAAATTCATTTCTTTTTTACCTTGCGCTTCACCATTGAACAGAATTTCCTGAATTTCCCTTTCTTCTTCTTCCCACTCTGCAGGGCCTTGATGTGGTCCTCTGCCTCCCTGGTGGCTTCGACGGTCTCCAGGAGGGTCGCCTTGACCCCGGCCAGGCTCCCCTCAGTCTCTCGCTGGGCAGCGAGGGCCTGGCTCCTCTCTTTCTCCAGGTCGGAGTTGTCACAGACGAGGCTCCTCTTCTCCTGCTCCATAACGTGGACTTTTCTTTTGAGGTCTCTCTCTCTCTGTCTGCTTTCCTCCACCTCCCTGCAAAGCACCAGAGCATTCTCAGCTGCCGCCAGCTTGTCCTCCAGGGCCTCTTTCTGCAGGGCCTTGATGTGGTCCTCTGCCTCCCTGGTGGTGTTGGCGGTCTCCAGGAGGGTCGCCTTGACCCCGGCCAGGCTCCCCTCAGTCTCTCGCTGGGCAGCGAGGGCCTGGCTGCTCTCCTTCTCCAGGTCGGAGTTGTCACAGACGAGGCTCCTCTTCTCCTGCTCCATAACGTGGAGTTTTTGTTTGAGGTCGCTCTCTCTCAGTCTGCCTTCTTTCACCTCCTCCCTGCAAAGGACCAGTGCCTCCTCTGCTGCCTCCTTGTCCTCCAGGGCCTCACTCTGCAGACTCTTGTCCTCTGCAGTGACGGTATCCAGGAGGGCCTGGTACTCCAACAGGGCCCTCCACTTCTCCTCCTCCGCTGCCTCCTTGTCCTCCAGGGCCTCACTCTGCAGACTCTTGTCCTCTGCAGTGACGGTCTCCAGGAGGGCCTGGTACTCCAACAGGGCCCTCCCCTTCTCCTCCTCCTCCGCCTGCACACGCACACACATCCGGGCCACACGAGACATTTTGGGGGTCTCATCTTCGTCAGGCTTCTCCTCCTGGGTATTGGCCTCAGAGGCCTCGTCACCCGAACAGACCTGCAGGAGCAGAACAGAGGAGGTGTGGCATCATTCATGGCTACATGGTTACACAACACTGGTATAACTGCAGGGACGTGTGTGCTAATAGTGATGGTTACACTTACAGTAATAGGTCTGTCCTTCTTCAGCCTAGCAGCCTCCTCTAGCCGCCTAGCAGGTTGCCGAAGCGTCCTGTTTCTCATGGCTACAATATAAAAAACCTTCAGCTTAACAGCCTCCTCCCTCCGCCTAGTAGCCTGCTGAAGGCGTGCCTTCTGCTCATGCTTCCTTCTTGTCGTTCTTGAGCTATCGTTATACATGGCTACAATATGAAAAACAAGGAAGAGAATGTGAAATTACGTATTTTAGATTTATATATTATTATTATATAATTACTTGTCCCCTAGTCAGTTCTCAAAACCAACAAACTAAACTGTCAACTTCTATGACGTCTTGCCGCAAGGCCTTCTGGGACCTGCAGTTCTACCTATTCTTAGTCAATACAACAGAAATGTACTTCTTTAAGTTATGTGACATATTAATCAATCTCTTTTAATTTTCAATCATGTAACATATTAATCAATAATGTAACCTATAAAGTTAATCATGTAACCTACAAAGTTAATCATGTAACCGATAAAGTTAATCATTTAACCTATAAAGTGAATCATGTAACCGATAAAGTTAATCATGTAACCTATAAAGTTAATCATGTAACCTATAAAGTTAATCATGTAACCTATAAAGTTAATCATGTAACCGATAAAGTTACAACAATCCTATTAATACAATCCATTTACACCTAATATTATTTTCAGCTGTATTAGGTTTATTGTTAAGTGTAGTATGTATGTAGATCCGCCTTCCCTTATTCTGTTATCCATTTTGGCCTTGTTATGGTTGTGATGTTTTCAATTGGCAATGTTTGTCTCCTGTTTGTCTGTGTTTTGTCATGGTTGTGTCTTTTATTGTTTCTCCTGTTATTATAGTTAGGGAATCTTACCAATAGCTTTTTTCACCAATGGGTTCATATAGGTGTCTAGTAACACCTCTAAAAAGATGCAAACTCAAATCCACTGGGAAAATCCAGGAGAACCAATCAAAGTTGGGGTACCCAACACATTTTCAGGAGTAAAATATTTCTGCAAATCATTCTAGAATTTTACTGTGCAATCTAGAACTTCCATTAACTGCAATGTATGATGTCTGCTGGAGTACATTATGACATCAAATGGAATATTTAGAATGTATGCATGAACATTCTTATAACATAGTACATTAATAAATCAATTTTAGCAAGAATACTGATCTGTTTCTTGTATTATGTCTAGTACTTCCAACACAAAATAGATAAATAAAAGAAATTTACAGAATAAAGGCGGGCCGTCAAGCCCGTAGACTTTTACTTGTCAAGGCACATTTTTAAAGCGCAAATCTGTAATTCAAGACTCTCCGGTAATTTACACACAAGACCCACGTTGATCTCTACTCACACACACACACACACGCACGCACACACACACACACACACACACACACACACACACCTCTGGGTTGGTCGGTTAAGGTGATGTCGTCATCGTGAATCTCCTTTTCAAGCTGCACAGCAGACTAGACATTGAAGTCATCTCCCTGGTTCTTCTTCTTATTTGGCATTTCTATAACTTTCTACAAACAACTGAACAAGGAAGAGAATGTGAAATGACGTATTTTATATTTATATATTATTATTATTATTATTATAGAATGACTTGTCCCCTATGAGTTCATGGATGACTGTGAGGCTGTTTGAACTTCCAAAGTGACTGACGTTGATATTGCGTGACATTGTGATTGAAGCATCAGTTGCAGGTGCAACGCGCCAAAAAGCCATTCTCCTTTTCGTATTTCTACCTTCAAAAAATATGTCTAGGACGTCGGGTTGTAAAGCAAAAGCTTCTTTATATAAGAATCTCTGTTGGCATTGACACTTTGGATCACTTTCAAACAATAAACGAGCTACACTTTGACACTCAGCGGAGTCAGCGCTCGCGCGCACACCCACCCGCGCAGCCACATCCAGACCCCCGCCCCACACACACACACACACACACACACACACACACGCGCAGCCACATCCAGACCCCCGCCCCACACACACACACACACACACACACACACCCGCGCAGCCACATCCAGACCCCCGCCCCACACACACACACACACACGCACACACACACACACACACACCCGCGCAGCCACACCCAGACCCCCCCCCCCCCCCCACACACACACACACCCAGTCACACACACACACACACACACACACACAAGTACGCTAACGTCCACAGGCGCTTACCTTGTGATAGCGTCTTGATCCTTGTGATACTGACACCAAACTGGCTCGATTGTCTTTTATAAACCCACATGTGATTGTGACGTCATTATGTCATCTCGACTGTTGTGATTATGACGTCATCCGTCTGAGTTTTGTGTGCAGCCCAGCCTGGTCTCAGAGCTCAATTTTTTTTTACATCTTTAAATCCATTAGGTCTAGGGTAAGGTGACCAGATTTCTCAGATGCAATCTGGAGACATTTCCAACAAATGTATACATTTTATCATGATGAAATACAGAAACGGGGACAATTGCTGTTTCATTTATTTTGACCAATGTATACACATTCAAGCAAGAATACTCAAGTGTAACAACTGGAATGTGCCTCTCAACATTAGTGTCAGTGTACTGTAAGTGGTATTAAAAGTAATTCTTAGAACTGTTCAGGTTGACGAGCCAACCATCAACCAAGCGGGGGGTCTGGGGGTCCTCCCCCAGAAAAAAAAGAGGATTTAACACTTAATTTCCTGCATTCTGGTGAATTTGTACACACTGTGCTTTTTATGCCCATTTTTATCTCCACTACCCTACTCATACTTTAAGCCTAACATAATGTTTAAGCCTAACATAAGACTAATGATGTTGTCATTAGTCTTATGAAGTCATTAGTCATTAGTCATTAGTCTTATTAAATTATTCCTATTGAATGTAACGATCGCCCATTAACGTGGTAATATGCATACATTGACATTATAATAGGGTCTATAATTCTAACGTAACGCTTCACACAACAGCGCTGACATTATAGCTACCAATATTAGGCTGGTTAAGTGATCACTAGCTAAAGTAAATGATCAATGCTCTTTACAAACACCACGAAGCATTGTCAGCTCAAAATCAGCAGATTATTCTGTATTTATAACGTGTCATGAACATTCTCAGAATGAGGATTGCATAGATGCCACATTGGACAGACAATCATTGAAATTACAATTGGAACAATTTGAACTTGAGAACTCTAATCTGACCAAACAGTATGACCTCTGCCTACAACAATTAATTAGAGTAAAAGCAACTTTACCAAGAAAAAGAGCATTGGACATGAAAGACAAAACAATTAAACGGCTAAAAACTACCATTAAGCTATCCAAGGAGGATCTTGAGGAGAAAGAGGGAGTAATACAGGTGCTCACTGAGAAGTTGAGCCTCCAGGACAAGTGGAAGCAGGAGAAGGTGGCCCTTCAGAAGAGGCTGAGTGTGATGAGAGGGAATGTGGCGAAAGCCAGGCGGGAGAGGGATGAGGCTGAATATATGGCAGAGGCCTCCATTCAACACCTGGAAGCTGAGGTAAAGCAGCTGGAAAGGAGAGAGCGAGAGCTTCAGTCTGTGATAGACTGCACTGAGAGGGAGGAGGTTGCCACATTTGAAAATGGCAGATACACAAATGAAATCCGGGAGGTCTGCATGACACTACTGACAGAGGGGAATGTGAGCATCCGAAAGCTGCCAAAGGTCCTCACTACAGTAATTAAAAACCTGACGGGCAAGGTACCACAGAGGCTTCCCAGCAAGACACTTCTCAGCAGTCGTATTATGATGGAGGCCAGAATAGTGGCGAGTAAGCAGGTAAAAATATATCTGAACATGATATTGGTCTATTGCTCAACTTCTTGAAAATGTTTTGCCCATTTAAACACAATTATGTTTATGGCAAATTCATAATAAAATCAATTGTGTCCATTGGTAAGGTTGCTGAGGAAATGCTGAAGGACTTTGATCCGGAGAGTGGTGCAGGCACAACACTACACCAGGATGCCACCACATTTAATCACAGCCATTACCAAGGCATGCAGGTATGTACTGCCATTGAGCCCTCTAACAATAACCATAATCCTCTAAAGTGTGTGTGTGTGTGTGTGTGTGTGTGTGTGTGTGTGTGTGTGTGTGTGTGTGTGTGTGTGTGTAAACAACATGTACTTGTTTCCAATTAAATCAGGCAGTAAATTATTATACTAATTTATACATTGATTGCAATTCTGGATTTACATAACATATATAATATATTTAAGTATACAAAATGCATTTATTGTTATTGTGAATTTGCTTTAAGGCAAACATGATTGAGGTTTAAAAGCGGTTACGGTGTATGTTTTAGGTGTCACTGAAGTCAGGGAAACACCTGACCTTAGGGCTGAGGCAGGTAGCAGGAGGAGATGCTGAGACCTATCTGACCGCTTTCAAGGAGAGCATAGACAGTCTAGCAGCAGCAATCACATCAGCTGAGGAGGAGAAGTCAGTAATCGTGGCATCACTTGTGTCGAGCATCAAGTGCTTGATGTCAGACCAGGCAGCAGTCAACGGGGTCTTCAATCGACTTCTGGCCCAGTTTCGGGAAGAGCTACTGCCAACAATAATCCCAGCGTTTGATAGGTATAATGCAGTGATTTTAGATAATCCCAGAGTTTGATAGCAGTGCATTAGGCTAGTTATTTAAATAAGACCAGGAGGCTTCAATTTGTTTTGTGTGTTAATAGAAACAATAAATGAGTATTGATAAGAAATTAGAAAAGGACAAGAAGAATTATAGTTAGTTAACTGTTAACTCTGATTCTTGTGAGTAGTGTTTTATTTTGTGCAAACACATTTTACACACATTTTACACACTTTAATCTAATCTAAAGCTTTTTAAATATTTTTTAGTCTTTCAACAGACCAGCAACAGCAGCTCGTGGAGATGGGGACCTTTGCGTGCCGAATGCACCTGCTGGTGAATATGGAGCCTGCAGCAGCCCGTGCTCTCCATGCTCTGGATATCACACTCTCTGAGGGCACCAATCCCCACAGTCTGCACAGTAAGGAGGCAGGGACACAACGAGTGATCAGAACCGCTGCAGCCCTATTCACACGGCGTGGGTCTGCAGTTGCTGGGGCACCCGACATGTGGGAGGTTTTTTTGAGAGGCAAAGGGCAGACAAAAAACTATCTTGTGACCTACCATGGCCACCGAATGAACATTTCATTTCAAAATGCCCTGGCCCTGTACTTCAGGGCATTTTGTTCCTCACTGACTGGCCTGCTGACAACGACCTGGTAAAGTCAGTGAGGTATGACATTAAGGAGCCTCTGTACAGGGCCGGGTGCAGGGCCATGGGCCTGGTCTATGCTCTCCTCATGGAGCCTTTCGAAAGGATCCTGAAGATGCCTGGTAACATCCTAGATCTGAACAGTGATCTTGAAAGGATGCTCTCCTCCCTCCAGGTGTGGTCCATCGATGGCTCCATGGCGATGAAGAGGGGTTCAGTGTTCGCCGTGCAGCCCCTTGACAACGAGCTGACGGCAAAGATATTCAGAGAGGTGGAGAATGCGGAGGAGAGCGCCTTCACCCAGCTCGCCATTGAGCTCATTAGCGCGGAGATGCTAGTTGTGCTACAGAGGCAGGCTTCCATCCAGCTGCCAGGGGGGAAACACTGGCACCCCAGCACTCCAGTACAGCAGATGGCAAGCACAGTCCCCAAGACCAACATGCTGGGTGAGTGTGACCTGGCTGTGCTTGACCACCTGCTCCGTTCCAAGCCCTCCATCTCCAATCACAACCTGGAGACGCTGGTCATGTGGTGGCAAAATAAGCCCAGCAATTATCTGGAGAGCCTGAGCCCTGCTGAGAGAACAAAGGTTCTTGATGAGGCAAGGCGTCAAGTTCCTTCCTTCATTTTGTCAATGAAGGAAAAGAAGGCTACACTACAATTGGCTCTGGAGGAGAAGATGGCGAGCAAGATAGAATCAAAAAAAGCTAAAGATGCCGCACTTCGGACCACAAAAATTCAGTTGACACAAGGTGTCACCAAGTTGGGGGGGCCATGGTCCAAGGAGGAAGTGCAGTCGCGGCTCAACGAGATAGGCTCTGGTGAGTGGAGGGAGGCGCTCCTGGCCCAGATAAGATTTCAAAAAAACGTCCTGAACTCTGCGGGGGAGAGGCATCTCTTCCAGGAAACAAGGGAGAAGAGGAAATACTCTGTGGAAGAACTAAAAAAAAACCTCATGTCCATCTTGGAGGCTAATGTCAGTGTCCCTCAGATCATTCAGCCTGGTGGTCTTGTATATAGGTCCAGGGAAGAGCAGCAAATCACAATTAGCGACTGCAGAGCCAAAATGCTCTTTAAATTAAAAGAGGCAGAGCAGAAGGGGAAAATACAGCAGGCTATGTCATGGCTGGAGGAGTTCGGTAGAAGGCCTGAGCTGTTGGTTGGCAGGAGGGTCATGCACCTGTGCAAGGAGGATGGGAAGGTAGAGTGGTTTCCAGCAACAGTCTGTGGACTTAAAGAGCCTCAAGCAGAGGAAGTAATTAACACTCTGTTCAACATCAAGTATGATGTTTGTGAGGAACACTGGTGTTTTCCTCTTTTAAAGGATATTAAAAACCACGATTTGTACTTTCTCTGATCACTCCCCACCCTCCAACACCCCGTCCCATTGAATAAATGTTTTGTTACCTACCTTTAGTGCCTGGACCTGGATTATTTATGCAATTTCTTGGTCATAACTATTCCTCTCTTTTTGAATTATGCATAGTTGTATGCATAGCATTTATACACAAAAACCTAACACAGCATTTACAAAAGACAACAAAAACATTTGGCCATGGTGGCCATGTTAGATTTAGTCTGCCCTCTTGGATATGAATTGTGTGATAAATGTTTATATTTGCTATTAATATTGGTCTTAAAATTCTCAAAAACATGATATATAGGTTTATTTAATAAAAATGAACAGTTTAAAAGATACATTTGAATTTCATAATTGGTGTATCCAGTGTCTTAACGACAGCCATATTGGATTTAATCCGCCATCTTGGATATTAATTGTGCGATAAAAAATGTCATTTGCTATTAATATTGGTCTTAGAATTCTGAAAAGAATGATATATAGGTTTGTGTAATAAAAATGAATAGTTTAAAAGATAAAGTTGAATTTCATAATTTGTGTGTTCCATTACTGCACAGCAGTGACCACTTGTTAGGTCTAGATTCTATTGAGATAAATTCCTGGAATTCACATGTGTATGTAAAGAGGTAAACCTTGATAACTTTTGAACCGTACATGATAGAACCATGGGGTTTGGACCATTGTTTTTCTCACGAAATTCTCTGTGAGATGGACATATTTATTTCAATCTTCAAAATTATATGTGTGAACACCCTACATTCTGGTGCTTACTGTCATCAAGATTCACAGCACTTACCACAGTTTATTCAGCAGGTAAAGTTTGGCGGGCGGCTGATGCACTTGGTGGAGGACCGGCTGTATGCTTGATGGAAATTAGGCATTTTATTTTTTCCCAAATTCCGTTTTTTCCGTTTTAATATTTCTGAATTCTGTAATTTGCTTTTTACACAAAATAAAATGTTGTCTCAGATTAAGTCTCAGATTAAGTCTCTCTCTCACTCATCTAATCATCCACCCCCCCCTCTCTCTCTCTCTCTCTCTCTCTCTCTCTCTCTCTCTCTCTCTCTCTCTCTCTCTCTCTCACACACACACACACACACACACACACACACACACACACACACACACACACACACACAATGAGCATAGATCATCTCTCTCTCTCTCTCTCTCTCTCTCACCTAATGAGCATATTTCTCTGAAGAGTGTATTTTCGAGCAGAGCAGAAACCTTGGAAAGTAGACAGTTTATGTCATTGAGACTGTCTGCGTGCTTTCCCCACGCTTGGATGTAATTCACTGAGTGGTGAAGAATGACCTTGTTATTGCTCCATTCAATCATAATGAGCTCGTTAATGGGGAACAATCGGGGCTGAAATGCTTTCTATTGAATGTAACGATCGTCCATTAACGGGTAATATGCATACATTGACGTTATAAAGGGGTGGAGGACCCCATGGGTAGGACCCTTGGCAGCAGGTTCGGTGACAATACAAGCCAAGATTTCAAAAAATTAAAAAAATTAAATGCTTGAAACGGGGACTTTTCCGGGGACAGTTTGTTGCCGGGGGCAGGTCATCCAAACCGGGGACTGTCCTCGGAAATCGGGGATGTCTGTCACCGTAGCCAACGTGCACACCCCAGCAAGCCACCGTCCTGACCGGATCAATCGTTAACATGCTGGTTAAGGATATGAGAGTCAGCAGTTTGCACTCTCTACTACTACATTTAAAAAATGTGTTTGATGCCTGAGAAGATGCACTATACCCTTTGTTTTGCACTATTACATTACATTACATGCAAGTGATGCCAGAAATAAATATGCTGCTGCTGCAAGCTGCAAAGTTCATTAAAAGATCTATTTTTGAGTGAACAATCATTTTAATTGTCTTTATTTTTAGTTAGCACAGGCCTACAACAACAACTAACAACTTCAAGCTAAATTTAGAAGATGATTTAGAAGATGATAGCTAAATAAGAGCGATTGAGTAATTGTGCGATAAGCTGTAATGTATGATCTGATTAACGACTAATCGTTAAAATAATCGGTGACTAATCGACTATGAAAATAATCGTTTGTGGCAGCCCGATGAAAGCACAGGTGGGTATACCTGCTGGGCATTGCTGCCTGTCGCACCTCCGACGGTGCCAGTGGGCTGACTGCAGGGTCGTCAGCCGGGAGCCACCCTTCACTGATGTTTCGCTCCTTTAATCCCGGAACATCTCAAGGTGGTGGAGCAGTGACAGGGACGTCTCCCTGCCACTCCCTGCAGCCAGCCCTATGATCCTCCTTTCCCCCACGCCTTGTCCTTTCTTCTGAGCCAGAGCCAGAAGCTCCCTTGTTCAGCCTCCTCCGCCAGGTCTTTGAGCGCCTTTCTCAGCTTGGATCCTGTGATCCCCAGCGACCTCAGGAGCCGCTGTGTAGATGTTCCTGTATAGCCTCTGCACCCAACTTCCACAGGATAGGTGACTGCCCTCCACCCTGCTTGCAAGCACGCAGCTGCCAAGTCTGTGTACTTTTCCTTCTTTCTCTCGAAGGCAGCCTCCATCCCCTCTTCCCATGGAACGGTCAGCTCCGCCATGATGACTGTCCTCATCGGGGTAGACCAGAGTACGACATCTGGCCGAAGGGAGGTTGATGTGATCTCGTGTGGGAACTTCACTAGCCTACTTATGTTTGAGGGTTCAAATAAAGCGTTGACATTCATAATCTAATATCCCGTTTCAGAGAGATGTTCAGATCGAAGGGAAAGATGTGGGGTTCTTCATTCTGGGGGACCCTGCATATCCACTCTTGCCGTGGCTCATGAAGGGCTACCCGCAGTCTCCCAGGCTGACACCGGAGCAGGAGTCTTTTAACTATTACCTGAGCTCCGCGAGAACGGCAGTGGAGATCACCTATGGGAGGCTTAAGTCCAGGTGGCGAGTCCTCCTGAAGCGCAGTGACTTCCACTTCACGTTTACCCCCTACGTGGTTGCGACATGTTGCGCCCTGCATAACTTCTGTGAGAGGGAGAAGGAGCAGGTCCACCCTAGATGGGCAGCAGAAGAAGCAGCAGCCCTCGAGAGGCAGTTCCCTCAGCCTGTGCAACACGCCAACAATGCCCACCATGATGCTGATGATACCCCCTCTGTCAGACAAGCATTAACTGCTTACATGGCTGCAGGTTTCCCCCTCCGTAGGCACTTGGTGTAGGAAGGCAAGACAAGGCAAGTTTATTTGTACAGCACATTTCATACAACAGGGACAATTCAAAGTGCTTTACATACATTATTTAAAAATACAGCAAGAGCAGCATAGTAAGAAAATAAAATTTAATAAAAGCAAATATAAGAAGTAAATAGATAAAACATGTAATAAGACAATAGTTAATGGAAAAAAGACATTGATAGAAGTGTTTGTGTTAAATCATAACTGTTGAATCTCTACTAGACCTTGCAGAATCTAATCAATAGTTAATAACTGGGGACGACACATCGAACTTGCGGTCTTAACTCGGGCACGCTTTATTATAGAATGAACTCCCTTGAGGGGCGTGGCAATCATAGACATGACATCCCCCCTTTTCTTGGCATTAAACTCTGACTAACCAACAAACACAGCTGATGATTATACTAACCTTAATGTAGCTAAATTGCATTCTAAATCATATTTCAGTAATTATCAAAATATCCTTTGACACTTCGTAATGGTCAGCTGGTATAACATCAGGTAACATTTTTTTCTTATTATTATAAATCACTGTATTTTCCAAATTATTTCCTGTAAATTCAAAATCAGTGTATCATTACAGTATTTTCAAATCACAAATCAAAACATTGTACAACTCTTTTTTTTTTTTTTTTTTTTAACACATTGAGAATCCTCTTCACTTCAAAACATAGTCAGACAGTCTACTGGGTGTTCGCTTGATCCTTTGCGGCCTGTCTGGCACGCCTGTCTGTATTTGTGTGTCATAGTTATGTTCGGCTTGTGGACTCTGATTATCAGTGGCGTGTGTGTGTTCTTCTGTTGCCTCTCTGATTTCTGTGTCCTCAGTTTCCTGTGTGTCCTCCTCTTCTTGGAATGTCCCTTGTTTCAGTCCTTTTCCTTCGTATCTCTTAACAAAGGTGGTGTTCCTCGAATACCGTGCTCCTGTTGGCAATTCCACTACCACTTTGTTTCCGGCCCTACTGATGATCTTGTGTGGTGTTGCGTTGAATGTGGTAGAGAACTTGTCAGTTTTGTCCTGTTTCAGGAGAACAGTGTCACCGACACTGACCTCTGACTGCTGTGCTCCTCTGCGTGTATCAGCATACAGCTTACTCTTTGCCTTCTGCTCAGCGTCACGGTCACACACTTCCTGATCTGTGTTCACTTCAATCAGTTCCGGTAGCTTTCCTCTCATCTTTCGGTTGAAAAGCAGTTCGGCAGGGCTTTTACCTGTGGAGGGATGGATGATGCTCCTGTAGATTGTCACATATTTTCTCAGTTCCTTTTTCCAATCCAGTCCCTCTGATTGAGCAATCCGAATCCTCTTCATCAGTGACGCGTTCTGACGCTCAACTTCTCCGTTGGCCTGAGCGTATCTCGGTGTGGTTTTGATGTGTGTGATGCCGTTTTCCTCACAGTACAGTCTAAATTGTTCAGATCTGAACTGGGGTCCATTGTCAGTCTTGATTGTGACTGGCAGTCCATGTCGACTGAATATTGACTCCAGACTGTCTATGACCTTTTCTGATGTGGTTGTGGTCATGACGTCATATTCATAATACCGTCTGAAATAGTCTACTACCACTAAAATGGAGTGGTTGGACGGGAGAGGCCCCAGTAGGTCAATGGCGACATCCCGCCAGGGTCCATCAGGTAGCGGTGTGGGTCTCAGCGGTTCAGGTGGGTCAGGTCTAGCCACTATCTGACATCCGTGGCAGGCTTTACAGTGTCTCTCAGCTGCCCTATCCATGCCAAGCCACCACACTTTAGTCCTGAGATGCTGCTTTGTTCTCACTATACCCAGATGTCCTTCGTGGGCTAGTGCAAGTGCCCTCGTCCGCAAGGCCTGTGGCAACACTATGCGTGTGCCTCTCAGAACAAGGTATCCTACTGTGCATAGCTCGCCTGCAACGACAGCATATGGTTTGCACTTTTCAAAGTGTCCAGTCGCTATGGCTTCGCGTACCTCCTGAAGCTCAGGGTCAGCGGCGGATGCCTCCTCCACTTCTCGGGTGGTGAGTGCTCTCGGTGTTGCGTTCACCGCCACAAACCTCACATACTCATCAGCTCCATGCTTGTGCTTGGCCTGTTTCACACTGCTTGACAGGAGTCTTGATAGCGAATCAGCGATGTTGCTCTTCCCTGCTATGTGGACAATTTTGAATTCGTAGGGCTGTAGCCTAAGAACCCATCGTTCTATCCGCGCACAGGGTTTGGAACGGGGACCATAGATCACTTCTAGTGGTTTGTGATCTGTGACTAGATCAAACTGTCTCCCATACAGGTATGGATGAAGTCTCTCGCAGGCCCAAACTAGACCTAGTGCCTCTCGCTCTGTCTGCGAGTATCTCCGTTCACAGTCTGTCAGGCTGCGGCTCACGTAGCACACAGGAACGTTGATTTCTGGTTCTGCACCAGGACTGCACCTAATCCTACAGGGCTTGCATCAGCTATTACCTGCGTCGGCGCGTCCTTGTCGAAATAAGCAAGGGTGGTCGCTCTGGCGAGCGCTGCTTTAAGAGCACTGAATGCTTGCTTCTGGTCTGGCCCGAATATGAATGGCGTGTCCTTCCTTGTCAGGCGTCTCAGTGGCTCTGACATTGTAGCAAACTGAGGGATAAATCTGCTGCTGTATCCGACCAGCCCCAGGAAACTACGCACCTCCGTGTCGCTCTCTGGCTCCCGTGCTTCTGTCACAGCTCGCACCCTCTCTTCTGTTGGACCAATGCCCTTCTCTGACAACAGAATTCCCATGAAAATTAGTCTGTCCATGTTGAACTGACACTTCTCTGGATTTAGTGTCAATCCTGCTTCTCTGAGTCTCGCCATAACGGCGTGCAGTCGTTTGTCGTGCGTGGCTTGGTCACGTGCATGTATGATCACGTCATCGGATATGTTTTCAACCCCTTCAATTCCAGCCAAGGTATTGGCTATCTCGTGCTGGTATTGCTCGCTAGCAGATGACACACCGAACAACAGTCTTTTGTACCTGTACACGCCGTTGTGCACAGCGAACGTGGTGATCTCACGCGATTCAGGAGTCAGTTCGAGTTGGTGGTAGCCCCACTTCAAGTCTAACTTGCTGAATTGCTCTAACCGTCTCATAGACTAACTTGTCCTGTTTTTAGTTTCCCGACTCCACTGAACACTTCAGGGTATTGTTGTTGGAGTGTTTGCTTTGTCTCTGCGACAGCAGCAACGTCGGCACCTATTCTCAGGACGCCCAGTCTCATCGCTGTGTCTTTTCCCAGCAGTGGTTCACCTTTCCTCCTGATTACAATGAATTCTGCATGTTCAGTTTTGTTTCCTATTGACACATTACATGTAAATGCACCCTTGACAGTTATAAATATGAATAATTAAAAATATATTTATTTATTTATTTTTAATTGTATATCTGGCTGCCAGTTGGGGGGGCACCTGTACATATTTGAGGTTCAAAGTTAAACTCTTGTTTTTAATTTACACTTACACAGTTTGAATATACACTTACACAGCTTTATTTAAAACTTGTTTTTATTCCTAAACATGTTAACCATTTTGAAATTATTTTTATTTTTTTACATTTTACAATAAACATTTACAATAAATAAATTTTGTACATTTTACTGAGAGAGTCCTAAGGAAATACCACCTCAAACAGGAGCTGCTTGTGACCTTCTACCGCTGCACAGTGGAGAGCATCCTCACCTACTGCATCTGCGTGTGGTTCTCCAGCTGCACAGCCGCAGAGAGGAATGCGCTACAGAGAGTCGTGAGATCGGCCCAGAAGATCATCGGCGCCCCCCTCCCCTCTCTGGAAGAGCTGTACAACACACGCTGCCTCAGGAAGGCCTCCAAGATCTCCAGAGACCCATCCCACCCTGGGAACGAACACTTTGTTCGGCTGCCCTCGGGCAGGCGGTTCAGGACCATGTCCGCAAGGACAAATAGACTGAAGCTCAGCTTCTACCCTAGGGCCATTCAGGCCCTGAACACAGCAAAGACCTAGGTTCTAGGCCCTGTACAATCTAGACAATTTGATGGCAGCTACTAGATTGTAATCAAGTGCAATACTGAAACACAACTGTGAACATTTCAAACCTGCAAACTGCGACACTTTAAATGAATGTGCAATAATACTATGTGCAATATGACAACCCTCGGGTACATAAGGTTCAGAGATAGGAAATGTTAGGATATTTATAGCATAGCATAGAGTACAGCACAGTGTTTTATTTGTATAGTATAGTATAGTGGATAGTGTATATAGCCTTTATTTATGTAAACCAGCTCTTTTTCCCTTCTTGTTTTTAGTATTTTTTTCCTAGCACCAGGGGAGCCCCCCCCTCCCAAATTTCGTTGTATGGTACCTGTACTATATTAATGACAATAAAGACCATTCATTCATTCATTCATTCATTCATTCAAATTACTTAAATAAAGTATTACAAAAGTTTTTTTAAATATAAAGTGCAAAGTACAACGTGCACTCACTTAAAATGAAAACAAATTGCAGCCTCAAAAACCAAAGTGGGGGCCTAAACAACACAAAACCAATGACTCAGATGAATATGAACCAAGGCACATGGTGTGTGACACTACAAGTGTCTGTAGAACCTTGGTTCATACTCATCTGAGTCATTTTCAGGTGTGTGTGAATGTGGGGGGTGTGCTGTAGAGTCGTGGTATCTGTAGCTTTGGTACAGGGGGTCATGGGGCTGCTGTGGAGTGGCTTGGGGCTGGTAGTGGCTCAGTGATGCAATGAGTTGGTCCATTAAAATCCCTGTTGACCGGGTATTCTCCGCAACACTTTGGGTTATGAGGCGTTCCTCCCTTGCATAACTACGCTCCCTTTGTTCCTCAAACCACTCCCTCTGACTTTGCTGCATCCGCTCAAGGAATTTGTGGTGCTCGTGTTGAGCACCACTGGTCCTCGTGTTGAGCACCACTGGTCCTCGTGTTGAGCACCACTGGTCCTCGTGTTGAGCACCACTGGTCCTCGTGTTGAGCACCACTGGTCCTCGTGTTGAGCACCACTGGTCCTCGTGTTGAGCACCACTGGTCCTAGGCCTACGACGTCTTGAATCACGTCTTGAATGACCTAGACAAGAAATACAGTAGCACTTTTAGCTAAGAATACTGTTACCTGAACGTCAAAAAGGTAACATCACAATACTGCTGTATTCAGTTCATTTAGTGGTATTGTTGTTGATTCAGTTGCACTAGTGTTATGCATACAAGTATGGTATTGCAATCTTACCCTGAACAGGCAACGCTGTAGAAGTGGATGGGTGTTGGTCATCAGGTGAGCTGCTCCTGGTTGGTTCCCCTTCAGCCAGAGGAGTGGGTGGCTGCAATGGGTCTACATCATCATTCTCTATTAAGTTATAAAATGAAAAAAACACATTTAAGAACTCTTTTTTTTCCACTAATTACCTTGAATGTGATTTGTTTTGTCTTGGGAATAATTAGAATTGTTTTAATAATAATAGAATATTATAATAGTAATTAACTGCATAAGCCCCATACAATGGAAGAGAGAGCATGTTTCCTGGTGCTTCAAAGCAAGTAGGCCTACAAACTGGGAAAAACATATTTAAGGTTTTTATTTCAAATGAAATCAACTTGTGTGAGCCAGCATTAAAAGCTAAAGAGTGCTTTGCTTTGGTAGTGTGATGCCACCCACTGGGTATAAAGGGTTAATAATATTATTCAGAACTTCCTCTCTTACGTTTGGTCTTACGTCAGGCGCCAAATCTGAGTTTTATGCTCGTAATTGTTAAGTGTGCAACTATGGCTAAACAGTTATCTTTGACCCGTTTTCTTAAAACAATCACGTCTGGAGAATGAAAAAGTTGTGGACCAGCAGGCCCTGTCCAAAGAGCAATGGCAGGATCCTCTTCAACACAGGTTGAAGAGGCATGGCTAGGTTTCAAAACCAAATTCCTAAATATTATTGACAGTATAGCCCCCATGAGAACCACCAGGGTTAAAGCCCGATCGGAACCATGGATGAATTCGGACATTCTAAATGCTATGAAAGTCAGAGACCTAAAATGCTCTGAAGTTCAAAAATGCAAATCTAAATTAGTGAAACACTTAAACGAAGATCACAAAACCCACTTTGAGAAAATTAAAAAACAATGCAACAAACTATGCAATCAGGTAATTACCATGACCAAATCTGCTAAGAAAGAATACCTCGATAACAAAATCGAAGAAAACTTAAACAAACCACGTGACCTTTGGAAGCTAATTAATAGCCAACTAGGTTGCAGTCAAAAACTCAAAACCAGGTCTACAAACATCAGCATAAAATCTGGAGATTCTCTCCTTACAGACAAGCTGGATGTGGCTAAGTGCTTAAACACTTTCTTTACAACAATAGCCACTTAATTAGTTAACAATCTACCACCCCACTCAGGGCGTTATGGTGTAGAGCACATCCGTGCGTTCTACAATAAACTGGGTGTACGCAAAGATGATTTTAAACTCTCCATGGTGTCAAACGATGAGGTGTTTAAAAAGCTGGGCGCTCTACACTCAGAAAAGGCCACGGGCCATGACAATATTCCAGCCAGATTTCTAAAAGACTCAGCTGCCTCCATTACCCCAATCATCACCCACATAATAAACCTCTCCATCAAACAGGGACACGTCCCCCTTGACTTTAAAATAGCAAGGGTAACCCCACTGTATAAAAAAGGAAGCAAATTAGACCCAGGCAACTACCGACCTGTTTCTATTCTTAATTCCATCTCGAAACTTATGGAAAAAATAGTTTATGAACAGGTTGATAGGTACCTTACCGAAAAAAATCTGATGTATGAATTTCAATCAGGATTCAGAACATCCCATTCCACTGACACATGCCTTCTCTATTTGAACGACCACATCAACCATGAGGTGGACTCGGGCAAGTACTGCGGCATGGTCATGCTGGACCTCCAGAAGGCCTTCGACACAGTAGATCACCACATATTGTTAGATAAACTGAAAGCAATTGGGTTCGATAGAACATCGGTGAGCTGGATGCAATCCTACTTAGAAGGGAGGGAACAGGTGGTTAGTGTGAACGGAACACTGTCCCCCCCCCCTCCCAGTGACCTGCGGCGTTCCACAAGGAAGCATATTGGGACCTTTACTGTTCCTAATATATGTGAATGACATGTCATCAGCATGTGATTGCAATTTGTTCCTGTTCGCGGATGACTCGGCTCTGCTGGTCTCTGACAGGGACATATTGCAGGTGGAAAAAGCGCTAAGCACTGAACTGAGTAGAATCTGCATCTGGCTAGCTGACAATAAACTATCAATACACCTAGGTAAAACTGAAACCATCCTATACGGATCCCCATCTAAACTCAGAAAGGCTGAAAATTTTAAAATAAAAGTGGGTAACATTAATATCACAAGAAAAGAGGATATTACATACCTGGGCTCCATCTTAGAGGCAAATCTTTCCGGAGATAAAATGGCAGCAAAAGTAATCAAAAAAGTGAACCATAGAACTAGATTCTTGTACAGGATATCCTCACTTGTCAGTAAAAACACACTGAGGAGGACCCTATCAGGAGCTCTCATTCAATGTCACTTCGACTATGCCGTAACATCATGGTACTATAGAACCACAAAGGCCCATAAAACAAGACTCCAGACAGCCCAAAATAAACTGGTTAGGCTTCTGCTAGGCCTCAACCCTAGGACACATCTAACCGCTGCTCATTTTTTGAGCCTTGATTGGCTTTGAGTAGTTGACAGAGTGCAGCAGCTTGCACTGGGCCTGGTCTTCAAGATACGCTACACCACAAAGACACCCAAGTACCTGTCAACATACTTCCAAAAAGTGAACAACGTCCACACATACAACACCAGAGGAAGCTCCACGAACCACGTTCAACCGCGTTGCACCACAAACAAGGGGTTAAACTCGTTTGCAAACTATGCAGTAAAAATGTGGAACGCCCTTCCTATAATCTTAAAGGAGTGCAAAACACTGCCCACCTTCAAAACCACTCTCAAAAAACATTTACAGGAGGCTGCAATCCGTAACTGGACCCTCTAAATCAAAAATCTGATTAAAAGACCCGAACTACCCACTGTACATACTTTGTGTTTTGTCCCCCGCCCCCACCGGTGGTGTATGTCCCCACCTGTCCTACCCGCTGTACATACCTTATGTTTTGTTGTATTGTTCTTCCCATGATGGATGTATGTTTATCTTGTAGATAGTAATAGTTATTTGTCTGTATTATCTTGTAGATAGTACTAGTTTTTTTTTTCTGTCTTACATGTAACGATGAATTGAGAATCAAGGACCCCAATTGAAATAAGCCAGTGGCTTTCTTGGGTTTTTATCCTGTTAGTTGACCTTGTATGTAATATGTACTTTCATGTACCTACTTCTGCAAATCTTCTAATAAAGTTTTCAATCAATCAATCAAAGACATTTGCTGTCCCTGGGAATGAAGGAGAAATGACCACAGCATCGACAACATGTCATGCTACCCTGCATGCTAACCTTAGCAAAAGTGCTAACAAGCCCAGACTGCAGCAGTGCAAAGCACTAAATTAAGCCTGAGATCATCATGTTTTCTGGACGCCTGAACAACATGACACTTTTGGCCTTTGAAAGAAAACTAACAGACACTTTGGATTTCAATAACATTATCGATTTATTCAACTACGCCATGTGTAGATCCATAAGGTAGGCAAATATGATTTTCTTCCCGCCGTGGAATGGTTATGATTTAAAGAGTTCAGCTCTTTTTGAAAGAACATTTGATGCATTGATGAATTGGCAAGAGATGTCACCCCGTTTTTTTTTACAAAAGTGAATGTTCAACAGCACAATGCAAACTGCTGCCTGATACTATTTGACTGTTACAGAAATCTATCTTACTGTGTAAAGGCCAGAAGACACCAAGCAATTTCAGCCACCAATTTGCCGCAAGCCATGTTTTCACGTCAAAGTTTACATATCGCAAAGTCAGCGAGTGAGTTTCTGAATTGTTGGTTATTTAATCTTTGAGCGAGGGAGTGTCTGAATTGTGACGTACTGTGCTGGTTATTTAATTTAATTTGTAGTTATATTCCTGTCAGTGCACTACCAAGGGTTATGCAACATTTGTTATTATCATCTGACTGGCTCATAGATTTGGTGACTTTGGGGACCCTAGTCGGGTGTGCTTATTTCAATCTTAGTTCACATACTTTTAGGTAGGGCTGCAACTAACGATAATTGTGTATGAGTGTAGTCGCGTGAGTATGTGTATGTGCTAGCTTAGCTTAAGAGTTAAAAGTTCGGAGCGAGTTAGCTCAACTTAGGGCGGCTACACACTAGACGACTTTTCAAGTTGTAACATCGCTGAGCCTCTCACACTAAACGACCGTCGTGCTGGTGTCCACGTCTCAGCGGCGCGCATACTGCGCAGCACAGCGCACACTACAGGATGTGGCAACGACGGGGGCTCACAGACTACACGATTCTTCACTTGGTCAGGACGATTCGCCAAGCTGTAGTGTCGCGATATCAGCACATGATGACGAGACGTTGACAGGCTGACGGCTGTCAAAAAAAGATGGAGCTCGACACGCAACAACAATGCAATGCACATGCAATTGCACAATGCACATGCAATGCACATGCAATTGTTGCAATGCACATGCAATTTGCACATGCAAAAAGATGGAGCTCGACACGCAACAACAATGCAATGCACATGCAATTGCACAATGCACATGCAATGCACATGCAATTGTTGCAATGCAATGCACATGCAATTTGCACATGCAAAAAGATGGAGCTCGACACGCAACAACAATGCAATGCACATGCAATTGCACAATGCACATGCAATTGCACAATGCACATGCACTACACATGCAATTGTTGCAATGCAATGCACATGCAACAACAATTAGCTGCACTTGATGCATGTGCATTTATTTGCTCAGAAAAGCCTTCCTTCCATCTGTTCACTCCACCGAGCGCTGACAACTTTTTTCTTCAGAGCCATCCCTTCTTTCACGCCTCCTTCGCGCTGCATTTCCTCGACCTATCATTGTCTGTGCTGTCCACACGGGTCGTTGCCCATCTCAGACTAGCAGAATGTAGATTCCGTCGGCCGATAAAATGAAACATGTTTGAAAAGATCTGGAGCCCTGCGACGGCCCCTCCGACGGGATCGGCGGTCCTCCGATTGCGTCTCTGAGCCTGTCACACTAAACGAGCGTCGGAGATGGCGCGTCCCCGGGTTTGCAACGACTGGAGGATTTTGTCGCCGACCGCAAAAACTGGTCGGCGACAGCTAAATCGGGGTTAAAATCGTCTAGTGTGTAGCCGCCTTTACCGGTGTCGTCGTCGTTGGTGGTCTCAAAGCCGATATCCACTCCGTGGGAATTTTCGGCGATTGCCAGCGGTCTATGCCCCAGTATATCATTCATTCCATTGAAATGAATAAAATTAGATGGGTCAGAGCCGCTGGTGTTGTTCTGCCTTTTCGCCTTTGAAAAGGCCGCCTTGAGGGTCTTCCACCTACACCTCACCTGGTCAACAGTTCTAAAAAAAAACGCGCCTCATTCAGTTTCTCACAAACAGTTTTAAATATATCGGTGTTACGCCGATGTCTTCCATCAAAATGTTCCATTATATTTAATTCTTTGATGATTATAAGGATGATGCTGTCTCCTCACTCCAAAAGTGCGTCTTATTGCTTGCCATTTTTATCTTGCTATGCTGTCCCTAGCAACAAGTTGGCAACAACACAACCCAGGATCACGTGCTCGAGGAGAATTGAGCATGCGCAGACGTAACTGAATACTCCGATAAGAGTCATAAGCCGCTTAAGGTGTTTACATGCCACAATAAGCGGCTTCAAACAGGCGTTAGCCAGGGGTACGCGTTTACATGACACTTGCCCAAGCGGCTTATTGAGCATACTAGGGGGTATGATTCTAGCTTGGGGTGCGAGAGGTCCCGGGTACAAATCCCGGACGAGCCCCCAATTTATGTTACGCTCCCCGTGAGATGTTCGCCACTAGGGAGGGAGAGTGCAACCTCCTGCCCATAACCACTCTGCTAATAGGTGTAAAAGCCGCTTAATACCCTCTGTATTAAGCGGCTTATGGTGTGCATGTAACCGCAGTCAATGACTCGCCAGAAAATCCGAGATATCATGCGCTATCTACGCTTTGACAAGAACACACGAGCTGCCCGCGTTCCGGTGGATACATTTCCCATGATTCCATAAATTTGTTACAAATTTGTGAAAAACAGCATTGCATCGTACACACCTGGTGACAATATCACCGTGGATTAACAGTTGTTCCCGACCAAAGCAAGATGTCGTTTCACACAGTACATGGCCAATAAACCTGAGAAATTTGGCATAAAGTTCTGGGTAGCTGCGGACGTGGACACCAAATACATGTTGAACGCACATCCCTACCTAGGGAAAGATGAGAGCAGGCCGGCCGGTCAGCGGTAATCAGACAATGTTGTGCTGCGTCTGATCGAGCCGTTCCTGGGCAAAGGAAGAAATGTCACAACAGACAATTACTTCACATCGTTTTCACTGGCAAACACCCTTTTTGCCCAACAAACCACAATTGTTGGCACAATTAATAAAATCAGACAGGAGTTGCCCCCATGTGCACGGGCACGGGATTTTCCAGCAAGGGCTGGAGAAGCCACACTCACGGTTTACCAGGCAAAACCAAAGAAAAATGTATGCCTCCTCAGCACACTACATCAAACCGTTTCTATTGATGATGGCCCAAAGAAACAGCCCGAAACGGTTTCCTACTACAACAGCACTAAGTTCGGTGTTGATGTTCTGGACCAGATGACGAGGAAATACACAGTAAAAGGAGGGACCCACCGTTGGCCTGTAGCTGTGTTTTACAACATTTTAGACATGGCTGCAATTAATGCATGCATTCTGTACAGCCAGTGCATGGGTGTCAGGATAAGCAGGAAGAAATTCCTTCATAAGCTGGCAGGGGAGTTGTGTGAGCCTCTGGTAATGACAAGGCTTCCTTCTACACCAGCAGCGAGAAGGCGACTGCAGCTCGAAACTCCTCACCCACCTCCGTCCCCACATGTGAAAAGAAAAAAGTGTCAAGGCGCCATATGTCGAGGGAACAAAGCATCTAACATCTGCCAGTCATGTGGACGATTTGTCTGTGGCACATGCACCAAGCCAGCAACGGTGTGCTGGGGATGCTGACTGTCCTATGGCCAGGCCGGATGCCTCTCCTGCCCTGTCTACCTGACCGTGCCCACGCTGAGCGCTCCGGCGACCTCCTATTCACTTTCTACTTTTTTATACAGTATATTGGTGTTTATATTAATTACCATACTTTTTACTTGGAAGAATTGACGTGAACATTGAAAGTAAATAAAAATGTAACTTGAATTATCTGTCTCTCTGTCTGTGTTCGTTTGTTTGAAAAGTAGTACAAATATCCATCTGATATATGTATGTAAAGACATTTCACTGCAACATGAACACACTATATTTTCACTTTTCACAACAGCTATTTTCATTTCATTTATAATGTGCAGTAAACAAACAAAATCTTGTATACACTCTGCAATTGGCTACTATACAATGGTGCCAAAATCAACTATCCAAATATTAATCTGTGTACAACCGTTTTGACTGTTGTGTAGCCTATTATTATCATTGCCGACATAGGTCGACATGAGAATTGTTGGCTACTTCATATCATAACTGAACATTCATATATATAGCCTATTGCATTATTTGAAAATTGACAGCGCTGTAAATAGTGTTATTCAATGCACAAGCACGTCATTTCACACGATTTTGATCGACTTTCTGCGGCAGCGAAATACATTATCAATATCTTATTATCAATTATCAATATACTCTCTCCCTTCTTCTCCTTACTTTCCTGTCTGTCTTCACTATATCTGTCCAATAACATGAACATTATGAGTGGGACTGCCCCACTCAGAAAGAAAATAACATTATATTTAAAAAAAAAAATATATATATATATATATATATACAATATTATAAATATCCATTCCTTATATCGTTGATGATTACAGGCATAATCAAATGTAGGATTTGCAATTACATACTGTACAGTTTATAATTGTATTAACTGTCTGTACATATACATAACTTATGTATCACTATTGCTATATATAGCCTATATATAGCCTATATATAAACACATTATGTTACAAATGTCAGTCTTATTCACTGTCATTCAGCACTGAAGATTGAGCACAGTGTGTGTCCCCTTGCGACCTCTGCTGATATAAAAGAGAATTGCAGCCTTGGAGAAAAAGATGGCAACCGAATACCTAGGCAAATACACAGAAACACACAGATATACTGGGAAAAAAAAACTTTTTTTTTTAAACATGATGAATGACGGTGTAGACCAGTGGTTCCCAACAATTTGTGTCTTGTGTACCCCTTGAGCTGTTTTGCCATGCCAGAAGTACCCCCTCACTCATGCGTGTTGATTATTTCCAAAAATGTTCAATTCAACTCTAACTTTTCTTTGCAAATATAACATTTATTATACAACAGTTAGTTCCGACCAAGTAATTTGATTGGACAAGAGGCATTCCATGAATGCCGATATACAGTATAACAGCACTGGGACTTTTAACTATATGTATCTTTCCACCGCACAGGTGTTCTATTACAGTTTTTTCCAATTGCTAACACAATAAAATGACATGCATATCACAATTATTCAAAGTGACACACAGAGAGCAAAACCTCTTCTCAAGTCTCCAAAACTCTAAACACATTTTCTGCCTTACACACATTTTGCTATTCAAAATGGCACTTTTTAAATGCACTGAACACGGTTCTCTGTCTAAGACACAACAATCTGACATAAAGTCACATGTTTGCCATTTCAAAACACTGCCATTCAAAATTACACTACATGAGGTAATTGGCCAATACATGTGTGCCACATGGCCAAACACCTCAATGGTTAAAAAACAGTGTACACCTACGTACATGCCCACACACTCACTGAAAATAGAAAAAGAAATAATAATGAATTTGATTTGATATCTGTTTCTTTTCCCTTTCTCCTGCTCCTCTGTGGCTTCTGTCTGAGGTGCAGTGATGCCATCCTTTTCTCATCCCAGAGTCTTGACTGATGGGGAGAGAAAACAGACAAGATGAGACAGGATAAAACTTTCAAAGAGAACACATTCAAGACATTATGATTATCACAAATTCCCTCTCAGGGACAAGAGCTAATTGAACCAGAATATCATCACAATTGTCAGTTGCACTTGCAATACACCCACCCACACCCCCAACCATCCACCCACACACACTTGTTATCTAACTCAACTGATTATTAATGAAAATCATTTGAACCACTCCCCTTTAATACATAGATATTTACACCATTGTGAAACATATTTTGACTCACTCAGTAGCAATTCTTTTTTTTCATCAGTTGAGCTTTAATGAGACACTTGAGGTTGCTTCTCTTTCATACGCTTTGACAGTTCTGGAGGCAGTGTGATAACAGCAGTCACCAGGCTGCTCTCCACACTCAGTCTGTTCCTTGGCTTGGTTTTGATGTGGTTCAAAGCTGAGAAGGTCACTTCACACATGTAGATCCAAAAGGCAAAAGTTAATTCAAAGCACACTTTCCCAGGACTGGATATTCCTTTTCAACATCACACCAAAACTCTGTCAATGACTTGTCAGCATGTGCCATCTTCAACCCACCATCAGAGGACATCAGGCTTGCAGGAAGGCTGCTGCTGCTCCTGTCATTCACTCTGAATGGGTTCCTCACCCAGTCCAGTTTTTTAGACTTTGTTTCAATGTCATGAAAGTACTGGTTGAAGTCAGTGTCGAGTTTGGACAGATGTGCTTTCACTATTTCCACCACAGGACCTCTGTCAGCATCAGTGGTGGCGAGATGGCCATCAAGCAGTGGGAAACAGCTCACATCTCCATCCTTACATTTCCTCTCCCATAATTTAAGCTTCTTTATGAATCCATTCACTTTGTCATACATGTTAAGGATGTGTGAGTACTTGCCCTGAAGTGAAAGGTTGAGCTCATTCAGCTTAGTGAAGACATCAGCAAGATATGCCAGCTGTGCAACCCACACTGCATCCTCAAACAGGGCTGCAAGAGGAAGGTCGTCCTCTGTCAGGAAAGCAAACACCTCGATACGCAATTCATAGACCCGCAGCAGCGTTTTGCCACGAGACAGCCAGCGAACGTCTGTGTGAAGCAGTAGCTGCTCATGCTCTGACCCGCTGCCATAACAAAGAGTTTGAAACAGTCTGTGGTTCATTGGCCGGGACTGAATGAAGTTAATCACCTTAACTGCGTCGTCCATAACTGCACTTAACTCGGGGCTCATCTTTTTGCTGGCGAGTGCCTCCCGGTGAATAATACAGTATATCCACTTAATTTGGGGGTTCACCTTCATCACACGCCCAAGCAGCCCACGCACCTTACCCGTCATTGCTGCCGCTCCATCGGCACAGATGTGACTGCAGGATTTCCACTCCAGATCGTTGTCTTTGAAGAAGCTGTCAATAATCAGAAATATTTCCTTGCCAGTTCTGTATCGTGGAGCTCCGCTACCTAAAATAGCAATTGACTGAAATTTTCGATGTCCGCGCTCGCCCTGTGAAATCTGAAGACGAAAAGAAGGAAGTTTAAGAAAGACTGGAGAACCCGCCAGACCTTCCCTTCAAGAGATGGATCGCCCACCCCCGAAGCAATTTTTCCGCGACGCCTGCTGCTGCGATTTCCTGGCAGCAGACGACAAGCATGACTTCTGCCACCCTAACCCCCAACATTGGTCGCTGCCTCCCCTGCTCTCTCCTTACTGTCGCAAGGCAAGGCAGAAGGTCGCTGCCTCCCCTGCTCTCTCCTTACCGTCGCGAGGCAAGGCAGAAGGTCGCTGCCTCCCCTGCTCTCTCCTTACCGTCGCAAGGCAAGGCAGAAGGTCGCTGCCTCCCCTGCTCTCTCCTTACCGTCGCAAGGCAAGGCAGAAGGTCGCTGCCTCCCCTGCTCTCTCCTTACCGTCGCAAGGCAAGGCAGAAGGTCGCTGCCTCCCCTGCTCTCTCCTTACCGTCGCAAGGCAAGGCAGAAGGTCGCTGCCTCCCCTGCTCTCTCCTTACCGTCGCAAGGCAAGGCAGAAGGTCGCTGCCTCCCCTGCTCTCTCCTTACCGTCGCAAGGCAAGGCAGAAGGTCGCTGCCTCCCCTGCTCTCTCCTTACCGTCGCAAGGCAAGGCAGAAGGTCGCTGCCTCCCCTGCTCTCTCCTTACCGTCGCAAGGCAAGGCAGAAGGTCGCTGCCTCCCCTGCTCTCTCCTTACCGTCGCAAGGCAAGGCAGAAGGTCGCTGCCTCCCCTGCTCTCTCCTTACCGTCGCAAGGCAAGGCAGAAGGTCGCTGCCTCCCCTGCTCTCTCCTTACCGTCGCAAGGCAAGGCAGAAGGTCGCTGCCTCCCCTGCTCTCTCCTTACCGTCGCAAGGCAAGGCAGAAGGTCGCTGCCTCCCCTGCTCTCTCCTTACCGTCGCAAGGCAAGGCAGAAGGTCGCTGCCTCCCCTGCTCTCTCCTTACCGTCGCAAGGCAAGGCAGAAGGTCGCTGCCTCCCCTGCTCTCTCCTTACCGTCGCAAGGCAGAAGGTCGCTGCCTCCCCTGCTCTCTCCTTACCGTCGCAAGGCAAGGCAGAAGGTCGCTGCCTCCCCTGCTCTGTCCTTACCGTCGCAAGGCAAGGCAGAAGGTCGCTGCCTCCCCTGCTCTCTCCTTACCGTCGCAAGGCAAGGCAGAAGCTGCCTCCCCTGCTCTCTCCTTACCGTCGCAAGGCAAGGCAGAAGGTCGCTGCCTCCCCTGCTCTCTCCTTACCGTCGCAAGGCAAGGCAGAAGGTCGCTGCCTCCCCTGCTCTCTCCTTACCGTCGCAAGGCAAGGCAGAAGGTCGCTGCCTCCCCTGCTCTCTCCTTACCGTCGCAAGGCAAGGCAGAAGGTCGCTGCCTCCCCTGCTCTCTCCTTACCGTCGCAAGGCAAGGCAGAAGGTCGCTGCCTCCCCTGCTCTCTCCTTACCGTCGCAAGGCAAGGCAGAAGGTCGCTGCCTCCCCTGCTCTCTCCTTACCGTCGCAAGGCAAGGCAGAAGGTCGCTGCCTCCCCTGCTCTCTCCTTACCGTCGCAAGGCAAGGCAGAAGGTCGCTGCCTCCCCTGCTCTCTCCTTACCGTCGCAAGGCAAGGCAGAAGGTCGCTGCCTCCCCTGCTCTCTCCTTACCGTCGCAAGGCAAGGCAGAAGGTCGCTGCCTCCCCAGCTCTCTCCTTACCGTCGCAAGGCAAGGCAGAAGGTCGCTGCCTCCACTGCTCTCTCCTTACCGTCGCAAGGCAAGGCAGAAGGTCGCTGCCTCCCCTGCTCTCTCCTTACCGTTGCAAGGCAAGGCAGAAGGTCGCTGCCTCCCCTGCTCTGTCCTTACCGTCGCAAGGCAAGGTTCAGGGAGAAGATCCCCCTGGCGGACGCAATCTTGGGCATGCTATCCGACGATGCGTCCGCACAGGTCCCAGAGCGGCGTTCTGGGCAGGCACCTGCCCAAGTAGGGACGGGCCCGCCCGCTCAGCTGGCCCTGGGTGGTCGGGGTCAGGGTCAGGGTCAGGGTCAGGGTCAGGGTCAGGGTCAGACAGCTCTGATGAGGGCGAGAGGCAGGTAGAGGCTCACGAGCTCCCCGCCCTCGCCCCCCCATCACTCCACCAAGACTTCCAGGGCCTCCTGGAAGCTGCGGCAGGTGTTTTGGGGATTCCCCGTCCCGCCTCTCCTTCCCCAACGACTACGTCCTTCTGGGACAATGTAAATTGCACAAGATGAATTTGTGTTGGATAAAACTAATTTTTTACTTTTTATGTTTTTATATGTTTTTATATGTTCATTGTGTTTGGGACAATACAAATCTAATCTAATCTAATCAAATCATTGGTGTATGAAATGTTGTTTTTTCATTTGATTTGAAGGTGGTTTGTGATGAGAACGGCTCCAAGGGCTATGGCTTTGTGGACTTTGAGGGCCGAGAGGCAGCTGGAAGAGCCATCGACTGGCTGAACGGCACGCTGCTCAATGACAAGGAAGTGTTCGTCGGACGCTTCAAATCTCGTCAAGAACCAGAGGAGACGAAGAGAGGAGAGCGCGAGTGTCACACCTTCAGGCTCTAAAGGTGGAGCACAATGAGGGAGACCGAGACCAGAGTGGGGAAAAAGATTTAACAAAAATATGTATTTCTTAACTCATGATCAACGTAAATTAAATGAAGTGTGTCAATCAGTATATCAGTGGTGTGTGTATGTATGGATGAGTGGAATATGTAGTGAAAGCCATGTTGTCAGTGTAAACCGAAAATGCCACAAAAAGCCACAAAGAAAACAGAAGGGTGAGCGTGGAGAGCAAGGGTTTTTGTCTGCAGCAACTGGAGCCACCAAAGGCAACTAGCATACCTGACATCTCCCCCCACAGAATCCCAACCCGCCAACACAACCCAAACAGGTAACCTTAGAATAAAACAAAAAATATATCCATCCCCATATACCCTACCAAGTCCCCTGTTCTACGAATCAGTATCCAGCCCCGCCCATAAATATATGTAACCCCAAATTATAAACAAAGCAGGCTACTAAAACCAAAACCACTATAGAAGGAAAACGTTATGAAAAACTGAAAAACATACCCAACAGGCCCACCCAAGAAAGCACCAACAGGCCCCGGCAACCCCCTCCATCCCATCCCATTCTGTTCTAGATTTTAAGTAAAATGCACATAGTTCAGCATATTCATGTAATGTAAGGATGAAGATTGATTGATTAATATAGCATCATTTATAGATTCAAGATGGCTTTTTAACAGAACTTCCTACATGTTTGCCTCATTGTAAGATCTCTTTCATTTTAGTCACATAATTATAATTGACTCACATTCAGTAATTGTATTGAAAATGTATCATCGTAAAGGGATGGTAAAATAAAAAACAAGAATACATGATTTCATTTGATTGTTTTTCAATTTATTGCAATTGACTCAATGAATCACATCATGGACTTGAACACCTTAACATAAGGTGAATGATTCCAGGCAAGTTGAGTTATGAAACAGAACAACCAGATCTCCAAGACACATGACACTCCAACTGAGTACAAGATACACATTTACTGTCTTTATAAAAGATAAAGGTTTAAAACAAACATTTTAGAATGTGTCATGAGTGCAAATTATCTCTCACTCATAGCATACACAGTATGCAGTTTGCAAGTTAAGAAATGATTCCCCCCCCCCTCAAATTCATCATAATATAAAATTAACAGTTTGATCTTAAAACAGATCAGTTAAAAGTTTGTGACAGAGTGATAATAACAGGTATGATACCCAGTGTGGCTATCATACAGTACCTGTTATCACGTCTCTCAAATACAGAGAACAACACACTGAGTAGAGGATATATAGGATATGTATTTAACAACTGTCTAATATTTAGGCTATAAAAGATACACAGACTCTGTCTAAAGTAAACCAGAGTTTCACATTAAGAGAAAACAGTTATCTCCCTTCTGCAATGTCCATGATGTTTTCACAGAAAAAAATAGCTAATTGCAGAAATGGTCAACATTTGTATCTTAAACCAGATCAGTTAAAACGTCATCCCATTGTGATGATAACAGGTATAATACCCAGTGTGGGTAGATCCTCCTGGAGAAACAGCGATGTTAGAACTCAAGCTGGCTCAAGTCAGGCATCCATTATAAAGGATGCTCAATATGAGGTCAATATGACCAAAACAAGATATACCACCAAATATACTTTTCACTCAAGTATTGATCTTGAAACAGATCAATAATAAAATCACATAAGTATTAAGGTTATAATTCCCATTATGGGTAGCAAGTCCAGATAGGACTATTAGAGCTATTGATCGTGTTGATCTTTAACCATGTAAACACATGATAAACAAAAATATTATTAGCCAAGATAGAGGTTGTAATTCCTATTCTATGATATCCACTACAAAAATGTAGTGTTGATAAATGCAATAATTTTCATAGAAAAAGTTGCAGTTCTTTCAAACACTCCTGCATAAACAGAAGTGGAGGAAGATGTCTTCCTATTCTCATTACAATCTCTGACTGTATTAGACCAACATGGTCAATGTATTTGTCTGAGAGTGGATCTCCAGTCTGTAGGACTCTACCAAGGCCTCCAGAGGGCGCTGCTGACTGGACTCTTATCTTTACTGATGCTGGGCTGGGCTGGGGAGCTCAGCAGAGACAGGTCACTCTCCCTCCTGTTCTTATCAGAGGATGGCTGCAGGCTCTGGACGTGGCTCAGCAGTCTTCTCTGGGTCTGTGTCTTCACCTCATCCTTGGACAGGAAGTGCACCATCTCTTGGACACACCTGGAGAAACCATGATTGGCAGCTGCTGCTGAACAGGAGGAGGAGCTCACTGGCTTGTACTGCTGCTGTCGTCTCAGGTAGCAAACTGTCATCTCCAGGATGTCGGCTTTCTCCAGCTTGGAGTCAGACTGCTGGTTGAGGATCTCTGGACCCAGGAGGGACTTGAGCTGCTCAATGCTGCTGTTGATACGATCTCTGCGTAACTTTTCCACCACTGGCTTTCTTAGCTGCAAAAAGAAAAGAGGAGTCATTAATAACTTATTCTGGCATATATCAACTGTCATTTCAATAGGTATTAGTTACTAAGTACAGATAGTTACATAGTGAATAATTGTAATTTCAATGTACCTTGTGGGACAGAGTCAGGTGCTCCTTAGGGTAGGTCATTGCTGAAGTGATTGTAGGTGCCATGGCTGGATCTCTGTGCTGTGGAGGTCTCTGTGTCGAGAGAATCTGATTTCCACTGCCTTCATCCCTCCTATATATAGTCCTGAATCTACATATGAATGTGTGGGTCTTGGTCTTGTTGGAGTTTCTCACAGGGTGGGTGAGCTTGGAGAGAACAATGGTCATGTCTCAGGGGAGCAGGTGCAGGGGTGGGGGGTGATGGGGAGAGACCCACAGAGCGCTGTGTGGATCTGGGAAAGAGGTGACCCTGTAAAGAGAGCAGATCTGCTGCCTGATGTCGGGATAAATGACGCTGACAAAGCACACGCTCATCATCACCACAGCATACACGTGTGACAGTAGTTGTGTTTCCATAAAAGTTGAAGTGACATTGATCAAAATCAGGCAATATAGCATAGTGCTAGTAAGACTTGATTCCTATGAGATGGAGATACTGTCTTAGGAGTCTTTGCAGCTCTGAGGCATCTCTGATACATCATACTGATCTCTTGTCTGTCTGTCCGTCTATCTGCCTGCCTGCATGTCTGTGCCTCTGTCCGTATGCCTGTCCCTCTGTCCGTCTGTCTATCTGACTGTCTGCCTGCCTGTCTCTCTGTTCGTCCGTCTGTCTGCCTGCCTGCCTGCCTGCCTGTCCGTCTGCCTCCCTGCCTGCCTGCCTGTACGTCTGTCTGTCTGTCTGTCTAAAGTTTCATGTTACCCAGACCCCCAGCAGCAGCAGCACACTTCTCTCCTCTGAGCTCCCACAGCTGCCTGGCTCCCTCGCTGAGCGTGCCCCAGTCACACGCCCCCTCTCCCCCCTCCTCCTCTCTCTGGAGCTGGGAGCCACAGGGACACACGGCTTCCCACACTTCTGTATGCAGCCTGCTCAGCCCCTCACACAATAGAAGTGTGTCTGCTCCCACACAGCCTTTCAGACTGTTCCCATGCAGGGATAGTGGCTGGTTTATGGGCCAGTGTAACGTTAGCACCCACAGGCTAACCATCTGGGCCAGTGATAATAACTCACTTCAGGGAGAGATACTTGGGGAAAGAACAAACTAAATGAAATATCCTAATTTCTTAAAAGTTTATTTTCTACTGGTAAAAATCATTATCAAAAATCTCATTGCTTTCTGACAAAATAAAATAAAATCTGAATAAGTGTAAATGTCATGTATATCATTGACAATTGTTGGGGTATTGTAAATAATGTTAGCTAAATCAAAGCATGACTAAACATATTAGACTGTTAAATGACAACATGATATTTGTCATTTACATATTTTCTTTATGCAGTTGCTATAATAGTTGGCTGTCTACAGATGTCTAACAGATCATTCAACGTTATATAATATCATATTGTTTAGGAGCATATGTTATTTATTTATGTTAGTTCTTTATTATTTATGTGATAAATGCCATAGAAGCTATGAAGGATACTAGATACTTTTCATTCTAGCAGATGAGTCAGAGCAAATTCACTGTCTGTCTCAACTTGACGATGGGAACGTGATTCTTCCACACAAGGGCAGACACGTTCCCAGGGACTGACTTGGCCCGACCTCGTTGGCATATGGCCTAAAGAACAACATCCCACCTGTCTGGTGAGGAGATGGCTAATATATTCCCCCAGACTATTGTCCCAAGCTAGGAGCCCTCTGATTGGCTACAGAGCGTGAGACAGCGCATGAGGGAATGAATAAATAGAGTGTTGACACACCAGAAACGATACTCTGAACACACTCCAAGACCTTCAGCAGCACAGGAGGAGCGATCAACACAAACTCAAGACCAAAATCAGAAAATGTCAGCCTACTTGGATCTTGCTCTTCAGGACAGCATCAAGGAGCAGCAGTTTAGGTAAGCTCATGTTACATTGTAGTGAAATACTCCAGACCTGTACAGTACATACAGTAACTGTGGCAGTGATAGACAGTCAAGTCTGTGAAAGATTGATAGATCTAGATAAGTACTTTATTGATCCCTGAGGGGGATTCAGCCGTTGCAGCTGCTCAGACCACAAACGACAACAACAAAATAAAGTGATTATTGAACTGAGACGAGATGTTAACGACGTGTCTTGGTTTTCCTCTCAGGTGTAAACTCAACATGTTGGAGAGGAAGTGCTTCAGTGGTGTGGAGAAGCTGAAGACTGTGATAGGAGAACATCTCCACACCGGGATCCCTACGGCAGACCTCTTGGAGAAGGCTGTGTCCTTTTTCACACTGAGAAAGGCCTTGCTGTCACACAACGGCTACTCTAAATGTTCCAGGGACATCCTGCGTCTGTTCCCCGCTTCTGAGGAGGACCTGGCACCACTGTGTCTCCAATAATGACCTGGAAATGATGCTGAGACTCAAAGGTTGGAGGTCGGAGGTTACAGGTTACAGGACCTGCTGAAACAGACTCTGGCCACAGTGCTTTCTCTTCTGTCACACTGAAGACACTGGATTGAAACTTGACTGAGGGATTTTTTTTTATTATGTGAAAAGGTCCTTCAAGATCTTTCAAATGCAGCCAACTTGTGTATAATTGTTAATATTATTGAAATGTTAAGTCTTGAACCTGAGAATGCATATCATGCATTGTTATAAGCAGTTATACTGCTTTAATCTTTCTCTGAGAAAGTCACATGAGGCACAATGTATGTTAATGTCAACACGCTGCCTGAAAAACCAGAGCAGGTTACTCTGACTGGACACCCCTGTCCCTGTCCCCTGTCCCCCTGTCCTCAGAGGTTTAATGACAGAGTGCTGGCCACTCACACAAGGGGTCAGTGCTGCACTCTCGACATGTTTAAAGATATTGACATTGGTTCAGCCCACTTTTTTAGGGCAAGAGTCAATGTACTGTTTGAACCCTGCATATCCTTTATTTAAAGGGTAAATGTTATAATTGTGTTTATCAAAGTATTTTGTTTAGATTTTTCTGAATGATTAATGGTGTCACATGTATACCAACTTGCCTTAAATGTTTAATTCAAAGACTGAATAAATATTTTACGATGAAATCCTTCTTGTCCTATTGTTATGTATTTAAACCTCACTAAGCAAACACTCCCATCCCCTCCCTTAGAGTCTAAGGCTGTGTTCAAAATGGCATACTAACATACTACATACTCAATGAGTATATACTACCCACTGCCTCCTAAATTCATAATAAGTATGCATCTCAGTATCCCAGAATGCCTTTCGCATTGGCCAGCAGCAGGGATTTCAAACCTACATTTTTTTAGACCTCCATGGGCTAAAAGCTGTTGTAATTCTGGCTCTACAAGTGTGAACATGTCATTTTATTAAGTTGTAATATGTTTTCAGGAGAGAAAGTGGCCAGTTTATCAAAATAACCAGTTTATATATCTGATCTGATGTTTTTTCCCCCACTTCAGTTCGCTAGCTACATTATCATAGTTACCGTAGATACCTAGATACTATTCGACAGAAACGTCGGAACTTAATAGCTAAATTGTCAAATGATTTAGGGTCCAATTTCTTCAGCTAGCTAAAGTAACTAGCTTACTATATTGTTGTCTTAGCGGTTGGTAAAAGAACAGGATTAAAATAATTATATTATGAGCAATAACTTATAGTGCGGCTTGCTAAAGTAAGCACAATAACAACCAACGTGTTCCTTCTGAAGCTACAATACAGGGACCATTCATGAACGTGTGTGTGTGTGTGTGTGTGTGTGTGTGTGTGTGTGTGTGTGTGTGTGTGTGTGTGTGTGTGTGTGTGTGTGTGTGTGTGTGTGTGTGTGTGTGTGTGTGTGTGTGTGTGTGTGTGTGTGTGTGTGTGTGTGTGTGTGTGTGTGTGTGTGTGTGTGTGTGTGTGTAAGACACAAATAAACTAGATTTTATGCATTTCAAGTGGCAGTTTGACGAGATTGAAGAGACGCGCAATGCATTTTGGGGGAGTTGAGTATGAATAGTATCCTCACGCCGCATACTCGCATACATTGGCGAATCTAGTATGCATACTAAATTTCTTGAATACTCACATTTTCTCATACTATGCAGTGAGAACACACTACATACTCAAATCTATGTCATATATAGTATGAATAGTACGCTAGTATGCTATTCCGAACACAGCCACAATTCCATCTCATAGGCTGCCCTTAGCATAAACGAAAGTGCAAACTATGTCAGTGTCTCCATAGTCAATCGATAAAACATTGTAGTGTAGTTTCGTGAAAATGTAACTGCTTATAATAGTGATAGAGGTGGAAAAGGTGATAGAATTGGAGGTACTAAGAAGAGAGAGAAAATCACGCCTCACATGAATCCGTCCCTCCAGATGGTCAGCTCGGTTGATAGCGCACCACAGAGCCAGTAGCCGTCACTAATGGTCCATTCAAGGTCCCGAGGGGCTTTTGAGGTGCATTGATCACAGCACACAGGACTCAGTGTGGGAAACTCAGATCAGCTCTCTACTCACACGGGCTACCAGCCAGGAGACCGAGACCACATCTGCTTCATCTGGACTTGAAGGACTTGAAAGTTGTTGAGGAATCCTCTCCAATATCTTGATAAAGTACACAATGGATCAGTATTGTAGTGTTCTCCTCCAGAATTAATGTCAATTTACACTATTTACACCTTGCACATGTCTTGCACCTGTCATGCTGTTAACTGTACTCCACTGTCCCAAACCAATTCCTAACATGTTTACATGTCATGGCAATAACGTCTTCTGATTCTGATTGTGATTCTGATTCTTATTCACACTTATTTGCCTATTGTATTATTGTGTCCTGATGTTTGCACTGTTGAGGAAAGCTTGCAAAGTAATGAATGAATGAATGAATGGTCTTTATTGTGGCCAGTTTATCAAAATAACCAGTTTATATATCTGATCTGATGTTTTTTTCCCCACTTCAGTTCGCTAGCTACATTATGCAGTAAGCATTTCATTGTACATTATATCATGTAGTGTATTTTCTGAGTCTGTGCATATGATCAATAACGTTTGACTTGACTTAATTTAACCTAACCCTAACCCTAACCCTATTGAACTGGACTTGGACAGCAAAACATGCATGATTCAAGATTAAACAAAACAATTCTAATATGAAAAAAATTATATATATAATAATAATATTCTGAAATTGTGCCGAAATGCATCTGGTGATCCTCTACTTTGAAGCAAAATCCAAATAGTAATCCAAATGGAATTATGTATCATTAAGTCTCACTCTTAAAACTATTGATTGTATGTTCTGTATTATTACCCTTATATTTTCAATCCTTGTATTTTACTGCACTGTTGAGAGTTAAAAACTGATTTAATTGTATCATATAACATTATTTCTGTCGCACCCCAAAACATCCCATCACTATTACGCTTAATCCATACATAGCTTTTCAGGTTACAGGGTAAATTGGGAGAAGAGTGAGTTGATGCCCTTATCAGACTTATCAGACAAAGTGGACCTACATTTTTTACGCACCACACCCTTATTGCATTATTGCTAGATGAGAGCCTGGAAAGCTTATGAAAATTAACTGGGATTGTAAGATGCAACAGCTGAAACAGAATATTGACTTTTGGAATACATTGCCCATCTCTATGGTCGGTCATATCAATGCCATAATAATAATTGGCTAGGAAGGCTGGCTAGGAAGGCTGTTCCACAGGCGCGGCGCAGCCGAGCAGAAGGCTCGGTCCCCCAAGGTGTGGAGCCTGGTATTGGGGACCTGGAGGAGCAAGCTGTTTGAAGACCTGAGGGTGCGGGTGGAGGTTTGTGGAGTGATGAGTTCTTGTAGATAGGGAGGTGCGTGTCCGTTGATGCATTTGTGGGTGAGAAGCAGGACTTTTATCCAAGAAACATCTATGTAAGTATAAGCCAATTTGAATACACTAACCTTTTGGCGCAGTTGTCTGCCGACTGACCACAACCATGAAGACAGATCTTCACGGCTTCAGATTGAACTGGCCACATGTGGGCACTTAATCTAATTAAAACAAAGACACCAACCTATATAAACAATCCAATTATATACTTAGTTTATACTAAACTAAAATATGGCAACAAATTCAATCTTTCCTCAACCTGCCTAAGGTCTACATAGACAGCCCAATATGCCACAAGCATGCCTTCCTGCCTGCCTTAGTTGACCCAGTCTTTTCTAATTGTCACGATAAAAGACTTGTATGTCGAGGGAAAGCTATGGTTTTTATCTCCAGATTATGGATTTTATTAGGACTCATATACCACATTATGAATGTATGCCCAAGCACAACACACTCAACAGCAACCTTCGCCATGAACCTGGCGTTAAGGGTTCAGCCTCTTTTTTCTATGATATCTTCCAGGCCCGGGTACTGGTGTCCAATGACAAACTGATAAATGATTGGCAATAAGAACTCAATACTGAAATCTCTGAAGAAGTATGGGAGGCGACACTCGATATAATTCAAGATAGTCCACAGACACTGGTGGACTCAGGGGGGGGGGGGGCAGGGGGGCGACCGCCCCTCCTGGTAACCCCACGGTTGAAAAACGTCTCGCTTAAGTGCCCTTTTGAGTGGCAAAAATGCCCTTTTGAGTGAGAGGACGTACCCTATTGGTGCCCCTCCAATGGTCTAAACTTGACCATGTGCCCCCACAGTTGAAAAACGTCGCACTAAAGTGCCCTTTTGAGTGGCAAAATTAGAGGATGTGCCCTATTGGCTGCCCTTCCAATGGTCTAAACTTGACGATGTGCACTGATGGGGTCCCATGTTGTGCAGTAGGTGCCCTTTTTTTCTTTTCGCCCCCCCTGCCCTTCAAACAGCCTGAGTCCTCCACTGTCCACAGACTCCATTATTGGAAGTCCAGGCTTCACCATACACCCCAACACCTCTCCTTTATGTGATAAATGTACAAGAGACTGGAACTCTTACCCATCAGTCCTGGTCCTGCCCAAAGTTAAACTCCTTTTGGATTCTTATATTTGACTATATATCAAAGGCTTTTAATAAAACTGTTGCACCAGATCCATTGCTTGCTATCTTTGGATCAGTTGTTGTTAACCCTTCAATCAATAAATATGAGGGGCAGGCAATTTCCCTCTGCACACTGTTAGCCAAACGCCTTATTTTACTACAGTGGAAGTCGGAGGCCAGCCCTTTATTTCAGCAGTGGCTTAGGTGTCTGGGGAATGTGCTTCTCATGGAGAGACTAATCCATTCATTAACAGAGAGGGTATCTTTCTGAAAGTATGGCAACCCTTGTTAGATAAATGGACAGCTACCTGTGTCAAAGATTATGCCTAGAGAGGCTCCCCGTACACTGGAACACAAGATGTGAAGATTTGTTCTAATTCAATGTAGCCTTCAGTATATTGAAAGTCTCTGTACATTTTGAAGACTGTCAAAGTTTCTATTACCCAATTTGCTGGTGACTTTAAATTCATAGCTCTTTTTCATATTGCTCTAAGTGGGGGTGGGAGGGATAGGATGGGGGGTGGGACAGGAAGTGGTTTTTGTTTCAAAAAAGAAAGGAACATATTGTTTTACTGTCCATTGCATGTTTTCCATCCTGTCTTTCAATAAAAACATGTTTTAATATTAATAATAGAAAACATTTAATTGTACTGTATCCTGTCCCTTTGATAAATGAACGTTGATGTGATTTGATTTGATTAATGCAGATGATTTGTGTCACACGTGTATGCTGTGATGATGAGCGTGTGCTTTGTCAGCGTCATTTATCCCGACATCAGGCAGCGGATCTGCTCTCTTTACAGGGTCACCACTTTCCCAGATCCACACAGCGCTCTGTGGGTCTCTCCCCATCACCCCCCACCCCTGCACCTGCTCCCCTGAGACATGACCATTGTTCTCTCCAAGCTCACCCATTGGCTACAGACTGTGAGAAACTCCAACAAGACCAAGACCCACACATTCATATGTAGATTCAGGACTATATATAGGAGGGATGAAGGCAGTGGAAATCAGATTCTCTCGACACAGAGACCTCCACAGCACAGAGATCCAGCCATGGCACCTACAATCACTTCAGCAATGACCTACCCTAAGGAGCACCTGACTCTGTCCCACAAGGTACATTGAAGGTTCAAATCTGTGACAACTGATATGATTATTCATTTGCTTTATTCTTAGCCCACTCAAGAATATGGAATAAGTTATTAATTACTCCTTTTTTCCTTTTTTTGCAGCTAAGAAAGCCAGTGGTGGAAAAGTTACGCAGAGATCGTATCAACAGCAGCATTGAGCAGCTCAAGTCCCTCCTGGGTCCAGAGATCCTCAACCAGCAGTCTGACTCCAAGCTGGAGAAAGCCGACATCCTGGAGATGACAGTTTGCTGCCTGAGAGAGATGGTGCACTCCCTGTCCAAAGATGAGGTGAAGAACAGGAGGGAGCCTCCGCTGAGCTCCCCAGCCCAGCACAGCATCAGTAAAGAGAAGAGTCCAGTCAACAGAGCCCTCTGGAGGCCCTGGTAGAGTCCTACAGACTGGAACTCCATTCAGACAAAATAGACTTGACCATATTGGTCTACAAGTATTAACGTCATGGATAGTAATATTCAAAGGTGAAGAAAGAGTTTTTCTGTATGTACAGAAGTTTTTTTTTAAATTCAATGTGACATTGACACTTAATGAATAAGTGGACATTCATTTTCTAAGAAAATCATCAAGACAGAAATTGTTCCATGTGGACAAAACGTGATTCCATGTTTTGTTTACTAATGAGTAGTAATATCAACAGCTTGAATTATCTTCTTTGAGAACATTTGCCCATAATGGGTATTATACCTTCTTAAATCTTTCTAAGATTCTCCATAACTGATCTGTTTTAAGATCAATTTGATGACATGCTTAATTTGTTAACACTACATTTTCGTAGTGATATGGTCATGTTGATATCATATTGTGCATCTTCTGTGAAGCTTGTATGAGTTATGCTTTAAATATTGATCAATGTTTGTTCTAAAATCGCTGTTTATCCATGAGGATCTACCCACACTAGGTATTATACCTGTTATCATCACTCTGTGATGACCTTTTAACTGGTTCTGATCTGTTTTAAGATCAAAATGCAATCAGCTTCATGATTTTTCTGTGAAAACATCATGCACTTTGCAGAAGGGAGAGAACAGTTTTCTCTCAATGTGAAACTCTTGTTTATTTTAGACAGATGATTCTGTGTGTCTTTAAAAAAGACAGTTGTTACAGTATATCCTATACTCAGAGAGAGAGTTATACACTGTATTTGACATAAATGTCCAAGTTGTGGTTGTGATACCTCATCATCTGCCTTGAATCAAGGTGCGAAAACGTATGACTCATTGAGTCAATTTGAATAAATACAAAAACAATCAAATGAAATTACCTTCCTCCGTGTTTTACCTTATTCTTGTCTTCACTATTCACATCACTTCCACCTAAATCATATTTGATTATTATGAATGAATGAATGAATGGTCTTTATTGTCATTGATATAGTACAGGTACCAAACAACGACATTTGGGAGGGGGGGCTCCCCTGGTGCTAGGAAAGAAAAAAAACTAAAAAAAACAAGAAGGGAAAGGAGCTGGTTTACATAAATAAAGGCTATGTACACTATCCACTATACTATACTGTACAGATAAAACACTGTGCTGTACTCTATGCTATGCTATACCTATTCTAACATTTCCTATTTCTCTGCAACCTTATGTACCCTAGGGTTGTCATATTGCACATAGTGTTATTGCACATTCATTTAAAGTGTTAATGTTAGTGTTAATTAGTTAATGAATGCAAAGGAATGGCTGAATGGATAGAGAAGGCTTCTTTTACAGTATAGTGGCCTACAGCACCACTGAGTAATGGACTCAAAATCTGCAAGAAGAAGAAGAAAAACACATATCACACCTGTTTGATTCAGAAATACAATGTATTTCAACAAGTGATGATGTAGAGTTCTTTATTTGCCCCCCAGAATATGCAAAACTAAATACAGAGAGATTATTAATCATACAGTTGAAATTTGATTTGCCAGCAGGCATCAGTGATACATCAAAAATAAATGTATTTTTAGTATGGCTGTTCATAATACAATTATACAGTTACATTTGTTTAAATGTATAAAATCCTTTAAACTTATCAAATCACCTAAACGTCTAAAATCAGTTAGAAATGATGTGACTCCAGATGTTGGTCAGAAACTGCTGAATGTCATCTAACAGTTTAGGGCTTCTGTGTCCCTCCTCAACAATGACGTCACCTCCACAGCTAATGTGATGTGTAATAAGACACACTTCTGTTGTTCCTCCTTTGACAGCAGTGAATGGGCAGAGTGTGGGAAACCAGGGAAAGCTCACTCACAGACCCCCTTTGGGACAATAGAAGCAGACCTCTACCCTGATCCTTCAGAAGAGGGGGGGGGGGATCTGGGTCTGTAAAATAAGACTTTTATCTGGCATAAACTGGCAAAGAAAACCCAAAATATAAGGAAAAAATTGGTTCCACAAAGTGATATGTTATAGTTACAGCTATATTTTAAAACCAAGTTAATGCATATTTTCATTTCTAACTTCATGTTATTTTCCCACTCCCTCTTCCTTCTATAACATTACTTGTAGGTTTACGTCAAATCTCTGATTATCTAAAACACTCCGAGCCTCATACATTAATTCTGTGACCAGATGTGCAACTTGTCTAGAATAAAACTTACTATCTAGAAGTGAGGTTTCAATAATCAACAACTACTATTGAATATCATGTGATGTACAGTACAGTACAGTACAGTACATGTCTCAGTCTACATGATTTGCATCATATAATGATCATTGATACACCTGTAAACTGGACACTGTCAGCAATCAGCAAATACTACAGTATGTATTTTAAAGATAATTGTTGTCCTCCATTTGCAATAGGAAAATCTTACCCTCAACACTATTTTGTGTTTAAAAATAACATAATTAAAAAACACACTTACAGGCTGAATTAATTCACTCTAGTAGTGAGTCTATACTTGTTTCTAAACAGAAATATTTAAGTAATGATCTTTACCCCTCACGGGCTTGTTGGGAACTGCTTGTGTAGCGATGGATTAGCATTAGCATATCAAAAGGCACACTTCTATTGTTTAGTGGAGGCTCTCTCAATGGGGAAAGTGTGGGAAAGCTCTGGAGAGCAGAGTCACAGTTCAGTGCCATTAGCATCTTCAATCCCACCAGCGCCTGACTGTCTCAATTAGGAATGGGCACACTTCAAGGGAAGGGGATACAATCACTATTAAATAAACAGAGTACGGTTTACCCATGTGATTGGGAGAGATTTTCTCTCTTTACCACTTTTTTTTATAGTGAGAGTTTTCTAGAGGCAATTTTCAGAGCCCAGACTGTCAAAATGTTTTACGTTAAACATTGCATTTTAGATGCAATTAAATTATTTAAAAACATACGTATACAAATGTGTCTTGTGAGTGTAAATGTGTATTTATCCTTCCGTAGTCTTTCATGATTCATGATTCAGAATTGGAGGTGCAAAAAAAGAGAGGGAAAACCAACTAAACCACTTGCTGATCTTTCCCTCCAGATGGTCATAGAGCAAGGAGCCGTCACTAATGGTCTATTCAGGGTCCTTAGGGGCTTTTGAGGTGCATTGATCACAGCACACAGGACTCTGTGTGGGAAACTCCGATCAGCTCTCTACTCACACTACCAGCCAGGAGACAGAGACCACATCTGCTTCATCTGCTGCATCTGTATGTTACGTCACTGCATGTCCAGACATGCCCCAGCGAATTCAGAGACCCCTGGCAATTGATATTGACCAACCTCTGAATGTCCATGTATTATCGAACCGTACGGAAAACTATCATCACATTTTTCCACCCACCTATTATTTTTGACAGATATGGTGAAGATGATTACATTGTCTTATGATCAATACATTTAAAAAAAAAATCTAATGTGAAACTAAGTATGACTATAAATCATGAATACATGGGGAGCATTAGAGAGTTATTCATCATTGTCAGTGGTCAAACGCACCATGAAGGTATAAAAGGTGACATAATACTAAATTAATCATAAAAGGAGGTTCCACTATAGATGCAGAATATTATCTGGGGATTAAATTACACTGTACATTTTCATATAATCTGTGTCAGTGTCACACGTGTATGCTGTGATGATGAGCGTGTGCTCTGTCAGTGTCATTGATCCCAACATCAGGCAGCAGATCTCTTTACAAGGTCACCACTTTCCCAGATCCACACAGCGCTCTGTGGGTCTCTCCCCATCACCCCCCACCCCTGCACCTGCTCCCCTGAGACTTGGTCATTGTCCCCCAGCAGTAAGAGCATGTGGCAGCTCCACATTCCTCATTGTTCTCTCCAAGCTCACCCATTGGCTACAGACTGTGAGAAACTCCAACAAGACCAAGACCCACACATTCATATGTAGATTCAGGACTATATATAGGAGGGATGAAGGCAGTGGAAATCAGATTCTCTCGACACAGAGACCTCCACAGCACAGAGATCCAGCCATGGCACCTACAATCACTTCAGCAATGACCTACCCTAAGGAGCACCTGACTCTGTCCCACAAGGTAAATTTAAATTACAATTATTCACTATGTAACTATCTGTACTTAGTAACTAATACCTATTGAAATGACAGTTGATATATGCCAGAATAAGTTATTAATGACTCCTTTTTTCTTTTTGCAGCTAAGAAAGCCAGTGGTGGAAAAGTTACGCAGAGATCGTATCAACAGCAGCATTGAGCAGCTCAAGTCCCTCCTGGGTCCAGAGATCCTCAACCAGCAGTCTGACTCCAAGCTGGAGAAAGCCGACATCCTGGAGATGACAGTTTGCTACCTGAGACGACAGCAGCAGTACAAGCCAGTGAGTTCCTCCTCCTGTTCAGCAGCAGCTGCCAATCATGGTTACTCCAGGTGTGTCCAAGAGATGGTGCACTTCCTGTCCAAGGATGAGGTGAAGACACAGACCCAGAGAAGACTGCTGAGCCACGTCCAGAGCCTGCAGCCATCCTCTGATAAGAACAGGAGGGAGAGTGACCTGTCTCTGCTGAGCTCCCCAGCCCAGCCCAGCATCAGTAAAGATAAGAGTCCAGTCAACAGCGCCCTCTGGAGGCCTTGGTAGAGTCCTACAGACTGGAGATCCACTCTCAGACAAACACATTGACCATGTTGGTCTAAGATTAAGCGTCATGGACAGTAATATTGACAGAAAGTCAACTAACTCTAATGCCATGCATTGGCACTTGTTAGCTGTCCAGAAGAAGTGAAGATACCCTTTTCAGGGAAAATTGTCATAATCAATGATTATTTTTTTTAATGTAAAGTTGTTGTACAACTGATATCACACCATGTTCTGTGAAACATGTGTCGATTGATGTATTTATTATGATAAATAAGATCAACAGCTTCTAATAGGCATCCATGAGGACCTTTTACCCATAATGGGCATTATATTTACAATCACTCTGTGATTTACAATTAATGAACTGTTTTAAGATCAATACTTGTTATTATTAAGATCACTTCTTATTGATCAATACTTATCCTCTATTAGGAATACTTAATGTTGTTACTACAAGTAATGTTGTTACTACATGTTTGTAGGGATATGGTCATATTGACTGAATTACATGTATTTTTATGTCAAAGTTTAGATTGTCTGTTTAGTATTTTCTGTGAAAATAAGATTCACATTTGTTAAATAATGTGTCTGCAGAATGGAGAAAATAACGTTCTCTCAATGTAAAACTGTTTATCTTAAACATCTCTATGTGTCTTTTGTAAAGACAGTTAATGTGTATCCTGTACTCAGTTAGAGTATCAAATGTCTTGGATTTCTGTCCAAGCTCTGGTTGTGATGTTTCATCACTGAATTATTCACCTTGATTCATGGTGTTGATCCATGTGACTCATTGAGTCTTTGAGCTTGAATAAATGAAAAAACTAAACAAATGAATTGATATGTACTTGTTCATTATTACACTTGTCTCTTTACATGCTTCTCTCTTTATTTTAAACCAAATAATATCTCAGAGGTTTCACAGAATATTCACGTGCAGGTAATCATGACGGATTTGGTAGCATATCGCTGCTACTATTGCGCCACACTAAATCAATATATTTTCATCAATATTAATTGTGAATGATTCTCTATCACATACAGGACATAGGCTACATACCAATGTGATGGATTGATGGTGTAGGCTATTTGAGCAATATTGATAGGACTATAAGCATAGGCCTACTGCAAGTGTCTTATCCAATTATTTTGGCCTTCACTCTTACAATTAATATAATAGTATGACGTGTTATCAATAGCTTATTAAGTGCTTATAAATGAGACCGATTAAGTAGGCTTAATGCGTACAATGCCATGCCAAAATACATGCCTACTCATGCAACTAGTTGCTGGCAGCTTTGTCCATGGTGAAGCACCATATATTTTCCCTTTATGAATTTCTAAAGCTACGAAATCAGTTCGGACTGCATTACTGACTGATCTGAAATCAACTTCATCCTCACTCATGGTTCGAATTTTAGTCACTGGAGCGTCGGTGAGATAGCAGTAAACAAAACAACACACAGGCAGAGTTCTTAAGAAATAAACATAGGGAATGTTTAATACATGGTCACAATAATATAAAAATAAACATAATAAAAATAATATGATATACACCACACTATGAAGCCGAGAGAGAGAGATAGATAGTAGATCGATAGATACAGATAGATAGATCTCTAGATATTTAGTGAAACTCAATAATCAATGATCAGGGAGGGGCTTTGTGTGGATACAATGGGTCTGCATCTGACCTCCTGGGTCTGGAGCTCTCTCTGCGTTCCCACACTCCTAACAATATACCTGCCCTGTGTGGGACAACAGATAACATCAACTACTGTGTGATGATGAGAAGTGTGCCATTAGGCTACATTGTTCTGAAGTCGGCCTAACATCTACACTGTAGACAACCTCCTGGGAAGGCTTGTATGTATATCAAAATAACAATATGTGCTAAAATACGTGCAAATATTGCACAACTAAGGAACGTCTCTAATCAAATAACATAGTTAACCATGCCACGTCAAAGACAATAATATGCATACGTTGTTTGTTGAGGAGAACAGACCCAAGTAGAGAATACCAGGGTACAGTCTTGTGATGACAGCATACCCAGCCATCACCTTGTCTCGAGACATCTTAAGATGTCTTAATTAACCAAAATAAGACATTTTGTCTGTCAAGTCGTCTTAAGACCTAACCTGAAGACATGCACACATGCACTCACTTAAGACATGGAGCATAAGAGCCATATTTTCTGTGTCTTGAAGACACCGAACATCTTGAGATGTCTTAATTAAGACACTGAATATCAATGTCTTAAGACAGTCAGGAGATCTTGTTCCAATTGGAATAATTCAAGTATAATAATGAATGATCCTAATATATATTTTACATTATGAATTAGTTCATAATAATTCAATTGGTGTGTCCCAGGACAGTACTACCACGGTCTCCACAGTGAGCCCTGTGACCGGGGTGAGGAGCTGGGCTTGACCTCCCCCCTCTCCGCGGGCCGCAGGGGGACATGGGGGGACAGATGCCGGAGGGTCTCTCGCAGGCACCGGGAGAAGCCCTGGGACGTGGAGTGGCAGGGGGGCACACCGCTGCCATGGGTCCTCTCCCGGAGGAAACCCACTGCCATCTCCAGGATGTCGGCTTTCTCCAGTTTTGCAGAGGACTTGTCCTTGCACCTCTGCCCTCTGTGGAGGATCGTCCTGAGCCGCTCGATGCTGCTGTTGATACGGTCCCTCCGCAACTTCTCCACGGTCACTTTCCGCAACTGGATTAAGGAAAAGACAAAACATTGATTAGTTGATTTGTAATCAAACAATACAGATCCTGTTAAGTAAATAGTGTTTTTTGTTTTGTTTCGTTTTTTCTTGTTTTTGTTTGGGTTTTTTCTTGTTTTTGTTTTTTGTTGTTATAACTATTTCTTTTTTTTCACATGTTCGAAATAAAGCTTTCATTCATTCATTCATTCATTAATTCATTCATTCATTCATCCTGAATTTTCCAAAACTATCTTGTTGATTTGTTCTATATCAGGCTTTTCTAAGGTTGATCATCTTACCTTAGGAGTATATCCACATGGTGCATTCACAACAGCAGTATCACTGCTTTGGTTAGGAGCCATGATAAACAGAAAAAGTAGTTGATGATTCTCTACTGCTCTAGATGTGTTCGTGGTCCAGTCAGTAACAGATCTACCTGAGACTGTCCCGGAGCCAGGCGTATTTATACCGCAGGCTGCAGATCCAAACGCGTGGGCTTTCCGCACCTGAGACGTTCCCACACTCGCCAGTCAACCCCAGAGACCACAGAGACGCAATAAAAGTTAAATAACAAACATTTGGCGACCACCTCCTCCTGTCACCCCTGAGTCGGATGCACGACCCCCCCATTCCAACTTCCGATGTCACTTTGAGACACACGTACGCGTGACATGCTGGCCTGCCACCTAGAAGCGTGCTGCTCCTGGGTCTCACCTCCCTAGACGCCTGCCCCACGGTCCACGAGACCACCATTTACATGTATACATTTATAACAGTGTCAAAAAGAGGTGGCCTTTTCTTAGTGGCGACTTTGATCGTACCCATATGCTGAGGGGAGGGGAGGGGGACGACGACAACATAATACGGCACACGTTTCCATGAACATCAGAGACAAATCTACCTCTGCTTGGGGTCAGTCAAAACAGATCATAAAGTTTGATCCACGCGCTGCTCTACAGGTGGTCACGTATGGAAGCATATAGCTGACGTAATTCAAATGCTAATGTAATATGAGATTGCAATTGCATGTTCCACTTTTGCATGCATTCTTTCAGACAATATTCAAATGCAATTCTAATGATTTGCATTTGCATTTTCATGTACCCGATGTGCACATTCGCTGTCAATATTAAAATTATAATGCAAAGCCATTTGACATTTAATTTCCAAAGTCATGCGCTGCTGTGTAGCTGACAAAATTCAAAAGTTCATTCTAATGTGCAAATGACTTTGCAATCCCAAAATAGCATATTCATTTGCCACTTTTGCCTGCGTTATTTGAGTCAATATTCAAATTGTAATGCAATAATGTGATACGCAATTGCATTTACATGTTCTAGGAAAACACATCCGCTTTACAGCTGACAAAATTCAAACTCTCTATGCAATTCGGTGATACGCAATTGCATTTACATGTTCTAGGAAACACATCCGCTTTACAGCTGACAAAATTAAAACTCTCTATCTATGCAATTCGAACGCATCCGGGTACTTTGCTCTCCCGTCATGTCCACGCCCCTTTTTGGGTGATAGAAGGGGAGAAGTTTGACTGGCGGTCAATGGAAATTTCTGGTCTTTGCTACTTTAATCCGATAAAATAAGAACACCGTAGTGCTTTTTAGATATTAGGAGCCCAAATCCGATGGCCAGTTAGGCAAACTATTATATAGTGTCGTTGCCGATCAATGATCGACGTCGTTATATAGAGAACATTAATGAAATAGGGGTTGATTCATCAGAGCAGTCATACGTCATCTCCATGTCATCAGGGATTTGTCGATCTTTGATTTGATTTGCCGTGTAAGTCCCCAGATGAGAGTGTTACATTAGTTTTCTTAAGATAGGATAATGAATAAATCTGTTCAATTGGTATTTGCCTACTGTTAATCAGTGCCTACTGTTAATCAGTAGCCTGTATGGTGTATATGAAGATGTTATAGCTAGCTAGCTACGATTTATCATGAAAATAATGAACAGCAAACTAGATCCAAAACTAGGGCCGGTGGAGGAGGGCAAGTGTCACATTGGACAGACTACCAAAACAGAAAAATAAAGTATCTTAACGACAGCAAAAGTGATGGATGTCAGAAATAGCCTACATTACCTGGAGATTCAATAAGGTACTTTTATATGACAGGATATGGGTTAGGGTTATATGACACCTGTAGCGAGATAGATAGATAGAGCCAAAAGTAAAAAGTCGCTGAGAGACGCAACCAGGGTCTGGCTGGTAATTGTATAATGCGCCAAACAATCCGCTGAGATGAAAAGTACGTTTTAGAGCATTTATTGAATAGAACAATCAAACTTGGCGACATACAAAAAGAATCCATAAGCGATCAAAACCAGAAAAATAACAAACAATGCGTATAGAATATAGAATAGAATAGACTTTATTGTCCTTGTACAGTTGCCTACAATGAAATTGTAGTGGTTCTTCTGAAGGTGCAAAAACAGAAAAACATATTCACATATTCACAAACATATACACATAACATATCACAAATATTACACACTAGACAAATTCAAAAGCGAAAATGCTATAAAACAAGCTAAGAGCCAATGAGGTCCGTGGTGTCAAGTGCAAATAAAGACAACAATATTAAGAAAATAAAAACAACTATAAAAGCAAGCTAAAAGACATGAGGTCAGTGTCTCATCTGGTTCATCAGTGGTTCATCTGCGTCAATGCGGTCAACAAAAATACATCGCTCCCCTCTCTCTCCACTACCGCAATGCAAGGTGCGCAGGTGCTTAAATTACCTTGCAATATCACCCCCCATAACCATATGACTTCTCAATACGGTGATCAAGGCAATAAACAAACAAGCAAACTCACAATAAACCCAGCCTGTTATACTAAATACCCCCTAAATCATATTCATGCCTCCGACAACACCTCAGGCCTTTGGGTGGTTCATCCACATGGATGGAGGCAGACTGAAAGTCTGTAATCCTACTTTGATTGTTTGTTTATTGCCTTGATCACCGTATTGAGAAGTCATATGGCGATGTATTTTTGTTGACCGCATTATACGCATATGACGCAGATGAACCACTGATGAATATTGAATATTGACACATTAGAATGAACTTTTGAATTTTGTCAGCTACAAAGCAGCGCATGACTTTGAAAATTAAATGTCAAATGGCTTTGCATTATTGTAACCAGGGAGTAGCTGAAAAGGACTGTATACTTTTAGGAAAGGGCTGGTTATCTAACTAAGGGAGCTAAATAGGCAGTATAAGAGGATACAGGCAGGGGGCGACAGCAAACCGTTAGACTAGCAGTTAAGGTCGTTAGCATTAGCAAGGGAACTAGCATTAGCATTAGCCTTCAAACAACTAGCATTAGCATTAGCGCTACAAACAACTAGCATTAGCATTAGCGCTACAAACAACTAGCATTAGCATTAGCGCTACAAACAACTAGCATTAGCATTGAAGCTACAAACAACTAACACACGGTATTACAGATGAACAACACATTTATTACACGACGGTTGTATACATCCCCATATATACATTCCCACCCGGCCGGCCACACACACTCTCAATCACTCACTGACAGTCTCTGGCCTGAACAGGCTTATAGTCCAGTGGCGTGGTGCGCGTTGAGGCCTGGTTGACTGGCATGTGCGTCGACGAAGTGGTCCGCGTTGAAGCTCCGCTGGAGTCTGTGTTTGCTCGTGGAGACGACGATTAATGTCCAGCTGGCGTCCCGCTTGGTCCCACGGTGAACAGCCGGCTGCTGGCAAGACGGTCCAACGGGAACACAACTAACAGGCTACAGTGGCTCACTCAAGAATCGCTTTTCCTGGCGTCTTCAGTTGCTGCACGGTGTGCTCGCTGCTGAATCCGCCATCTTAGATCGGCTTCGTTGCTTCTCTCGTTCTAGTTCTCTCTCGTTCGGCTTCTCTACACACACTCTGACTGACTCCGCCCTTCCGTCTCTTATATACCACCACCGAACGTAGCATCCGGGTCACAGACACACCCCGGATACTACGTCATCAAACATATGCATAAAACATTACAAGAATAATACATATACTTCACGAAACGTATATAATTGTATAGAAAATAACAAAGGAAATACTAGGGGCAAAAATAGGGCTGGTTTGGGGAAACTAAACTGGCACTAAACTGTGGGCCTTCACAACAGCCGCCCCATGAAACCCTCGGTTTCAGTTAACTAAAGAAGGCACACTAGCTAGGCTGCCCCAGCAGCGCGAGGTATGAGGTGATAGTGTCGACCACTCTGCCTGTCTGCCAGGCGGCGCGCGGAAGGGACTGGTCCCTCACCAGTACCACGGCACCTTCGGACATCTTGTCTCTCTCCCTCAGCAGAATCTTCTGCTTCTCCTCCTTCTCCAGGGCGCGGATGTGCTCCTCGAAGCAGAGCAGAGCGTCTTCCTGGTTCATGGTCTCCAGCGCCTCGTACGCAGCGAAGAAGGGGTCGTCCAGCAGGTACTGCTGGGCCTCGGACCAGGTGGTGCAGTGGGTGACGTTGGCCATGTTGTCCAGAATGCTCGTCAGCGCCTCACAGTTCCTCTTCCTGAGCTGCTTGGCTTGTTCCTTCTCCTTCTTAGCCTGGTAGGCCTTAAACACTTGCTTCTTCTCACTCAGCTTGGGCAGGGCGCTGTAGCGTGGGTCGTTGATGATCATTCTCATGGTTTGCTCCCATGACGCGTCGGATGAACCACCATCCTCCTCCAGAAGCTCTTTGAAGGCCTGCTTGGCCTCCTCTTCTGGGTTCCACTTTACTCTCTTCTTCGCCAACTTCGGCCTTTCCTCCTTGGAGGCGTCTACAATACTGGCTGAGACTTTCATGGCTGACGTGTACTCGACGGAGTTGACGGGTGCGTCAATGCTGACCTCGGCCACGTGAGGGTGCATGGCCACCTGCAGGTGTTCCTCGGCAACAGCTGTTGCCGCCATGGCACGGTAGCGCCACCACCGGGACTCCTTAGTCTGGGAGTTGTAGTAGTAAGGCTTCCCATCCAGAGACTTATGCTCTGTCCACAGAGACTTCTTCCTCGGTTGGTCATCCTGTGGTGAACCATTTGTGGTACTAACTGTTCCAGGTGCACTGGCAGCAATAGATTCCACTCCAGGCGGTCCGGTTGGTTGGTTTGCTTCTTCGGTTCGGACATGGAGGGATGACGTAGCTCTCCCGTCCCTCTCTCTCCACTCGGTAGCGCCTTGGAGGGCCCACCCAAGCGCAGTCTTAACAGCCATCGGGCAGCCTCGTGGTCCTCTCAGCGGAGGACGGAGCGACACGATCAGTTCAGCGTTGTCCGAGCCGATGAGAAGGGTTGGCTCCGCTCCTTCTATCGGATGTAGGTCTACTCCCCGTAGGTGGGGATATCTTGCGCGTAACCTCTCCAGGGGGTAGTCGTAGCGGGAGAGCGCTAGCTGGTCGGCGGTGAAGACATTCTGAAGCCGATGTCTATCCGACGGCCGCCCCGCCGGGGAGATAGAGAAGTTGATTCTCGCCCCGGTGACCTCTTTAAGGTCGCGACGTATCGTGCGCAGAGTCAGCTTCTCCGCAGTCCCTTGGAGCCCCAACTGGCGCACTGCCCCCTGGAGAAGGATGGTCCGTTCCGACCCGTCGTCTAGAACGGCGTACGTGTCGTACACAGCGTTGTTGTGGTGAAGTCGGACCTTCACCACCTTCAGTAGAACCTTGGAGCCGCTGCTCTGTGGCGAGTCTAGGTAGTAGACAGGGGTTTCCTCTTCCGGTGCGCGACCGGACCTAGGGCTTCTGTTGCCCTCCGTGGACCTGGCGAGGGAGACCTCGTGTAGGATGTGGAGGTGGACCTCCTCACAGCGGTTGCACTTCCTCCTCAAGGTGCAGTTCTTCGCCAGATGGTCGCGCCCACAGTTCCAGCACCTCTGGTTCTTCTCGAGCCACCTCTGCTTGGCCTCGGTACTCAGGTTGTTGAAGTCACTGCACTCATTGAGCCAGTGCTCGCTGGTGCAGTACGGACATGGCGGTGGACCTCTCCGTCCCTTTGGAGGGGGTTGAGAGGAATCCTTTCCCTCAGGTCGGGTGGTCCTCTCTCTCCGAGGCTCCTCCTCCGTGTGCAGCACTCCTACTGGGCGTCCTCTGTTCGAGCTCGGCCCGTCCCAGCGGTCTCCCTTCTCCCTCTCCTTCTTCGGCTCAGCGTAACCCATGGCGTCTACGTTGGTGTCATGCACTTCCTCCAGTAGGAACTCCGCGAAGGCAGCCATGCTCAGACCCAACTTCCCGGGGTGACGAACGCGCTGCTGTCGCCGGAACCTCTCCTGCCGGAAGCGTGGGATCTTGCGGAGCAGCCGCTCTACGTTGGAGGTGCTGTTGATCTCGCTGGCGCCAGCTGGGCCCTGCGTCTTCAGCATCCCAACCAAGGTGTGCACGCGGAGCGCGAAGTCATCCAGCGCCCGGTCATCCTTGATGGGGGCCTGCTGTTCGAGGGCTTGCAGTTCAGCAAGGGCGTGGTTCCAGGGACGACCGTAGCGGGCATCCAAGTCAGCGAGCGCTCTGGTGTAAGGTGTCGGTGCGGAGGCATGGGCCAGTACCATGTTGTGGGCTCTGGGGTTCCTCACATGCTGAAGGAGAATCGCATATTTGTAGGACTCGGAGCAGGAGTTGTCCAAGAGCGTGTCTAGGCAGATGCGTAGCTCCACATACTGGCTCCTGTCCTCGTCCTTGAAGAAGGGGAACTTGGGTCCCTCCACCTGGGGGAACATCCTGTAGTGGATCATCGGTGCTGGAGTGACGGTCTGGGTGTCCGGCCTGCATGCATTTTGGTGCACTGGAGGACCTAGGGGTGTGCTACGCTCTTGGGGGATGACTCCCCCCCCGGGCAGCGACGCTGGCTCCCTCTGGGCCGCGTAGCGGTCGGGTCCCTGGTCCTCTTCCTTCCAGGTGGTCAGCTGGGCCTGTGGTTGGACAGTCCTGGCGGGGGTCATGGAGCCATCGGCGGGGGGTTCAGGAGATGGCACTCGAGAGGGCCGTGCGGATGATACTCTGGAGCTACAGGCCGACGGAGTTCTGCTGATGCACACGTCGCGCATGGTCTGCATCATTTCCTCCATCTTCTCTGCGTGCAGTTGCTCTCTCGCCATCTGCCTCTCCGCCGCGCGTTCCGCCCCCTCCATCTGGAGGCGGTCGCGCTCCATCTGGAAGCGTTCCCGTTCTAGCGCCTCCTGGCGCTGGAGGCATTCACGTTCTAGCGCCTCCTGGCGCTGTCTCTCCGTCTGGAGGCGGTCGCGCTCCATCTGGAAGCGTTCACGTTCTAGCGCCTCCTGGCGCTGTCTCTCCGCCGCGCGTTCACGTTCTAGCGCCTCCTGGCGCTGTCTCTCCGCCGCGCGTTCCGCTCCGTTCATCTGGAGGCGTTCGCGTTCTAGCGCCTCCTGGCGCTGGAGGCGTTCACGCTCGAACTGGAGTCGTTCCCGCTCTAACGCCGTCTCGGCCTGTTGGCGCTCCCGCTCTAACGCCATCTCGGCCTGTTGGCGCATATATTCGGACAGCGCGGCACCACTCCCTCTGGAGTGCAGGCTATCCGCCCCAGAGGCAGAACTGCCCACGGAAGCCCTGGACCGGTAGGAAGCCACTGAGCGGCAGGAGCTAGGTCTCGAGCGCGCCGTACTGGGAGGCAGATCGTTAAGGCTGAGGCCCTCCCTCTTCCGCCCGCAGGCGCTGTCGGACCGGGCCTCTCCTTCCTGTTCTTCCGTTTCCACGGCAAAACCCTGCGGTTCTGCCATCTCATCCTCAGGCTGGTGCTCTTTGAGGGCTGTCTCAGTGCTAGCCACCTGCTCGCCGGCGGACACCTCGGCCTCTCCGACCACTGTATCCCGTGGAGTGCGCTCCTCGCTACCACTCAGTGAGCTTTCAAGCTCAAGCTCATACTCCTGTAACCTCGGAGGCAACCGCGGGACTCTCTGTGGTCGTGGCTCTGGCTCAGGGGGCGGAGAAGGGGGGGTAACTGTCTGGTCTGGTTGGCTGCGCTCAGCCATGCTATCACTACACTACCAATCCGGCTCGAAGGACCAATTGTAACCAGGGAGTAGCTGAAAAGGACTGTATACTTTTAGGAAAGGGCTGGTTATCTAACTAAGGGAGCTAAATAGGCAGTATAAGAGGATACAGGCAGGGGGCGACAGCAAACCGTTAGACTAGCAGTTAAGGTCGTTAGCATTAGCAAGGGAACTAGCATTAGCATTAGCCTTCAAACAACTAGCATTAGCATTAGCGCTACAAACAACTAGCATTAGCATTAGCGCTACAAACAACTAGCATTAGCATTAGCGCTACAAACAACTAGCATTAGCATTGAAGCTACAAACAACTAACACACGGTATTACAGATGAACAACACATTTATTACACGACGGTTGTATACATCCCCATATATACATTCCCACCCGGCCGGCCACACACACTCTCAATCACTCACTGACAGTCTCTGGCCTGAACAGGCTTATAGTCCAGTGGCGTGGTGCGCGTTGAGGCCTGGTTGACTGGCATGTGCGTCGACGAAGTGGTCCGCGTTGAAGCTCCGCTGGAGTCTGTGTTTGCTCGTGGAGACGACGATTAATGTCCAGCTGGCGTCCCGCTTGGTCCCACGGTGAACAGCCGGCTGCTGGCAAGACGGTCCAACGGGAACACAACTAACAGGCTACAGTGGCTCACTCAAGAATCGCTTTTCCTGGCGTCTTCAGTTGCTGCACGGTGTGCTCGCTGCTGAATCCGCCATCTTAGATCGGCTTCGTTGCTTCTCTCGTTCTAGTTCTCTCTCGTTCGGCTTCTCTACACACACTCTGACTGACTCCGCCCTTCCGTCTCTTATATACCACCACCGAACGTAGCATCCGGGTCACAGACACACCCCGGATACTACGTCATCAAACATATGCATAAAACATTACAAGAATAATACATATACTTCACGAAACGTATATAATTGTATAGAAAATAACAAAGGAAATACTAGGGGCAAAAATAGGGCTGGTTTGGGGAAACTAAACTGGCACTAAACTGTGGGCCTTCACAACAATTATCATTTTAATATTGACAGCGAATGTGCACATCGGGTACATGAAAATGAAAATGCAAATCATTAGAATTGCATTTGAATTTGAATATTGTCTGAAAGAATGCATGCAAAAGTGGAACATGCAATTGCAATGTCATATTGCATTAGCATTTGAATTTAGTCAACTTTATGCTTCCATACTCTACAGGTGGTCACAATATACATTTCCGGTAGGCTGTGTTGCTCGAGCCAGTTGTCAGCAGTGACATACAGGGTTGTATAGAAATACTTTGAAAATGTATTAAGCCGCTAAATAGGCTGCTGAATACATGGCTCAAAATGTATTCAGTATTCCGATTACTTCAGAATACGTTCTCAATTGTACACAGGAGCATTCCATAAAACACAGAACATGTTTGTTCAAATAAGCATGGACACACTAAACAGACATTTCTCAACATATTTCAATAGCAAATATCCTATTATCCTAAGCGTGTGAAATAAGGCACTTAGGCATAACAAACTGAAGTGATGTCATGGTTGTAGTTCAAATGAAGTACTAACTACTGTAGCAGTGGCTAAGAGTCATCTTTTCTTTCAGTAGCTGGTAAACAAAGTTGACATGTTCTGTCTAGTCTCTCCACAGAGTCAGAGAGCTCCTCACGATACAGTGGCTGTGGGAAGAGGTTTTTCCCAAATCTTCTTAGACTTTTAAGGGGGAGAGAGAGAGAGAGAGAGAGAGAGAGAGAGAGAGAGAGAGAGAGAGAGAGAGAGAGAGAGAGAGAGAGAGAGAGAGAGAGAGGAGAGGTGTTGAAGGATGAATAATCTGTTTTTCAGACATGTTGATATTCACTGTGAGTAAGGAAGTCAGAAACAACGGGGGACTCTTAAGAGAGAATCAATGAAATACATAATTTATTTAATGTGTAGGCCCTATTTACTTTAGATTTTTCTGCATCTTTGTTATTTTTGGTCTTCCCTATTTCTCTCTGAAGCGACCATATGCCCTGTGTGACTGGCCTCTACCGTGTGAAGTGTGCTGCTCCTTATCTTTATGCCTTTAGGGGCCCTTATCAAGTCTCCTGTCTCCCCCACGGCCCATCTGCAGAAGCCTGATCAGAGAGAGAGGGAACGTTCCCAGGTAATAAAAGTGTAACGACCTGCTTGTGTTCAGTCTGGACCTCTGAGAGCTGCAGCAGCCTTCCCTCTGTGGAGGCCATGAGGCCAGTTAACCAGGAGATAATTGATGCCTCTCCCATTGTTGTGTCCGCCTCGCCCACTGGCCTGGGAGTGTGGGAAAGCTAATCCTGCCTGGGACTCATGGCTTTGTAATGCTAATGTCCTCCTATAAATAGGGGAGCTGGCTCCTCTCTCAGCTCACAACTCACTCGCCTTCCTCAGAGAAGCAGCACTCTCCCTACTCTCCCAGAATGGCTCCTACCTGCTACACCAGAGACTCAACCGACAACTCAATGCTCTCGACCAAAGACAAACATAAAGTAAGTTCTGTTACCAATCGCTTTTTGGGTTATTGATTGTTTGAATGATTGAATTATTCCCTTCATGGGTTGAGCTCAAAGGACATAGAACTAACAGACCTCCCTCTTTTTTCTCAACAGCTAAGGAAACCGGTTGTGGAGAAGATGCGTCGTGATCGCATCAACAGCTGCATCGAGCAGCTCAAGGCCCTGCTGGAGAGGGAGTTCCAGAAGCAGGACCCCAACGCCAAGCTGGAGAAGGCCGACATCCTGGAGATGACAGTGATGTTCATGAAGCAGCAGCTGCAGCCTCAGAGCGCCGCCTCCCCTCACAGCACCCGCAGCGACGGCTACTCCCAGTGCTGGAGCCAGACCCTGCACTTCCTGTCCGCCAACTCCCTGAAGGACGTGGCGCTTCAGCACCTGCAGCACTCCCACGGTGCCCAGAGAGCTGCCCGGGATGTCTGCCCCACCTCTCCCCTCTCCTCCTCCTCCTCCTCCCAGCACCACGGCCAGGGCCCAGTCAAGCAGGGCACCAGTGGGCCGAGACCAGTCTGGAGGCCCTGGTAGAGCCCAGACCAGTCTGGAGGCCCTGGTAGAGCCGCTGGCAAAGATTTTCTCTCTCAAACTGGATGGCTGTTAACCATCTTTGATGATGTAGGAAGTTTCTACTTCCAGTGTTGATACATACGTAGGTCAGGTCCTTCATTTATGAAGGATAGCAAGCGTTGTGTAGCGACTGTTATGGTTTAGTTTCTCCTGTAAAGGAGGTATGTCTTGAAAAATCTGCTTTGTAAGTAGAAGTACTGTACTCTGTTGGCCTCCTGTGGAGCCACGTGACTCCCATGAAGTCGAAACTGTATATTGATGATGAAAATACACTTGAATGCATTTATAATGCTTAGTACTTATTGGAGAACATGTTCTCACATGTGTTTTTATGACAAGTAAATCAGATTATGTTACCTTTTGTAAAGGAATTGTCTGTATATGATGAGTTTCTATGTGTGAATTTCAAATTTGACACAAAACATATGCACTTGTTGATGTCACACAGAAATAAAAATGATTTGAAATGCATATCTTGATAATTGATTATTTCTTCATTACCCAGTCACATTGTGTTATATATGTATTATTATTAAACCTTTATTTAGGCAGGGGGAGGTCCTACTGGTCTCTTTTACAGAGAATCACTGCTTACAAACATGAAACAGATTGTAAATGTACATTCAAATTACAAACATAATACAATTTATTAATTACAGATCAATGTACACTGCTCCAGTTAAAGAGAGGATGCGGTCTTGATGTGGATTAGAGGCAAAGAAAGATTAGTCACAAGACAGGGTATAACTTTGGGTTTGTAAAACAAAGTTAAGATTTGCATTTTGCTTAAAGCCGACAGTCAATAAGTCAGTTAAGATAACAACACGCTAATCGTGTCCTACTGATCTGGAATTCTAATCAGCCATTTGAGTCTGTTTAAAAATGAGCTGAAAACCAGATGTTAGAAGTAAATAATGAGTCATTAGGGCAAGATTTGTTTAATCAGTTATTCATGATGTTACCCTCTCACAGCTTGTTTGTCATGTCACCCCCATGAGGGTGTGTGTGTGTGTGTGTGGGGGGGGGGGGGGATAAGAGGGGTAAGGGGTCAGGGGGGGGCGTTGTTTCTGAATATCAAATTCTGGCCATGTGCTTATCGCATGTCATGTCGTGTGTGTGAGTATACAAACATAGGTATGACTTCTCGTGAGAACTTGTGTGTACATCCACACACACGTGTATGTCAGTGCCTGTGAGTCTGTGTGTGTAATTTAGTATATGTATGTGTGAGTGTGTGAGTGTGTGTGTGTGTGTGTGTGTGTGTGTGTGTGTGTGTGTGTAGTTTAGTGTATCTACATGTAAGAGTGTGTGCGTGTGTGTGTGTGTGTGTGTGTGTGTGTGTGTGTATATCTACACGTGAGAGTGGGTCCAGGTCCAGCGCGCCTGTCCTGTGCTTTGTGAACTAAGCCCCAGGCTAGCATTGGCCAGGGCTCCGTCAGGTCCTGTTTCATCCGCCAGCTGGTGATCCGAGGCGCTGCGTGGCTGCGTGGTGCTCCTCCTGTGTGGGGCCTGCCTCTCCTCGCCTTTCCCACACTCCAGTTTCATTCTCCCCTTTCATCGCCGGGACAAAGGAAGTGTGCCACGCTAAATTATCCTCAGGGCATGCTGGTGAAAACCCTGACCGCCCACCACCACCCTGCACCCCCTCCACCCCACGGCCTCCCCTCCCCTTCAAATCTGTCCCCGGAGGGAAAACCAGCTAATTCATTTAATCAACATGTTGTTCTTCATTATCAAATACACCTTTCCTCACAAAAAGTGAATAAAATGTATTTTAAAAAAAATGTCTAATAGAAAAATGATAGTAAATATTTTCATAGACTCTATATACTAACTTCCATCCATTTAAATGTTACACGATTTATTCTGTCAATTATTTTTAGGATCTGACCATGTGTGCATTTTCTTTCATCCAGACTAAAACAGAGTGTGCCCTCATTTATATATGACTAGTGAACGGATTGACTTAAGTGACACAACAACTTAATGAGGGGTGAGGTCTCCTTTGAAGATCTGAGTGGTGCTGTCTATATGGCAGGATGGGCCTGGGCCTGTCACAGGGCCTGTTAGCCAGCGTGGGAAACCCTGGCTCTCTGCAAGCAGGTGTCAGTCTGGGGAACAAGTCTGCTCTCCTCTCCCAGGTGATGGCTTACAGGCCCTAAACACACCTTGAGCACACTCTCACACACACACACACACACACACACACACACACACACACTCCGACTCTACAACCAGGCCCTGCAGGGTGGGGGAAACCTGGAGCTGGATCTTTGGATCTTTGGAACTTGGAACTTTTTACTTATTGAGCCTGCACTGTTTTATGTGTTTTATGTATTTTACTGAATGTTTTCTGTCTGCCCTAACTGAGCTGTTTGACAACAAAATTTCCCCATTGGGGACAATAAAGGTTTTCAATCAATCAAAACACACACACACACACACACACACTCATCACACACACACACACACACACACACACACACATACACACACACACACACACACACACACACACACACACATACACGTACACACACGCACATGTGAGACCCTGTATGGCACACTCCCTCTTCCAGCCTCATCGACTGCGGCTCTACCCCCAGGCCATGGGTGCCCCCTCCCTCCCTCCCCTCTCCTTCTCTCTCTTTCTCACACACACACACACGCACACACACAGGCATACACACACACACACACACACACACACACACAGTAGTTGATGTTATCTGTTGTCCCACACAGGGCAGGTATATTGTTAGGAGTGTGGGAACGCAGAGAGAGCTCCAGACCCAGGAGGTCAGATGCAGACCCTATTGTATCCACACAAAGCCCCTCCCTGATCATTGATTATTGAGTTTCACTATCTATCTATATGTCTATCTATCTATCTCAATATTCCCCTTTCAAGATCAGCTATGACACATACCAGTCTTACCATTATTATTTTAACTGTAATTTGCTCTGAATTAGAGAGTCTGCTTGACTAATAATAGGGCTGTGCTGTCCTTAATAATAAAAGATCAATGCAGTTATAAATTCCAAACTCCACAAATAAGTATGATGTTTTGAAGTGTAGTGAAATATTAAGGTAATATGGAACTGAATTATTGTAAATAATAAATAAGGTAACTTTTTTTTTGTAATGTTTTTCCAGTCTATTTGTTCTATCCCACTATCCCCTCCCCTCCCGTACACTTCAGTTTCAATGTTCTGTTTGTAACATTTCTACATTCCAACTCTTTCTCCTCACTTGACTGCAGCTCTTCAGGAAACTCAGACACACACAGTGTGATACATTTGAAAGCATTTATTTGAGGCCATGAGCGATACAACTGCTCATAGCAAATATACACACTTTCTGGTTCAGACACAAACATTTTTTACATTTGTTCACTTCATCAAGTGACAGCGAATGACACACAGTGTCAACAGTGTATTTCACAGTACAAAAGTACCATAGCTGGAACATCAGCAGTCCCAAATCGAGCCTTTACAAAAGGCATATTCATGTATTTGAATGCAATATCCTTCAATAGGACAGTGCCGCACATATATTGCTGGGGTTATAACAAGGTTTCAGTTGGCTAAGCAACCATTGAGCTATAAAGATATAATCTTTACAAAGTATCTTCACAGAAAATGTGGAGGGCTAAGCACCACACAGGTGCATCTGAGTGTGACTGTGGCGACGCCTCCTGACCTGTCACTGACTGTAAACACAATCAAACATATTCTTCAATATGAAGTAATACAAATACTTTTGTCTGCTTCTCTGTGAGAGCATAATCAAATCAGTACAGTTAATTTCATAAACAAAACTGCCATCAATCTGATTGCAGTGCTTCTTTTCACGAAGCAGATTTTCAAGACATACCTCCTTTACAGGAGAAACTAAACCATAACAGTCGCTACACAACGCTTGCTATCCTTCATAAATGAAGGACCTGACATACGCATGTATCAACACTGGAAGTAGAAACTTCCTACATCATCAAAGATGGTTAACAGCCATCCAGTTTGAGAGAGAAAATCTTTGCCAGCGGCTCTACCAGGGCCTCCAGACTGGTCTCGGCCCACTGGTGCCCTGTTTGACTGGGCCCTGGCCGTGGTGCTGGGAGGAGGAGGAGGAGGAGAGGGGAGAGGTGGGGCAGACATCCCGGGCAGCTCTCTGGGCACCGTGGGAGTGCTGCAGGTGCTGAAGCGCCACATCCTTCAGGGAGTTGGCGGACAGGAAGTGCAGGGTCTGGCTCCAGCACTGGGAGTAGCCGTCGCTGCGGGTGCTGTGAGGGGAAGCGGCGCTCTGAGGCTGCAGCTGCTGCTTCATGAACATCACCGTCATCTCCAGGATGTCGGCCTTCTCCAGCTTGGCGTTGGGGTCCTGCTTCTGGAACTCCCTCTCTAGCAGGGCCTTGAGCTGCTCGATGCAGCTGTTGATGCGATCACGACGCATCTTCTCCACAACCGGTTTCCTTAGCTGTTGAGAAAAAAGAGGGAGGTCTGTTAGTTCTATGTCCTTTGAGCTCAATCCATGAAGGGAATAATTCAATCATTCAAACAATCAATAACGCAAAAAGCGATTGGTAACAGAACTTACTTTATGTTTGTCTTTGGTCGAGAGCATCGAGTTGTCGGTTGAGTCTCTGGTGTAGCAGGTAGGAGCCATTCTGGGAGAGTAGGGAGAGTGCTGCTTCTCTGAGGAAGGCGAGTGAGTTGTGAGCTGAGAGAGGAGCCAGCTCCCCTATTTATAGGAGGACATTAGCATTACAAAGCCATGAGTCCCAGGCAGGATTAGCTTTCCCACACTCCCAGGCCAGTGGGCGAGGCGGACACAACAATGGGAGAGGCATCAATTATCTCCTGGTTAACTGGCCTCATGGCCTCCACAGAGGGAAGGCTGCTGCAGCTCTCAGAGGTCCAGACTGAACACAAGCAGGTCGTTACACTTTTATTACCTGGGAACGTTCCCTCTCTCTCTGATCAGGCCTCTGCAGATGGGCCGTGGGGGAGACAGGAGACTTGATAAGGGCCCCTAAAGGCATAAAGATAAGGAGCAGCACACTTCACACGGTAGAGGCCAGTCACACAGGGCATATGGTCGCTTCAGAGAGAAATAGGGAAGACCAAAAATAACAAAGATGCAGAAAAATCTAAAGTAAATACGCAGAAAAATAAAAAGTAAATACGCAGGAAATAAATGATGTATTTCATCATTTCATATTTCATCATTTTCAGTCTCTCTAAAGAGTTCACCAATGTTTCTGACCTCCTTATTTATAGTAACAGTGAATATCAACATTAAAAAAGTCTGGAAAATGGATTATTCATCCTTCAACTCTTGCTCTGCCATCCCAGAGCAGAAGACAGAGAGAGAGAGGAACATTCCCATTATAAATGCCAATTAAACACAATTATCCAGTGTCCTCTGGAAAGGCACACTTCTATTGTTCAATACATACACCCCCCCCCCCCCACCCCCCAATAGAGAATGTGTAATAAATGGGCTCTGGAGTGTGGGAAAGCAGCACAGGAACCTACTCACACATCCTCCTGTCAATAGACCCCCCCACACCACCTCTCCATCCACCCCCACCCACCCCCCCTCCCCTCCCCTCCAGAGACACCCTTTCAACCTGCTGCCCAGATCTGAGGCACCGCTGAGCCAGGGGACACGTGCCCCCCCCCCTTCTCGTTCACATAGTCTAGCACTTACCTACCTCTCCTGTCTTCTCCTTTCCTCTCCTCTCCTCTCCTCTCCTCTCCTCTCCTCTCCTCTCCTCTCCTCTCCTCTCCTCTCCTCTCCTCTCCTCTCTTCTCTTCTCCTCCCCTCTCTTCTCCTCACCTCTTCTCCTCTCCTCTCCTTGCCTCTCTTCTCCTCTCCTCTCCCCGCCCCTCCTCTCTCTCTCCTCTCGTCTCACCTCCTCATCTCACCTCTCTCCTCCTCTCCTCACCTCTCCTCACCTCTCCTCTCCCCGCCCCTCCTCTCTCTCCCCTCTCTCCTCTCCTCCTATCCTCTCCTCCTATCCTGCTGCTGTCACTGAAGCCCAGTGATGTGATGGATACATAGTTAAAGTGTGCTTATGTTCAATGATGTTATTCTTTAAAAAAATAAAAATAATCATATCACTCATGAATAAGTCAACATACTGTAAATGATTTCTATATAGTGTCACAGGTTGCATTAAAATAATGATGTACATTGTTTCTCATGGTTACTAACGATAAATAGAGAAAACATATTGATCAGGTTTAATGTGCTTAAAAAGCCATACAGACGTGTGTGTAAAGAGGCAGATGGCAGGGTCATTTTTGGAGGGAAATCCTCACTCCTTTCTCTTCTTTCCTCCTCGAGGTTTCTCAGAGTGAGTCATGGAAAACGCTGCAGATGAAAACACCATCAATGGAGGATGAACGCATTCCAATGCCCACATTCCATCTATTCACAAAGACAAGCGATGGCCTCATTATGTGGCACATCCACACACAAACACACACACACACACACACACACATCCCACCCCACCCCACACACACACGCCAAACAGTCTCCATGGCTTTGAGCCCAGATGCCCCAATGTGTGTGTGTGTGTGTGTGTGTGTGTGTGTGTGCAGCCAAAGGCCCTCTCTCTAGTGAGGAATGTGTGAGAGCGCCGACCTGCTCCTCTTTCCCACACTTAAGCTCCCATTCAGGGCCGAGGCCCGGCCTGCTGCGGCCACCACGGATCCATCAGCCCCATTATCCTGCTCCTCTATAGGCCATCTGCACCAGGGCTGGACCCGCGCCTCTCACACACTCTGCATACCTAACAACAAGGTAAATAATAGCAGAGTAAATATACACACACACACACACACACACACAATGGATGGCATTACATACACAAATCAGCGATGATCATTTGTTAAATTGACTTATTCGTGGGTCACGTATGTGGAGAGAAATGTGTATGTCATGTTGAAGATCAAGACTACAACACAGAATATAGTGTGTGTGCGTGTGCGTGTGTGTGTGTGTGTGTGTGTGCGTGTGTGTGGGGCAGATATAATGTAAAGGTGACCACCAACACACTCACTAACCCAACGACAGCGTTAAAGGAAGACAGAAGGTATTTGACAACGTGCTGCGGTTTCCCGCCTCGAGTGGCCTCCTCCCCTGCATACCTTCACTGTGAATGTGGGTGCAAACAGGTCACATGACCCAGGAATGCATGCACACACACACACACACACACACACACACACACACACACACCAGCCCCTGGGCCACATCAAGGGGGAGATGGAGAGACCCCTCTCCTGCATGCGGAGGTCAGGCGCTTCCCAGGTTCTCTGAGAGGCTGAAGTCACAAGGACACTTCATGGGAAGCGTGACACCCAGCACCTGCCCCTCTTTGTGGGAGAGCTGTGCCCTCGCGAGGGAGGGAGGGCACCTAGAGTCAAAGCCTGGTTCAACACAACAGCCAGGAATGCATTGTGCCCGTTTTACAAGAGCAATATGTGTGGGAGAAAAAAAGAAAGGCAGACTCAGAGACAATTATTTGGGTGAACAAGTGTCCATTCACTCCCAAACCGCTAGTTGTTCACTGTCTGGCTGCCATCATGCAAATATGGCATATCAAATGTCCAACTTTCAGTTAACACACCTGCCAATGCAGAACACATTCACATGGATGTGTAGTGTAACATTGCCACAGCAGAATTGTTCTTTTGGTAAACCTACACATTTCACGGAAGAAAACCGTTCGAATCGTAGTCAGTGCATTGACATTGGACTCGGTTCACCCGAGCTGACCGAGGTTTCCCGCGCTGACAGAGGTTTCCCGCCACCGAGGCCAGCTGCTCCTGTCTTCAAAGGCTCACCCTGGAGGCTGTTGTCCCAACTTTCCCACAGCACACTTTCAACACGGCGACAATAGAAGTGTGCCGAGCTCAATACCGCATTAGTCACGGGCCTCAATGGGCCATCTAATTCCCAGGGGTCCATACGGAAAAATATCACGTTGAAAGATGTGGAACAACAGAAAAACGGTTGTTTCTTAAGGTTCGGATGAATAACCGGTTTCGCTCCAGTATCGAAACTGTGTCTGAAATGCATGTTCAATTGTGTACGCCTAATTGTAATGATGATGATGATGATGATGATTATAATAATAATAACAATAATAATAATAATAATAATAATAATGTGGATCATAATACTACTAATAATAATAATAGCATAACAATTATAATATACGAATTATTGTCACTATAGATATATTATTATGACAATATAATAATAAGTAACTATCCATTAATAATACCATTATACAGTAGAGAGTGAATATAAATAAAGTGACTACACTAATCATAACAGCGTTGAATGAATTCATCAAAAGAACTCATTTATCAAAAATGAGCGGGAAAAACTCCTGCGGCAGAGACGCCTGGGATCTCTTGATCCTGATTAATCTGTTGGAACCTCGTTCATTAATGGAGGCCAACTTTTCCCGCCTTTTGATCTGTCAGCCTTTCATGTGAATGGAAAGCCACATCTTGGAATGCCGTCGCGAGGAACAGAGTCAACTATTTCACGGCACTCTTTCATCGCACACTCCACCTGTTCCCCTGGGACACACTCATTGTCCCCGAGGCAATAGACAGTCCATTTAGCATGAAGTAATTGAAGCCTCTGTCATTGTACTCTCCGCGGCCCTGATTGGCCAGCAAGTGTGGGAAAGCCCTGTCACACTGAGACCCACACGGGTTTACAGTGTGGGGCGGCGTATAAATACGGAAGCCTTGTTGACGTGAGTAGCTCAGACCTCTGATATGACATGATAACATATGATAACAGGCAACCAATATCAAACATTCATTCACCGCGATGGCTCCTGTCAAAGTTTGCAACATGGTGCTGACCGCGAAAGATAAAATCAAAGTAAGTATAGGCTAAAACGGTCTTCTATTTGAAAAGGGCTATTTTAAAACTGCAAATACCTAACCAACTTTTCTTCATTTCTGTTTTCTCCAGATAAGAAAACCAGTGGTGGAAAAGATGCGACGAGACCGCATTAACAACAGCATCGAACAGCTGAAAACCCTCCTTAAACCCGAGCTTCAAGAGCACCAACCCAACTCCAAACTGGAGAAAGCTGACGTCCTCGAGACAGCGGTGCTCTACCTGAGAGACCACACCAAGGACCCTGCTGCCCCCCCAGGCGCGTCTGCTCAGAGCCACTCAGAGGGATTCATTCGGTGTTTGGAAGAAACGCTCCGTTTCCTCTCGGCGCACAACCAGCCGTCAGACTCACAACAGAAGCTCATCAGTCACTTCCATCGTGCCCAGCAGCCTGGTGACAGCAGGCCCACGCTGAGTCCAAGCCGCGCCACGATCCCTCACAACATCAACACTCCGAAAAGCGTCACCGTCGGGGGCAGGGGGCCGCTTTGGAGACCCTGGTGATCGATGCGCATCATTTGGAGACGTTTAGCACTGAGACTGTCGATGTGAAAAATACCAGAGAATGATGTTGGCTTATTACAGGCCATTGTATTCTCTTCTTGTAGGAAATTATTATTCCCTTTACAATTTTATCTTTTTGTAAAAGTTGAAATGAATGTCTATTATTCTCTTTAGAATGCTCTAGCTCTTAATGCGCAGTTGCGCATGTATTGTAACTTCACATGTGTGAAGATAAATGTCCTTACATATTGTAAAATATTTATATCGATTCGGTGTCATTCTTATTTGGGAGACAATGTTTTAACCCATGCTGAATTGTAACTGTGGAACGTAGATGTATCACATTGATATGGCAGTATTCCTTGACTGAAATTATTAGCGAATAAAAAATACATTATATTGGATGAATCTTGGATCTCTCTTGATAGTGATTTATAGGAGCTCTTGGTGTCAGCCTGAAACCCTTGCACTTGCAATACACATTAAACCAGCATTGGGAGGCTACCTAAAATAAGAAAAAGAAATGAAACACTCATGGTCATAAAATAAGTGGTCTAAATAGGTTAATATTAAATTATTCTCTCTTATTATTCTCTCTTATTATTCTCTCTTATTATTCTCTCTCTTCTCTCTCTCTCTCTCTCTCTCTCTCTCTCTCTCTCTCTCTCTCTCTCTCTCTCTCTCTCTCTCTCTCTCTCTCTCTCTCTCTCTCTCTCTCTCTCTCTCTCTCTCTCTCTCTCTCTCTCTCCCTCTCTCTCTCTCTCTCTCTCTCTCTCTCTCTCTCTCTCTCTCTCTCTCTCTCTCTCTCTCTCTCTCTCTCTCTCTCTCTCTCTCTCTCTCTCTCTCTCTCTCTCTCTCTCTCTCTCTCTCTCTCTCTCTCTCTCTCTCTCTCTCTATTGTGGTATCCGCATATAAGACCAGGCCTCTCTATTGCCAAGAGCGGAGATTAGGCAAGTCTTCCTATCGACAACTGTTGAAGTAGGCTTAACGACCATCTACAGACCTAAAACTTGCCCCCACCTTTCCACTTGAAAAATGGCAAGAGGCAAAAGTTTTTGGCGGGAGAACTGAGACCCCGAAAGCTTCCATCTATTGAGTAAACATTCAAACTGAATAGTCCAGCAGCAGCTGCTGCTCAGAGTACAAAAGCGGCCAAAGGCGCCCCTGGAAAGCCTCCGCTAACCTAAGCTTTCCCACACTCTCACTATTCAGAGTTGTCAATTAGAAGTGTGTGTCGCATTTCGCGCCAACATTCTCAATCCCACGCATGGCACTTTATAGTCAGTTGCTCTAAGTAAGGCCATATGGTTAAAAAAAAAAAAAGGGAAAAGAAGAAAGAAAGAAAGGGTTAGAGTTAGGAAAAAGCGGCTTAAAAAATTCGACGTGAATATGACATGACTCAAATTTATTCTATAAACCGTTGAATACTTATTGACAGGTGAATGTTCGTACTGATTATTGAAGAAAACAATGCACATAATCATAGCCTACTATCATTCAAAGAAGGAGATAGAGGTATTTGAGGTATGCCGTCTCATGAAGAATTGTGCATAATGATAATACATCATGTTATTCCATAATCTGCATTACAATGCATTCCATACACTATCAGAAATTAGCTACTAGCATACTCCACATAACTCTGTGAAGGACAGTCAAAGGCTTTCCCAGGAACTGGGTGATGATAAAAGAAAAGGACTGCACAAGACCTGACTTTGAAGGCTCAGGGTGGGACAGTGTCCCCATGCAGGGCCAACAAGATCTGGAAGATGGTTAGATGATAGAAAGCAATATGGATGGATGGAGGATAGAATGGAAGATGGATAGATGGATGACAGAATGGATGGAAGAGACTGGAAGATGGAAAATGTTTTCTTAAGACATCGAATGAAGCAAGGATGACGAAGATGTATGATTTAGATCAATACTGAAATAATGTAATATTATTTATTGCAAATTCAAAGTCTAACTCATTCTAGTATATTACTAATACAGGCACATTTGAAGATAAATCATTTCTATTTGCATTGCTGTAAAACAGAAAGAAGTTTAAAATACAAAATACACTTTATGAAAATATATCCCCCCTAATTTTCAAACGACTGAGACAGCATGACATTTTAAAAAAAAATGTACAGATTAAAATAGCTAGCTCTGTAAAATACAGTATTTTACAAGTGAAGAAGCAACAGTAAGGATGCAGTGTTACTGTGGTAAACATTAATTGGCTAGCAAAGCAAGACTGAAGTAAAAGGGTAACAGCATGCACATAGCCACAGAGCACACATACTGTCAAGCGGCCCAGCGGGGGAGGCTGGTGGAGGTAGAAATGGGAGGACAGGCTCATTGTACTGCATGGGATGGCAGGAGGGATGGTATCAAACACACCATTCTTCATTCCATGCATTACAATGAGCCTGTCCTCCATCTATACCTCCAACTACATTCCTCTCCCATCAGTGACAGGTCAGGAGGCGGGGCATTTCACTGTGACAGCTCAGCCAACCAATTAGGACATAAGAGGAGAGCCTATGATATGCGATGATCATTGCTTTAGTTCTGTAAATTAAACATTCATTTGTGAAAGAGGTGGATGGATGAGTTTACGGTTTTAGGATAAGGATATGGTTTTAGCACCCGACAAAAAGAACATAACAACCGCTATTTTTTGCTAAGATAAGGACCAGAAGTTTGTACATATAAATGTAATTGCAGATATCATTATTGTAGTCTTCTCTAATAAATATTGTCTGTACAGTTAGCATGCTGTAATGGTGTCAATATTAAGGTTAGTCTTTATGAAAGGACATCTGATTCTGTTCTAAGGACACATGGTACGTTCTTTACACATAACATCAGAGGTGTGTGTCAAAGACCAATGATACTGGCAGAAAGTGTAATATCTGAAACAACCTTCTGAATACTTAATTCCTCGGGGGACAGACCCATTGTAATGCATGGAACCGAACACCATACCTTATAATGAGCCTGTCCCTCCACCAGCCTTCCCCGGCAGAAAGGGTAAACGTGGACAACCCTTCAGCCCTGGTCTGCACTGAGATGAGCAGAGAGAGAGGCTCAGAAGCACACAGACAGACAGACAGACAGACAGACAGACAGACAGACAGACAGACAGACAGCAGCCATGAACATTTCATGTAAAAATAATCAACTGCAGGTATCAGTACAGGTGTTTAGAATCCATGCTATACTGTAGCAACACAGTTTGATTGTATCTGTGGATCCATTGGGACTCTCTGGTACCATTCTCCTGTGCAGCTACCAGCCAATAGCAAACAGCCTACAGCTAGCAACCCTAGAGCTAGCAGCCCTATAGTTGCTGGTCCTTCTCAAGAAGTGCCAGAGGGGGGCACAGTTTCCCCCTCTTTCATTTTAAAACAGATCATCATTACATTCAGATTCATGTCGAGGTTCAGTGCAGGCTGACTGCTGGGGCGAGGTACCAAACTTGGACGGGTAAAAGAGAGAGAGATTTCTCTTGTTCATTTCATTCTCTTTCTTGACCGGAGAGTGGGGGGGGTCAGGGGTCAAGGAGCAGTGTCAGGAACTCCTCTATGGGGACGGGTTGGATGAAGGCGGGGCTACAGTAGGAGGCAGGGGAGGGGATACAGTGCTCTGTTCTCAGCCCATGTAGGGGTACTTCCACTCTCTGAGGGGGACGTTGGTGGCCTTCACCACCTGGGGAGAGGTCCATCTCAGGACGTAGTGTGGCCCGCCAGGTTTGTCATTGGTACCTGCAGACAGGAGAGGTCATGGTTTAGGTCTATAAACTAAAACTGAGGTCATATTTTGTGTCGGCCATCTTGCCAAAGGTTTTTTGTCACCAATGCACACTTCAGGGAAAGGGCACAGACAATTTGCACTGATTGACACACGCACCCCCCCACACACACACAAGTTTCTCTGTTTCTCCAGTATAAAAAATAAAAAAAACTAGGTTTTAGAAGAAGGTGATCGGAGAAGGTTTTTCCTTCTATCAATGGCCCCGGGCCTGAGCTACATTACTCTTCCTGCTACGACTGGTGGACTGATGATTCACATGCTTAGCATTCAAATGTATTGATTGTAAGTCGCTTTGGAATAAGGCGTCTGCTAAATGCCAAAAATGTAAATGTAATGTAAACAACCCCCCCCCCCCCTTTATCTCACACTTATCGCCTATTGTGTTATTATTGTATTTGTATTCTTACATCCTGATTTGCACTGTTGAGAGGAAGCTGGTAAAGTAACCATTTAATTGTTCCTATCCTCTGCATATGGTCAATAACACATTGACTTGACAGAGTCAGGATGAAACAGTGCTACACTGGTGGATATTCTTACCTGAGGCTCTGGCGCCACCAAATGGTTGCTGGGCAACAACGGAGCCGGTGGACTTGTCGTTGACGTAGTAATTTCCTGCAGCGTTCCGCAAGGCCTTGGCTGCCTCATCCACAACATTCCTAAAAACACAGATCACATATATAAACACATATATAAGCATACAGTATATAAATAACACTTTCTGACCAGTGTCCTTCTTTCATACAACCAAAATGTCATTATAGTAGGCTTTATAGGCTGTGACATAATCAGTGAATGCAATTGTTTATTTAAGGAAAATCATATCATGTACTTGCTTCAAGGACTTATTAGAGTGCTGACACTCCATATCATGTTGTGTGGAGCAACCTACCGGTAAGTTACTTGTCGAGAACACAGCCCTTACAACCTAACTTGCTTGTTGAGAACACAGCCCTTACAACCTAACTTACTTGTTGAGAACACAGCCCTTACAACCTAACTTGCTTGTTGAGAACACAGCCCTTACAACCTAACTTACTTGTTGAGAACACAGCCCTTACAACCTAACTTACTTGTCGAGAACACAGCCCTTACACCCTAACTTACTTGTCGAGAACACAGCCCTTACAACCTAACTTACTTGTTGAGAACACAGCCCTTACAACCTAACTTACTTGTTGAGAACACAGCCCTTACAACCTAACTTACTTGTTGAGAACACAGCCTTACAACCTAACTTACTTGTTGAGAACACAGCCCTTACAACCTAACTTACTTGTTGAGAACACAGCCCTTACACCCTAACTTACTTGTTGAGAACACAGCCCTTACAACCTAACTTACTTGTTGAGAACACAGCCCTTACAACCTAACTTACTTGTCGAGAACACAGCCCTTACAACCTAACTTACTTGTTGAGAACACAGCCCTTACAACCTAACTTACTGGTCGAGAACACAGCCCTTACAACCTAACTTACTGGTCGAGAACACAGCCCTTACAACCTAACTTACTTGTTGAGAACACAGCCCTTACAACCTAACTTACTTGTCGAGAACACAGCCCTTACAACCTAACTTACTTGTCGAGAACACAGCCCTTACAACCTAACTTACTGGTCGAGAACACAGCCCTTACAACCTAACTTACTTGTCGAGAACACAGCCCTTACAACCTAGCTTACTTGTCGAGAACACAGCCCTTACAACCTAACTTACTTGTCGAGAACACAGCCCTTACAACCTAGCTTACTTGTCGAGAACACAGCCCTTACAACCTAACTTACTTGTCGCGAACACAGCCCTTACAACCTAACTTAGTGGTCGAGAACACAGCCCTTACAACCTAACTTAGTGGTCGAGAACAAACACAGCTTCTACAACCTAACTTACTGGTTGAAAGAGAACACAACCTAACTTACTGGTCGAGAGCGAACACAACCTAACTTACTGGTCGAGAGCGAACACAACCTAACTTACTGGTCGAGAGCGAACACAACCTAACTTACTGGTCGAGAGTGAACACAACCTAACTTACTGGTCGAGAGCGAACACAACCTAACTTACTGGTCGAGAGCGAACACAACCTAACTTACTGGTCGAGAGCGAACACAACCTAACTTACTGGTCGAGAGCGAACACAACCTAACTTACTGGTCGAGAGCGAACACAGCTCCTGTCAGGGCGTAGGGTGACGTGGTATCTATCAGGTGCAGGACCTCTTTGTAGTTGTTCTCAGGGTAAACGTAGACGGTCAGGACGGGCCCAAAGATCTCCTGCAGGGGTTAGAGACAGAGGGTCCGTCATGAACTAACACAGGGTGATTACCTGAGCCACCCCCGATGAGGTGATTGGAGCACGATGGACTGTCCCTGTCTCCCAATGGGGGAAGGGGACACTGTGGGCGAAGCCCTCCAACTGTCCCCCCATGGCGAAGGTGCGTAAAGACATTGGCCTACAGCTTGACGTCACACAGCGCTACTGCTGTTCCTCCACACACTTGGCCCACCACAGTGCGATGGTAACATTTGGTAAGTGCGGCATTTGCTTTTCATTACGAAAACATTGTGCAGATTTTTATTTTATTTTTTACTGCTCAAATCAACGGTAAGTTAAAGATCCCATGGGACTTATCAGAAGACTAGGTGAGTTACCACCGGTGTCCTGGCAAAACTCCCCATCAGACCCTCGTACTATCATGGCCACCTTATCATCCCCTGCTTTCAATTGGTTCATTATCCCTCCTCTCCTCTCCTCTCCTCTCCTCTCCTCTCCTCCAAATGAGAACATGTTCTCAGTCAACTTGTCTGGTAAATAAGGGCGAAAGAAAGAAAAGAAAAATGCAATCAAATAAATCGATGCGCTGTGGTTAAGTGTTTGGAAGAATCATGGCAGCAGTCATATCCCAGAATGACGTCCAGCTGGAGGCGTCTCTATGCACTTCCACTGCTGTGACCCAGAGCGTGAAACAAGAGGGTTGAGAAGGGTTCAGTTAAACCAACATGCTGCGTCAGCTCAATAGGCCCTGTTAGGCATGTTTATACAGGTAATCCTTGTTAGGCATGTTTATACAGGTAATCCTTGTTAGGCATGTTTATACAGGTAATCCATGCAGTGAGTCTCTGACAGATTTGTAATTTATATGCTAATCTTCTCTTTTACTCCACAAGACAGCACGGAAATGATTTACCAGTCAATCAGGTTATGTAATTCAGATGCCATTTCTGTTCCATGTTGCATTATGTACGTTTTTCCTTGTGTGTCTAATGCAGGTTAATCTAATAACACATCTTATTAGGACTAGTTTGGGTATGCTCATCAATGACTGGAACCATCAATACAGCCATTATGAAGGTACTATAAGGTTAGATTCGACTTTTTCTACTTTATTGTCATTGCACAGTACAAGTACTGAGACAACGCAATGTGGTTTAGCATCTAACCAGATAGTGGCATAGTGCAAAAAGACATATTAATGTAGACGGTGCAAGGTATTACAGTATAGGTGTTACAGTGAGTATAAATAATGAATATAAAAGTTAATATACAAGCATGATGATGATGTCATCCACAACTCCTCTTACCTCGGCCATGATGGCCTCCCGGGGGTCCTTGGTCTCAATGATGGTGGGCTCAACATAGTACCCCGTCTTGTCATCACAGTTGCCCCCAGCGATGATACTCAGATTAGGGTTAGACTTGGCATGGTCCAGCCACTTCTTATTACGGGCAAAGGACTAAATGAAAACAAGACATTGAAAAAGTCAATTAGACTCCAAGTCTGATTTTTTTTACATTTCAGTCACACAAAGCACATTTACCGTATATGCCGTAGTCATGTAGTGTTTTACATTTCAGTCCTGTACCTTGTCATCGATCACAGCAGATAAATAGGTACTGAAGTCCTCCACAGGCTGGGTAAGGGAGACAGGGAGACAAGAGTTAATACAATCTGACGTATCAAATACAATTTAAAAAATCTACTTCAACCATTTCAAGGAACTCCTCTTGGTACAAGTAGCACAATGTTCTGTATCTCAACTGGAATAATATTGAATATAGTGGCACATAAAAATACACCAGTAGAAGTAGAAATCAGAGAACAGGATTCATGCGGGCCTGTCCTCCGATTTTACCGCCACCAGCCTCCACTGAAATACATTGATACATACAATATTAGCCATGCAACATGATTTCATGGATGTATGTCTAACACAATATTTAACACAATATTTAACAAAAAAAAATAATAATCGTCTGTCCCCTGCCCTCCCTGGATGACGTGGCACGCTCTCGGTGCCTCTCCAGAGCAGGAATTATTCTTAAAGACCACCTCCACCCTGGTCACCACCTGTTCAGCCTGATGCGCTCTGGAGTGAGGTACAGGAGCATAAAGGCTAGAACAAACAGGCTGTTTCTACCCATGGACCATCAGAACACTGAACAATAGACATAAGACATGTTCATAAATGTTTATCTTCAGGGGAAAAAGTGCAATAGAAATGTGCAATAACTCTACTCTAAGTGCCTATTTATACATTTATATATTTTTACAGTATTATAGTATTATAACACCACTGACCTCATGTCTTTTAGTTTGCTTTTATAGTTGTTTTTATTTTCTTAAGATTGTTGTCTTTATTTGCACTTGACACCACAGACCTCATTGTCTCTTAGCTTGTTTTATAGCATTTTCGCTTTTTAATTGTCTAGTGTGTAATATCTGTGATATGTTATATGTGTATATGTTTGTGAATATGTGAATATGTTTTCTGTTTTTTGCACCGTCAGAAGAACCACTATAATTTCATTGTATAGGCAACTGTACAACGACAATAAAGTCTATTCTATTCTATTCTATTCTATTCTATATATCCCAGGCGAATCTAACAACTCCAGGACCAGCTCCAGGTGGGTAGTGCTGGCCTAGTGGATAGTTGGTTATCAGGAGGTCATGGTTATCAGATGGTCATGAGTTCAGGTCCCACCGTGGAACACAACCACTAGTGTGCGATTGAGTAAGGCGCATAAGCCGTAAGTTACTCCAGGGAGACCCTCCTTGTAATCTCTAAGCCACGGATAAAAGTGTCTTCTAAATGGTTCAAAAATGTAAACAAGTTGTTCTCAACTCACGTCTCCCAGTTTGATCTGCTTGTGGATGTCCAGGAGGCCCTGCTTGATCTGAGGCCACAGGGAGTCTGGGACGTAGATCCTGGAGCAGGCGGAGCACTTCTGCCCTCCGTACTCAAACGCAGAGCGGATGGTCCCCGTCACCACGCTCTGCACGTCCGCAGACTTGTGGACGAAGTGGAAGTTCTTACCGCCGCATTCTGAAAGGCAGGAGACGACATGGGTGATTTACATTCAATACAGTGTTCCTCATTCCATTCCACGCATTACAATGAGGCCGTCCTCCGATTTCTACCTCCACCAGCCTCCCCTGTGTTGTGTGTCCCAGACTGTAAGTGTCACCCACCTCCTCCCACCCTGGGGAAGTTCCTGTAGATGTCCAGGTTCTGGGCCACCTGCTTCCACAGACGCTTGAATGTCCTGAAGAACAAAATGGCTTCTTAGTCACTACAGAGATCATTACACAACTGTCCTGTCAGATACTGCAATGTCAAGGAACCGAAGCCTAAGATTCTCTCTTACGTAATGCGACGTAACAATAAAACTTTAAACTGAAACTTGAAATATTGAAGAGTGACAGACAGTTTTAAGCAATAATGGACAAGAGGCTGTGCTGTATCGTGGAGCAGAAGGCCCGCAACCCCTCAGCTGTAACTATTCATGTTACACACAGTAACATGGTGGTTTTCTGTGTTTCATTTATGTACGTTATGTGTGTCTTGTGTTGTGTATTGTGTTTTGTCTCCCCCTGCTGTTGTCATTCTCCTAAATTCTCAGATGCGCGCTTGGTTTCAGTCCCATCATTCCACGCCTGTTCCCTTCATTCTAAATAGCTCTCTGTGTCCTCCGTTCTCTCTCTCTCTCTTGTTTGAGCTGTGGGGAGGGCTCTGGTGGGTAGAGCTTTTGTTTGTTTTGGTTTTCTTCTCTGTTTGGTTAATATTAGACAACTATAGAATTCGAAATGTGAAAGCTTCCATTTGTTATATTACCTTTTGTACACTTTGATTTGATAGTACATCTTGCACACATGTAGGATTTACCTGCTGTCTAGCCCCCCAGTTTAGAGTGAGCACCACCCACTGTACTTTGAGGTGCCTAGCACCTGTAAAGGGGGGGTGGGATTATTATTTCGGATTCTGATTTTTTATTTGGTGCCACTGTTAGTCCTCTAGTTAGTGTGTTGCTTTATAAATAAATATTCATTTATTGCATATTTAGTTTCCTGTTTTTTTGTGTGACTGCACCCACACTTGTGCATTCTGTTGGGCTCTGCTACCCCGAGTCACCAGGGGATGTAACAATTCAAGATAAAGCATTGACTGGACTGGCTTATCGCTTTTATACAGTTTATCATTAACAGTTACAAAACAAAAATGAGAATTATGACAAGAAAACGATGCCATAAGTATGTGTGTAAGTATGTATTTCGTCATAGGTTGTGGTGGTTTTTGCCTTTCCAGAAATACAGTTCTCAAAACAACCACTGTTGTCAAGGTACCGTGAGAAACAAGTCTTCGTAACTAAAGTGTTTGCGCAGGGATATTACTGCGATGAATGGAAAACATGAAAAACTTGTCATAGCTGTTACTTTATCAGGGTTATAAACCACGGCCGAGAACGTGTCTGGGCCAATGACGATGCTTGTTCTGATCAAACAGTATAAATCAGGGTTAATATCCTGTAGG
>NC_137685.1:30918137-30923137 GCF_963989245.1 Nansenia antarctica | reverse complement strand
TTATATCTGTCTGTTTTTATTGTATGTATGTGACCTATGTGTGTTTTTAATGTGGATAACGTATTCATGAACTGCACAAAGCCTGTCAAAGGAGAATTTATGTCACTCTGTGACCGACAATAAAGCCATCTTGAATCTTGAATCTTGAATCTAATACATACTAATACTCGCACTCACTTCGAATACGTCAAACGCCTGACATGGGAAGGTAAGTTGAAACATTACATAACACAAGTGGCCTCAAGACAGCCAGTTATAAAGGCAGCCAGTTATAAAGGCAGCCAGTTAGGAGGAGACTTACAATGTTCTAATAGAGAACAGGACACACTAACTAAGGCAATAATCATGACTCAGAAATCGCCTACCACAAAGTGTTGCACATGTCATTCATAATAAAGTCATTCATAAAAGTCATTCCTAAGTCAAACCCAAGGTGTCCATGTGAAGCTACATACATACCCTCTCCACGACTGACAGAGAGCCGATCTCACACGCAGCATGTTTCAATAGGATATATGTTTATATATATTATATATATGTTCACCCTCTGATTAAACTCTGATTAAACCCGCCCGGCTAGGACCCCTACGAAGGCAGAAGACACATGGATCAATGTCTGATAAGAAACAGCGTCATGGAGCTTGAGAATGTGTAGATGGTCACAGGTATCGCGAGAGCAGACGTTTAGGAATATATAATAGGGAGGGTATATTTCTTCGATGGTCATAACTACCGCTGAATGCTCAAAATATTGCATCGCACGTATATTCCAGTCAGAATAGACAATCAATCTTTACACGTTAAATTGTTCAGCTTTAAATGTTTGCATTACTTTTATTTAACAAAGAAAATAAGATTTATAAACACACCTCTTTTCCAAAATGGAACTTACCGTAGGCAGAGAGGGCGAGTCTGTGAATGGCCATTCAGAGAAGGGGAATACATCACTAGCCAATCACAGGACAGTCCAGTTCTGAATCGTAAAGTTCTATTTTTAACATCATCAAATGATCACATTATATTATAGAACATTTTACTCTATGGCTTTCTTATCTTTGTCAAAGTGTAAAAATACCTCATCCTGATCTGCACAGACCTTTATTGTGACGAATGTTGGCACAATACAACAAACATGTAAAACATAAAAACAAAACAAAAATAGCCTATGTATAGCCTATGTACAACAGATCTGAGGCATTCTCATTTTATGCACCCAAGTTGTAGAATCAAGTCAAGACTAAAAACCCATCTTTTTAATATTGCCTTTAAATGACTAAATTATTAAATTATGATAATGATTAAAGCACTTTGAGCTGCAATGTTTGCAGGAAAAGTGCTATACAAATAAAAGTTATTATTATTATTATTATCCGTCTGTCTGGTTGCCTGTCTGTGTATTCTATAGACGGTATATGCTATGAATATTAATTATAGTGTCACAACAGTAATGTTGTCATACCTATTTGCACACAAAATACATTTTTGAGATTTTTTGTTGTTGTTGAGAAAATAAAGACACTGAATTCAGGCAATAGGTAATCCACCATTTTATTCATTTCCCCCCAATACCAACACCAATTACTGTGTACATTCATTATGTTTGAAACAACAGTATACCCCGAACCCACATGAATGCAATGTTGTACTAATAGTTTACACAAAAGAACCTCCTATTTTACAATGCACAGAGAGGTACTAATGCATCGAAAGAATAAAAGCAGGGAACTAAATCATAATATTTGAGATAGAAACAGCAGGATACTGTAGAAAGTGCATCATCATATGTGATGCGTATGAAAATACAGAATAAGATCAATCGTAATGGTAAAGCTATTTTTCTCCATGGCCACCTATTCACCTAGCCTACTGGGGTTGCTTACCTCTCTCTGTCTCCGTCGGTCCAACCCCAAAGATAGAGCACACCAGGGAATGCTACCAGGTACAAGTCAATATGTTAAGATGACCAAGTGTGGAAAGAGAACTCTTTAATAATCATGACTAATGCAGCACCCTAGCCCTACACTGTTAAAACCACTCATATAAAACACCTATGAAACGTTTCAACCCAACATAAACTTTTCCCATTTGCTTGAGCCTAACATTTAGTTTAGAATAGTCCTGTCAAGGTACAATACAGGACATAGTTGAACTAAACGTTTAAAGTCTGCTCCCTGTACAAGAGAACAATAAGTACATATCAGGATTCCTAGATGTGTTCTATGTCCTGAGTTCTTTTTGTAAGGTTGAACAGAAGACTCCTCCTGCATATTGATCATACATTCAGCAAAGAAGGGGGGGGGGGTCTACAAAGTCTTCAATGGGAGGCAGGGGAGGCTGGTGGTGGTAGAAATCGGAGGAAGGTCTCATTGCAATGCATGGACTGGTATAGGGAATGGTATCAACGTTTAAAAACATTCCTGATTCCGTGCCACGCATCACAATGAGCCCGTCCATCGATGTTGACCTCCGACAGCCTCCACTGATCCACTGATGGGATATTATCGTATTCTTGTTTGGAGGGACTATCAGTTATCAATCAGACATTTACATGTTTTGAACACTCGGGGACATCATGACTGACGACTATGGAAATCAATCACATTCAGCATTTCAACTCACCCCACAATAAGTCATGCCTCACAAGTGACAATGATAGACTAACCATTGTGTCCTGATTGGTATACATGACAATCTTTCTGAGATAAAAAATACTGTACATGGTCTGTGACTTTGCCCAACATTCTCCTCATTGACAGATGGATGCAGGCTATGGCTATGTATGTATGTGGGCTATGGCTTTACTAAAACAAGAAAGAATACTTCTTATACTGAATTTGTACCACATAGTGAATAATACAATTTGTGGCACACACACAGACGCACACACACAATTTTTCATATAGTCATAAGAGTCCATAACCTCTCTCTCTCTCTCTCTCTCTCTCTCTCTCTCTCTCTCTCGCACACACACACACACACACACACACACACACACGCACACACGCACGCACGCACACACGCACGCACGCGCACACACACACACACACACACACACACACACACACACACGTGTGTTCACCCAGCACACTGTCATAGGTGATCACACACATCGACAAGGCCTGGTTAGTTTGGACAGACTGGTGTGATACAGTTTGACATTGTTTGTGTTTGTCCTGATCCAGGTTTGGTGTCTAGACATACACATCATGTGTGTAACACACTCATCAGGCTGGTTTCAGATCAATACAAAGAGGGGCTAGAAAGGGTAGCCGGGATTAAGGACACTCCCTAGACGTGTAAATAATGATAATGGTGTATTTGTCTGGATGTTCTATCATCGTTCAATTAATAATGTGATATATTGCTAGAAGAGGTCAATTACTGTAAGCCATGAATTGTGTTACAAGTGAAATGAATAATCCATACCATGTTCATCATCCAGTCTTTTTTTTCAAGAGAATCAAGAGAATTAAATGAATAACTGACACTAACAACGTAATATAAAGCTACAGGAAGTTGATTTCAATTTGCAAAAACATCTCTGTTGATTAAGAAATTATAGAGAATTGCAAAACTGTTTTTGTACTGTCTGTATCAAAACAACGTCACTCCTTTTCCTACATAAAACATGCTGAAAAGACAGATGTACATTTTTACATCTTTAAACCCTCTTACTAGAAGTAGCACTTAGATTCAGCAAATTAACAACATGTCATCCTATAAATCAATACAATGAAAAGATGAACTTGCAGCAAACCTTTCCCCATCCCCCATGCGTTTATCAATGTTGCCAATTGATAAATTCATTGAAAAGCACTAGACAGTGAAATGTAATACAAACAAACTCATTAGGTATAGAGTAATTATCAACAGAAAGGCCTCTGGGGTATACGATCGCATGCCAACAGCCCTCTTATGTACAGATGATTCTAATAAGCCCTATCCAGAGCAGATAATAACGGAACAAGGAACCAGCGTGGAACAGCGCCCCCTGATGGTCGAACGGTAGGGGAGGGAACAGCGCCCCCTGGTGGTCGAACGGGAGAGGAGGTGGCGTGACGAGTTTGCAAGTCAGCGAGGACCCGTGTCAACAAGTTTGGGATCGTCAGACAACATTTGTAAAGCAAACGAAAAGTTGTTCAGGCAAATAATGCAACTCAACTCCAACCAATTTGAAACTGCACACACAACTCATAACTTAACATGAATGTTGCTGCATTTAACTTGAGTTGCTTCTCCAACCGTACTATATTATGGTTTACATATAGGGCTAGTCCCACCAACCCCTAGTTCTAGTTCTGGGCGTTCAACTGGTTGGTTCAACTTGCGAACCTTCTACACTTAACAAAAATACAACGCAACACTTTTGATTTTGCTCCAATTTTTTCACGAGTTGAAATCAAAGACCTAAGACTTTTTCTATGTACACAAAAGGCCAATTTCTCTCAAATTGTGTTCACAAATGTGTTTAAATGTGTTAGTGAGCACTTCTCCTTTGCCGAGATAATCCATCCACCTGACAGACAGGTGTGGCAGATGCTGATTAGACAGATTAGATTTCAACTCGTGAAAAATTGAAGCAAAAACTAAAGTGCATTTATATTTTTGTGTAAGAACCGGTTTGCCTTTCCACGGGCTAGAGAGCCACATCATTATGTCACTATATTAAGTCTCAGCTTTCCCAGTGCTTGAAGCGCCAACTTCAAGCACAACAACAATGGCGGACGACATGGCATCTTTACCAGTGTTAGCTTAGCAAGCCTACATTGGCGTCCAAACACGTCTGGTCCAATGTATTTGTGCTGTTTGTCGCGATTACTATGGATGGCGATTACGTCCAAGGAGAAAGGTCTAGTACGTTTGGATTATTATTAATACTGAACGTAGCCATCTTGTGCTGGATTTTTTTTCGTTCTTGAAGCTCCCTCGAGTTTACTTTGGATTTCGAGGACCACAGTGCAAGGAGACAGTTTTGTCTCTTGCACGGACCACAGTTGCTT